>NC_132839.1:41242043-41556912 GCF_048164855.1 Canis lupus baileyi | reverse complement strand
AGTTAAGAGGATTACACCCTCCTAGGTTAAAAGGGAATTCACTTGTTTTCTTCTATTGCTTATGTGGTTTCATTTTTTACATTCGTGTGTCTGATGCATGTGGAAGTGTCCTGGTTTCTCAGTGAGGAATGAATCTGACCATCTCTCTCCCATGTGGCCCCCAGTTGTCCATACTGTTTATTAGCATAATAAACAGTTCTGGGGGTGTCCAGTCTCCTGTCCTGGGCCACTCTCTCCTCTGAGAGGGAACAGTTAGCATTGGATCCTAGCACCTTTCCCTGGAGAAAGTATCAAATTGTTAGTCAGGATTTTGATTACAACCAGTTTTTGTTTTAAAGATTTTATTTATTTATTCATGAGATACACAGAGAGAGGCAGAGACATAGGCAGAAGGAGAAGCAGATGCCCCACAAGGAGCCTGATGTGGGACCCGAACCTAGGACCCTAAAGGCAGATGCTCAACCGCTGACCCACCCAGGTGGCCCCTTGTTTTTGTTTTTTATCACAATAATTTCCCATCAAGGAGTTTACAGTGATTAACTGAGCAGTTAACTCTGAGCACTGCCTCCAGGATTAAAAACTGTATTAATATAAGGTTACCTCTTACATGGGAATATTATTGGGCATTTCCCATGCTTTTAACTAAGGTCATTGCCATGGCCTGCACATTGGTGTCCCAACAAAATGTGTATGTTGAAACCTTCACACCCAAGATGATGGTATTAGGAGGTGGGTCCTCTGGGCCTTGAGTGAGTCACAAGGATGATAGGATTAGTGTTCTCACAGAAGAGACCCCACAGAGCTCCCTAGCCCCTTCAGCCGTGTGAGGATGTAATGAGAGCCACCCAGGAGAGGGTTCTCACCAACCATGCTGGCACCCTGATCTCAGACTTCCAGCCTCCAAAATGATGAGAAGCAAGCTTCTGTTGTTTATAAGTCATCCAATGTGTGGTATTTTGTTAAAGCAGCCCTAATGGACTATGACAAGTTTGAAAGAAGAGCTATTAACCAAATGAACTCTAAAACCACTGGTCTGAACTTGGCTGATCTCATTCAGCAGCATTTTTAGATAGGGTCACTGTCAGAGTAAACAATGGTCTCCTTATTTTGGCCAGTAGCATTCATAACTCATATCTATTAAGCTCCAGCTGTGTGCTAGACAGCATGCAGGGGCCTGGCTGTGTCCACTGGCATATACCACCATGGAGTTATTGGGGTGCGTTTGGGTGTATCCATACCTCTACTCCCCCACAGACTCAGCAAGGGTGCTAGAGGAAAGCCCTTTTCTTCCTCTGTTTGGCCCCCACTTACACCTGACCCAGAGCTCAGTAGATAAGATACAGAAACCACCAACTTGTCCATTTGAATTCACATCAGTTATCTCAGATGCCTGAGGAATAAGATTGGACCTCAGACTTTACAAGTTTTAGACACCGACCTCATTTAACCTAATTTCAAATAATGGTAATAAGAACTAACATTTGTCCAGAGCCCACTAGTTAGGTAGTGGTCTAGCACTTTCCATACTTGCATCCTTCCATCCATTTGACCTTCCAATCACCCTTCTAAGGTAGGTGCTGCCATTACCTCCAGAAGGCACAAGAGGGCGATGTAGACACACCCAGCTGGGTGCAAAAGGAGGATGACTTGGTCATTCCATTCTTCATTCTGTGGCTCTCTGTGCTCTGGGGCCTCCTTCACCCAGTGTGTATGATTAAGTCCTGGGATACTTGCATGAACTGGAAAGCCCCAGGGTATTATCTTGAAACAGTATAAATTTTGACCTGACATGAACCCTACCACTGCTTTGCTGAACGGCCCACACTGGAGCAGGTGGGGTGGAGGCGAGGTTCCGGGGCGGGAAGGAAATCGGTCATGAAAAGTAAACCCAGAAGGACCTGAAGACATCCTTCTCTTTTACCAGGAGAAATCTGTGCCCCTACGCCCATTCTGAATGATACCGCAGATGAGCAAGATTCTAGGCAAATCACTTACTGACCTGCAGAGAGCTCTGGAGGTTCAACAAACTGAATTCGAGAAGCTCTTAATGAGCACCTACTGTGTACATGGCACAGTGCTAGGCACACATGACTCTGAGGAAGAGGACCCAGGCTGCAGCTCTCCTGGACAGAAAGGAGGTGGACAGACACCTCACAAGAGGATGGTCCTGGTCAGGCAGAAGAAGAAGGGAGCCTATAGAGAGCCCCCCCTCCCCCAGGTCTTCCATGGGGAGTAGCACCTATGCTGAGCCTGGAAGCAGGAGGAGAACCTTGATAAATGGTGAAGGAGTGGGCCTCTTTCCAGGTAGGAGAGACACCAGAGTGAGGGCTGAGGGAGCCGGGGGTCCATGGTGGGAATGAGGCTTCAGTGTAGGGAAGGGAGGGAGTAGGGAGAGGCTAGGCTTCCTGCAGATAACCCCCATTTTTGTGCCAGTCCCCTTTTTTAGGTCATGAATTTTGCAGTGGTGTTTTAATGTGTCTTTTTGTTGTCATTTTTACAAGAGGTGACAAGATTCAGACATAAATCCTTGCTAAGACCATGCAGCCATTAAGCAGCCAAGGTAGGACTTGAACCCAAGCCTTGTCATCCGAGGTTTTTTTTTTTAGAGATTTTATTTATTTATTTATTTATTTATTTATTTATTTATTTATTTATTCATTCATTCATTCATTCATTCATTCATTCATGAGAGAGAGAGAGAGAGAGAGAGAGAGGCAGAGACACAGGCAGAGGGAGAAACAGGCTCCCTGCAGGGAGCCTGACGTGGGACTCGATCCTGGGACTCCAGGATCACGCCCCAGGCTGAAGGCATCACTAAACCGCTGAGCCACCAGGGCCACCCTGTCATCTGAGTTGAATGGCATTTCCACCACCATGTCTTAGCACCATTGGTTCTTGGGATGCCGCTGGAAAAATCCGGGTGCCTCATGTTTAATTTCCCTCTAGGTCTATTTTCTTCCTTTGTGCCCATCTTTGCTAAGAGGAAGTTGGATTCAGCCAGAAGTTCTACTTTACTAACCTGAAAAGTATATTTTTAAAAACTACTTTTCCATGACAGCAGTAACAGAAGTAACTGGAAAGTAGGGCAAAAAATTGAGAATCTCCTCAAATTCCACCACTTAACAAAAACCAATGTTACCATCTTGGAGTGTTTCCTTCCTGTCAGTTTGCCTATGTTGCAATATCCCTCCCTGTGCTCAATGCCATAAGCATTTATAACGCATTAGATCCTTGGCATAACCACCATTCTTTGCTCTACTAAACCATACTGCAATCAGCACCTTCATTCATACTGCCTTTTTTCTTTTTGCATAATTTTTAAATGGGTAGAATTATTCCCTTGGAAATCAGTTCCTTAGAAGTAGGTTTGGTGTGAGAAAGAGTGGCTTAATCCCCAGTGTTTATAAACACGATCACCTCCCCATGGCATGACTGATTTCTTTTTCTGTCTTCAGGTTGTGCCATTTTATATTATGGAAGTATTAAATAAAGGAACTCTCTTACTTCTGTGCTTTTTATTTCCCCTCAGAAGGATGGTTCCTCTTTCTTTACCAGAGTGGTGTTTGTCCCGAGTCTCTTGAGCATGGTTTCTGTGGTAGATGTTTAAAATCTGGGAAGAAGATAGCCTCACACGCTAGCTCTTCCTTCTGTTTCATCAAACTGTGTCCCCAGGGCTTAGCTCAGCATATACTGGGTATATGGTATTTCTAGAATGAATGAGAAATAAAGAAATGAATTCTTGGAAGAAGAAGGAAGTGTAGGAAAGGATTCGTTGTGGTAGTTCTGTATTTCTGTGTTTCTTTGCTGCTATGCCAGAAAATTCACGGAGGAGTGGGCTTCCATCATTTTCTCTCTGGTTTTTGGATCTAATGAGACAGAATCAACTCACCTTTTAGTTCCCATGTGTTTGCCAAGCACATTGTGTTCCAGATATGCATGCCATGTTTGGTTGGAAGCACACAGCCTGGGGGGTGGGGGTAAGACTTTGGTGGCAGGTGTGGGGGTTCCAGGTCCCAGCTCCACTGTTGGGAACTGAGTAGAGAGAGCTTCTCTGATGCTTCAGAACACTGGTCACCTCGTGGAGGGGGTTGATGAGAAACCCTGGATTGCATGGGTTTGGCAGGAAGGCAGAAGTAGGCAGGACATTTCTTACATCATTAGCTAGAACTCAATAAATGGCACCGATTACTGGCATACTAATTATTATTATTATTATTACTAGACCATTTTATTTTATCTTTTAAAATCTATGTTGTGCTTGTAGATTATTATCCCAAGAGATTTTCTTGTTCTCTGGCTCTTCCCAGAACTGAAACAACTTGTTTTTACAACAATTGATTCCTTCAGTTTAGATAAGGCCGTCAAAGAACTAGTTTGTTGAGCCAGGGTGAAAGTGGTCAAACTTAGGCTAGATATATTTCATCTTTTAATTTATTTTTTTGTTCCAAAGTCAACAAGAGCTTGGTGAAGAAAAAAAAATACTGGAAAACACAAGAAAACCCAAATTAAAAAAAAAAATCTCCATTCATTGCACCTGCTGAAGGCAATTGCTACTGTCATTTTGTGTGTTCTTCAGACTTTCTGTCCAGAGGAACAGACTAAATTTTTACAAACAAAAATAGCAGATTATACACATTAGAAACCTTTCTTCAAAGCACTTTAATCTCAGATAATCTACCAACCCGGAGTAAATTCTGTTATTTTGCATATTTTCAAAGGGTGTCAACTAATTTACTGTGTTAGGTATTTCCCCATGATGTTTCAATCCATGCCCTATATCCTACTCTTTTTGGTTAATATTATATAAGTATTTTTCATTATTAGTCTTCATTATCTGTTTTAATGGCTGCATGGTAGTCGCTTATTTTGAATGATCTTGAAGCACTATTTTAAAAGTCAGCTCTAGCTGCTGTAACAAATTGCCACAGTCTGGATGGCTTAAACATTCATTTCACACAGTTCTAGAGGCTAGAAGTCCAAAGTCAAGGTGCCAGCAGACTGTTCATGATGAGGGCCCACTTTCTGATTTGCAGACAGCCATCCTCTCATTGGATCCTCACTAGGCGGGGAGCAGCGAAGTAAGCTCTCTTGTGTCTCTTCTGTGTGGTCACTAATCCCATTGTGGGGGGCTCCATCTTCATGACCCAGTCACCTCCCAAAGGCCCTGCCTCCTAATACCATCATACTGGGAATCAGGGTTAAAACATGAATTTTGGGGGCACCTGGATGGCTCAGTGGTTGAGCATCTGCCTTTGGCTCAGGACATGATCCCGGGGTCCTGGGATCAAGTCTCACATGAGATTCCCCGCAGGGAGCCTGCTTCTCTGCCTGTGTCTCTGCCTCTCTTTCTGTATCTCTCATGAAGAAACAAATAAAATCTTTTTTTAAAAACACGGTAATTTTGAGGGTACCCAAATATGCAATTCATAACAAGTATTAAATTGGAAAGCAGAGTAGTGGAAATTCTTAGCTCTGGGGTCAAAAAGACCTGCTTCCACTTTTGCCCAGCTACCAGCCAGCTCTATCACTGTGAATGGTGTCTGCATCCTGGCCTCCCCCATATGTAAAATGACACCAATGACACCTACTCATAGCATTGCTGTGAACATTAGATTAAATGACAAAAATCAGTACTTGGCACCTAGACATTGTCTTTGCTAAAAGCCATTCCCTGATTCCCTGATTCCCTGATATTGGCCATTTACCTTGTTAGCAGGTTCTTCCCTCCGATGTCGTAGGTTACTCTGCAGAGTAGTGACTTAACTTAGGAGTGGATCTTTCTCTCCATTATTTATTCAGATAAACTCTAGGAGAATAAGATCTTGTTATATAACATTGTTCTATTGCTTTCTGAAACAGCCATGCAATTTGCCAGTCCTCCCCCAACAATGACAAATGTCACCACGCTCTGGCCAGGTGGGCATAACATGGCATTTTATGATTAATTGTATTTGTTATTTCTAAAGAAAATAGCACTTTTACTTGTGATTTTTCCCTTGTGTGAGCTGTCTGTATATATAACTGCACATCCCCCTTTTATTAACAAAAAGCCATTTGGTGAGAACATCCACAGAGAAGTTGTGCATCTGTGCTGTGAGGCTCCGAGGTAAGAGAAACACTCAGCCTCCATTGCCAGAGTGCTGTTCTGCATGAGCCATGAGTCAGGATGCCACCGTTCCCTGCGCTTTCTTTTCCGATGCTGGTTGATCCAAGTGGCCCACTGTGATGGGGCTGAGCACCAGCCATCTGGAGCTGGAGAGGAATTATCACCCGGGGTCACCCCGGAGGGACATGTTGCCCTCCACACCCCCCAAGCTCTGCATCTTCCCCGAACAAATAAAGGGTTGGATTTCACCGTAATTCGACCCAGAGATGAAAACTGCTTGCTGAGGCTAAAATCCCAGAGTGATAGCTGCAAAGAAAGAAGCATCCTTCCAGCTGATGGCTGGAAAATCTGGGGCTATAGCAGGTGAGCCCCTGCAGGGCCAGGAGGGTGTCACCTCTGGGGAGGGAAAGCCCCTGCTCCTATGCTCTGGCCGCTCGGGGACTTGGTGGAGAATGCACAGCAAGGTCCTTAAGCAATTATGACCAGGTCAGTAGCATCCTAAAGTTTACCTTTGTTTGCTTGGTTGTGGGTTAGTAGATATGTTTTTACTTTCTGCTACTCTATTGATAGAGATGAATGTAATAAAAAACGTTCATGAATGTGCAAGTAAAATGTTAGTGTCTCTTCTAGGATATACAGAGGATGCAACAGATTTTGAATTGACAGCATTCTCTTTCTATCATACATGTTTTCTTTGGTGGAGAAGAGAGAAATATATATATTATATATAGATCTATAATATGTAACATATAATTATAACATAATGACATATAACATATAATATTGACATAACTCTATTTTAGTTATATACACATGCACACACACACACACACACACACACACACACATATATGAGGCTAACAGAATTAAAGTCACTCTCATATTACCTCTCCATTATCCTAGATTTGCAAGGAAAAAAAAACAGTAAAAAGAGAATTATATTCTGATTTTTGGGTCAGGAGGATAACTTAACAAATATCATTCTGCAAGAAATGGTAAGACTCTCCTTAGGATATAAGGAAAGAACAACAGCAACACAAAGGATATAAGGACAGAACAGACTCCAAACAGACAAAGGACTCTCTTTAAGTGGGTACGTCCACAGGAACTGTTCCTGTAAGGGACATGGCTTTTACAGTAGACATCACTATAATATTCATGGAATTCTATTTTACTGTTCCCCCCAAATAAAAAAAATAATTTCCATTAGTTTTCCTGTAATCAGAATACTCTGTATTTCTAGAACCCAAATTACAGAAATATTTAGATACCAAGTTATTGGCAACTAACATTTTCTTCCATTTCTGGAAGAAATGGCTAAATATGTAGAGCACACAGGGTCACTGAAAGTATTTCTTTATAAATAGAATATTAAATTGAAAGTGATTTTCAAGAACTAAATAGTGTTCTCATTCCACAGGCTTTTAAATATTGTTTTAACCAAATACTTCCTCACGTAATGAACTTTAATTAGTGTCCACGTCCAGCATATATAAATACCAGGCTATGTAGATAATGAAATTTGTCACCACCAGAAATATGCTGTCCACTTGTCACTTCCCAGCTTACAATAGATGCTTCTTGTATTCCTAAGAATTTTACATGGACTCAATCCATAACCCTCGCCATCCACTGTATTTGCAGTCTCCTCTCACTAGCTCCTAATTAACTGACTCCTAAAATCAAACAAGTATCACCACCAAAAAAGAAAAAAATCACTCTCTTGTTTTTTGCTTCTCCTCCTTTACTTGGTAACTTACTTCATTAAGCATATTAATTTTGCATTAAAAGTAAGTGAGATGCCTATTGGTAGTGTGTGTATATATGTCCATATAAATATATGGACTTTTCATTGCTATATAAGAAAGTAATGACATTGTCATAGAGAACTAACTAAGCTAACTAAGCTAAGTAGCTAACTAAAAGGAAATTTTTTTTAATTTGAAGCTGAGTCATCCTAATGTTCTATGATTGTTTTCCTACTGGTTCTCATTGCTTATTTGATACATTAATATTTTATTGAAATAGAATACATTTTGAGTACTTATATTTTAAAAAGAGTTTTATAGCCGTATGAGGAAAATATTTAGAACTGTCATATTTTATTGCACACAAAAATGTAATATGGACAGTGGTTTATTAATGGGCACAATAACTGAATAATCTCAAATGGAGTCAGTACATTCCTCTGCTTTAAGTTTAAATCAGAGGTTAACAATTGTCAATTACAAAACTGGTATTTGGGGCAAAGTACTATAAAAGTAAATATTTACCTCTAAGAAATGTGTCTGATGGTGGGAGGAGAGACTTCTGCTTTTTCACATGATATATTTCTGTAATCTTTTTTTTTCAATGAGAATTACATATGTAATTCTTTTATTATATGTGTAATCTCTTTAAAATGTAAAATAAAACAGTCATTTAATTCCATTATGGGGAACTTGGGAAATAAAGAAGAATCTTTTTCTAATTCCATCATTAATTCTACCCTAGCCCATCCTCAATACTATTATTGAGCATTAATACTCAATATAATATATTATTAATATATATTACATATAGTATTATAATAATATAATACTATTATTAGCATTGTGGTCTTTTTTCTTTCAATGTAAATATGTGTTAACCCTTCTCTTTATAATTTCAGGAAATTAAAAGAAAGTGGCAGATTAAATTAAATGCATGAGGCTTCGCGGATGTTTTCCCAATAATGTCCTCCCAATAATTCAATTGCACCAGAACCCCCAGCTCTCAGCATCAGTGACAGTGGACATGCGTTGTCCATGCAACCTAAAGGAATCAGATAGAAAACTGAAAACACCACAATATTGAAAAATACATAAATAGAATAGAGTCTGGGCTCAGATTACATAATTAGCTGCACATATGCTTCATTATTTAAAAATCAAGTGAAAGTAAAATCCACCTTGTAATTTGACATACACCTTATACCCTAGCTTCTGCCTTCTTGGTGTCGCTTAACTGATTGGAAGATGGACTATTTTTATCTACATTCCTACAGTGAACAGAAGAGGTTACTTCCTACTTGCGTGTACACAGAGGCACTCACATGCACACGTGCACATACACACACACACACGCCTGTATTTTACGGAGATAAGGGAAATATTTGTTTAATTTTGAAAGATGAGCAACAACATAATTAAGTGCCCCTTCTGATGGATGATGCTGCCATCAATTCTACCTCTTTCTCACAACCTGCCAATGCCTCTCTCCTTCCAGCCAGCTCTCCTCTGCTGTCCCAGGGTCTCTGATGGTAAATAATTAATAAGACTGTTAGTGTGTGATGGGAGTGAAGCTGCCTTGCTAACAAATGCAATGACTCACACACTAAGCCATTTTCTGATTCCTCTTTGCAAAAATACACAGCCAAAAAATACCCCAATAATCTCCACTCAGACACAACAATCTTTTTTTTTTTCAGACTCAGCTTACTTTTTTGTTTATTGGAATAAACCAAAACACAAAAGTAGTGTTTATGACCTGGTATTGTTCATTTTTCTTTTTTTTATAAATTTATTTTTTATTGGTGTTCAATTTGCCAACATATAGAATAACACCCAGTGCTCATCCCGTCAAGTGCCCACCTCAGTGCCCATCACCCAGTCACCCCCGCCCCCCGCCCTCCTCCCCTTCCTCCCCTTCCATGAGAGTTAGGAATCTCTCATGTTCTGTCTCCCTTTCTGATATTTCCCACTTATTTTTTCTCCTTTCCCCTTTATTCCCTTTCACTAATTTTTATACTCCCCAAATGAATGAGACCATATAATGTTTGTCCTTCTCCGATTGACTTATTTCACTCAGCATAATACCCTCCAGTTCCATCCACATCGAAGCAAATGGTGGGTATTTGTCGTTTCTAATGGCTGAGTAATATTCCATTGTATACATAAACTGCATCTTCTTTATCCATTCATCTTTCGATGGACACCGAGGCTCCTTCCACAGTTTGGCTATTGTGGACATTGCTGCTATAAACATCAGGGTGCAGGTGTCCCAGCATTTCATTGCATCTGTATCTTTGGGGTAAATCCCCAGCAGTGCAATTGCTGGGTCGTAGGGCAGATCTATTTTTAACTGTTTGAGGAACCTCCACACAGTTTTCCAGAGTGGCTGCACCAGTTCACATTCCCACCAACAGTGCAAGAGGGTTCCCCTTTCTCCACATCCTCTCCAACATTTGTGGTTTCCTGCCTTGTTAATTTTCCCCATTCTCACTGGTGTGAGGTGGTATCTCACTGTGGTTTTGATTTGTATTTCCCTGATGGCAAGTGATGCGGAGCATTTTCTCATGTGCTTGTGGGCCATGTCTATGTCTTCCTCTCTGAAATTTCTGTTCATGTCTTTTGCCCATTTCATGATTGGATTGTTTGTTTCTTTGCTGTTTAGTTCAATAAGTTCTTTATAGATCTTGGAAACTAGCCCTTTATCTGATATGTCATTTGCAAATATCTTCTCCCATTCTGTAGATTGTCTTTGAGTTTTGTTGACTGTATCCTTTGCTGTGCAAAAGCTTCTTATCTTGATGAAGTCCCAATAGTTCATTTTTGCTTTTGTTTCTTTTGCCTTCGTGGATGTATCTTGCAAGAAGTTACTCTGGCCAAGTTCAAAAAGGGTGTTGCCTGTGTTCTCCTCTAGGATTTTGATGGACTCTTGTCTCACATTTAGATCTTTCATCCATTTTGAGTTTATCTTTGTGTATGGTGCAAGAGAGTGGTTTAGTTTCATTCTTCTGCATGTGGATGCCCAATCTTCCCAGCACCATTTATTGAAGAGACTGTCTTTCTTCCAGTGGATAGTCTTTCCTCCTTTGTCAAATATTAGTTCACCATAAAGTTCAGGGTCCACTTCTGGATTCTCTATTCTGTTCCATTGATCTATGCAGACACAGCAATCTTGCATTGGTGTTTTGAAAAAGATGTGGATTGTGTGTGATGCTTTATCCACTTACACGGATTTTCAGAATGGTTGCCTTTGAAACAGTGAAAGTTATGGCTTAGAATGAACGGTAAAGGGCCTGAACGGTTTCAAGGGCCATTGCTATAAGCAGATTGTCCTTGCCTTTCTACAGAGCAGGATTTTTCTGCCCTGATGGTGGAGCTCATTCAGTATGCCATATGGTGGGCCCTGAATTGAGGGCATGATATTTTCATTCACTTCTGTCTACATTTTGTTATGAAAAATTTTAAACATGAAGTTGAAAGAATTGAACCATGTACATCCATTATCCACTACCTGAAGTCTACAATTAACATTTTCTATAATTGCTCTCTCACATTCTACCGATGTGTCCATCCCTCTATTCATCCATCAATCCAATATTTTTAGTGTATCCCAAAGAAAGTTGCATGTATCTGTACACTTCACCCTCAAAATCTATAGCATTTGTATTATTGACTAGAGTTCAATATTGTTTATAGCACTTGGGGGTAGAATCCATTTAGAGCAAAATGCACAAATCTTCACCAGACTGACAAGTTTTGACAAATAACACCAATGTGATGAAAAAAAATCAGTTTCCCCGTGCCTTCCCTGGCAAACTTCATACCTGTCCCTGCCTCCAGGAAGCACTACTCTGATTTTTTTCCTTCCATCGATTAGAACAGCATATAAATGGAATCATTGTGTGCAATCATTCTTTCACTTAGCATTATGTTTTGAGCTTTCCTGTCACTCATTTCATGGATCAGTAGTTCATTCTTTTTTTTTATTGCTGAGTAGTTATTAAACCACAGTAGTTGTTTATCTGTTCTTCTGTTGATGGACACTCGTGCTATGTACAGTTTGGAAATACTATGACTGAAACTATGAACATTCTTAGACAAGTTTTTTTAGACCTATTTCTTTTGGGTAAATATCTGAGAATAGACTTGCTGGATCATAGGATAGCTGTATGTTCAGTTTTGTAAGAAACCACCAGACCTGTTTCCAAGTGGTTATACCATTTTATACTCCAGCCGATAAGGTAAGAGTGTTCTGGTTGCTCCATAACCTCACCAAGTCCTGTAAGTCTTTTTAAATTTTAGTAATTCTGGTGAGAGTGTAGTGGTGTCTCCTTCTGATTTTAATTTGCATCTCCCTGATGACTAATGATATTAAGCATTTTTAATATCTTCTGCTGTTCCAATCGTTGCCCATTTTTAATTGGGTTGTCCTATATCACTGAGTTATAGGAGGCTTTTTGTATTTTGGATACCATTCTCTCTCTTTTGTTTTTAGATTTATGTTTTGTAAGTATTTTCTTCCAGTATTGTTTATTCATTTTTGGAAGGTAGATCAGGGCAGCCCAGGTGGCTCAGCGGTTTAGCACCGCCTTCAGCCCAGGGCATGATCCTGGAGACCCGGGATCGAGTCCCACGTCGGGCTCCCTGCATGAAGCCTGCTTTCCCTCTGCCTGTGTCTCTGCCTCTCTCTCTCTCTCTCTCTCTCTCTCTCTCATGAATAAATAAATAAGATCTTTAAAAAAAATGGTAGGGACGCCTGGGTGGCTCAGCAGTTAAGCGCCTGCCTTCAGCCCAGGGCGTGATCCTGGAGACCTGGGATTGAGTCCCGCATCAGGCTTCCTGCCTGGAGCCTGCTTCTCTCTGTGCCTCTCTCTCTCTGTGCCCTTCATGAATAAATAAATAAAATCTTTTTAAAAATGGTAGATCAATCCTTTGATGAACAGAAATTTTAAATTTTGCTGAAGTCTAATATAGCAATTTTTCCTTTCATGGTTATTGCTGTGTCCCATCTAAGAAACTTTTGCTTAACTCTCAAGGTATAAAGATTTTCTCTTGTTTTTTTTTTCTATAAGTTCCATAATTTCAATCTTTATTTTAGGTTATGATCCATCTCAGTTTAATGCTTGTGTGTGGCAAGATGTAGGAGTCTGTGTTTCCTTTTATTCATTGTAGATGTCAAGTCATTCCAGCACTATTCATTGAAAAGACTGCTTTCCTCATTGTATTGCCTCGGCACTCTTGTCAGAAACCAGTTGGATGTACAAGTGTGAGTGTATTTCTCAACTCTATATGCTGTTCCATGGACATATTTGTCTATACTAGTACCCCAATGTCTCAATTACTGTAGCTTTTTTTTTTTTAAGAGAGAGCATGCAAGCAGGGGGTGGAGGGGTAGAGGGAGAGAATCCCAAGCAGACTCCATGCCCAGCATAGAACCTGACATGGGTCTCTATCCTACTACCCTGAGATCATGACCTTAGCTGAAATCAAGAGTTGGACACTTAACCGACTGAGCCACTCAGGTGCCCCTGATTACTTTAGCTTCATAGTAAGTCTTGACATCAGGTGGTGTACATCTTCCAGTTCTCTTCTTTTTCAAGATTACTTTGGATGTTTAAAATCCTTTGAATTTTGGGATCCCTGGGTGGCGCAGCGGTTTGGCGCCTGCCTTTGGCCCAGGGCGCGGTCCTGGATATCCGGGATCGAATCCCACGTCAGGCTCCCGGTGCATGGAGCCTGCTTCTCCCTCTGCCTGTGTCTCTGCCTCTCTCTCTCTCACTGTGTGCCTATCATAAATAAATAAAGGTTTTAAAAAAAAATAAATAAAATCCTTTGAATTTCCATATAGATTTAAAGATCAGATTGTTAATTTCTATCCCCCCAAAGCCTAAGAGAATTATGGCTGGGATTTTATTGAATCTATAGTTAAAATAGGGAAGAATTGACATGTTAATAATATTGATTCTTCTAATCCATGAACATGGGATGTCTTTCTATTTATATGAGACTTCCTATCTTTTGTTAAATTTGTTTCTAAGCATGTAATTTTATGCTATTGGAAATAATTTTTTCCCCAAATGATAGCTACTATAGGGTGATTCACTTCTGTGATGAGAATATTTGGAAGCCAGCCATGCTTGGCATTATTTCCACATGAGAAGCTTCTTTTTTATTCATTCCTTCAAAGAGGCAATGGAGAGATGGAGGGGGTTCACCCTAGCCTGAGAACAGGGGGGCCAAACTTCAGTTCAGGTTTGCCTTTTACTGACTCCGTGGACTTGGCCAAGAATGGTAGGAATCTCTCCCTATTTCACTCAAAAATGATCAGGACATAACTCTTCATTTATTGCAGTCTTTTAAGTAATATTTATAGTGATAAAACTTTTAGCTAGGTTCATTTACACACTTGGAAATCTGATAGAAGCCTTGTATTTTCTCCTCAGAAAATGTGTGTGTGTACATGCTCACATTGTTTTATGTTCAATCTAGGATGTTCAGGCAACCTCTGAAGCCTGTCCATCAGCTGTTGGAGTCCACAAAACACCTGTTCTAAGGGGAGAGCTCAATGAGGGTGGAAGCTGACTCCCTTTACTTCTACATCTTCAGCACCCTGTCTGGTGCTTGACCTATCACAACTGCTCAGTGGATGCCCCAGCACTGCAGCATCGTGGCCTCCTGC
The DNA here is from genome assembly GCF_048164855.1 of Canis lupus baileyi. NCBI lineage: Eukaryota > Metazoa > Chordata > Mammalia > Carnivora > Canidae > Canis > Canis lupus. Next base: position 41,542,379 of record NC_132839.1, on the reverse strand, counting down.
AAAGCTAAGCACTCCTCCTAAGCAGCACTTGGAACTGTGCTCAGTTGTCCTGGAACAGCCTGGACCATCTTCCACCCAGTAAAGCCAGTGTCCAGGAGGTATCCCCTAAGAGGATACCCTGAGCCAGTCACTCCAGTGGTCCAGGGGCATCCCAAGGCCCAGAGTTCCAAGAGATTGCCAAGATCATAATGTGGCATATTTGTGTGAGGGCAAGTATGGATGAGGGCTGCTGATTCTAAATCCTATGCTCTTAGTGGAGTTTTCAAGGCAAAGAATGTATAGATTTCCAAATCTATCTAGTATTAGACCTTTCTTTCTTCCACCTCTAGATACTATATCCCCATGAAGGAAACAGCAGGGAGACACTTTGGCTGGACTACCAGCTCTCCCACCAAGCCCTTGCTTTTCTGTTGCTGTCGGTGAGATCAGCCTGTCTGTTACCAGCAAGGAAGCTGCCCTAGGTGTCTTGGATGTACTCCACAGCAGCACAGTCTGGCTTAGCACCAGCCCCACACAGGAAGTCCCTCCCTCAGGGCTGCAGGTCCCAGGGTCTGATGTCCTTGATGACACTGGCATTATTTCAGGGCAACCCCTTTCTCTTCCTAAAGCCTCATAGAAGCGCATCCTGCCCTCCTCTCCAGTGATTCCCGTGAGCAGCACTGGCAAGTAATAGTGACATTGTGTGTGCTCTTCTGTATTCTCAGGTGCCGAGGACATGGGCAGCAAACCGTCCACACCAGGCAGTGACCCCACAACACAATGCCCTGGGACAGAAGGCATTCATGCTGCATACAAGCAAGGAGACCCCAGCAGGGCCCGGCACCTGCTCAGAGAGGCTTGTGATGAGAGCACGTCCCAGCTGGAGAAGGTAGGGTCAATGCTGGCTCCTCCAGCCAGAGTGGGGACCTGGCTTGGATGAAGGCTATCACTCAGATTATTTCCTTCTTATCATCATAATCAAAAATGGGGATTTTTCCCCCCTTTTTCACACGTAAACTGATGGGTGCCAATCCTTTCAAGCCAACTTCTTAAACTGCCACCATCTCTATGCAAACCCTTTCACCTTCCCAGAAGACAGGGGAAGAGTAATTGAAATGTGAACAACAAAAGGCCGATCTGAAGGTTGAACTTACCATATTCTTTTACATTTCTCTTCCATGATAAAAATAGCACATGCTCAAAAAAGAAAATTTAGAAATATGTAAAAGTAGAGAGGAAAAGAACAAGAAAATAACCATATTTCTAATGCATCCAAACAGTCCCACTTGACAATTTCATTATATTTTCTCTCTGCTGATCTGTGCATATGTCGTTGTTTCTAATATAGATATAGTCACATTGTATATATAGTTTTGCATGCTGTTTTCTTACATAAGATTATATTAAGCACTTTCCATATGATTATAAATTCTGTATGTGCTGCAAAGGAAGAAATATTTTTACACTTCATTTTAATTGATAAAGCATTGAACCCAGTAGACGTCGTTAAGCTATGTATGTAATACCTAGAGCAACCACTTTAAAAACAATGCAAAGGGATACACTCAAAAACACTATTGACCAATCAAAATGGAATTTCTGTTCTGTTTTTAGGATTTTATTTATTTAGGGACACCTAGATGGCTCAGCAGTTGACACCTTTGGCTCTGGGGGTGATCCCGCAGTTCTGGGATCAAGTTCCGCATCCGGCTCCCTGCAGGAGGCCTGCATCCCTCACTGCCTGTGTCTCTGCTCCTCTCTCTGTGTGTCTCTCATGAATAAATAAATAAAATCTTTTTTTAAAAAAGGAGGGTCCCCGCTGAGCAGGGAGCCTGATGTGTACTCAATCCCAGTACCCTGGGATCATGACCTGAGTGGAAGGCAGATGCTTAACTGACTGAATCACCCAGGCGTCCCTCAAAATGGAATTTTTTAAATGTCTCAGAAACCACAGGAGAGCAGGGAAAAAATATCAAAGAAATGAAAAAGCAAACAGAAAACAAAACAAAAAAATTAGCAGGCTTTAGCCTTAGTATATAAATAACTATATCAGCATAAATGGCTCAAATACATGATGAGATTGCAGAGTAGATTTTAAAAACATGAGATTCTATATGCTGCTTATGAAACTCACTTCAGTAGGGTATATGTAGATTGAAAGTAAACGGACAGAAAAAGATATACCATGCAAACATTAATCAAAAGAAAGAAGGAGTGGCTAAATATCAGATGAAATGAAACTTCAGAGTAAAGGGAATTACCATGGACAGGGAGGATATTTCACAATGATGAAGGGATCAGTCCACCAAGAAGACATAGCAATCCTAAATGTGCATGCACCAAACAACAGAGCTACAAAATATGTTTTACAAAACTGATATAACAGAAAAGAGAACTAGATAAATCCACAATCATAGGTAGAGAGTTTGATACCCTCTCTCAACAAGTGATAGAGTAACTGGGCAGAAAAGCAGCAAGGATATAGAACTTAACAACACCATCCATCAACAGAGTCAAACTGACATTTATAAAACATTCCACACAGCAACAGCAGAATGCACATTCTTTTCGAGTGTCCACAAAACATATCTCAAAAAAGACTGCATACCCTAGGCCATAAGATAAACCTCAGCACATTTAAAAGAATTAAAATCAGACAGAATATATTCTCCAACTTCAGTAGGATCAAATTGGAAATTTATAACAAAAAGATAATAGGAAAATCTCCAAGCACCTGGAAACTAACCACAAACTTTTAAATAATCCAAGAATCAAAGAGAAAGTCTCAAGAGAAATTTTTAAAATGCAGTTAACTGAATGAAAATGAAAATATAACATTTCAAAATTTCTGGGATGCAGCTAAACCAGTGCTGAGAGGAAAATTTATAGCACTAAATACTTACATTTAAAAAGAAGAAAATCTCAAATCCAAGCATCCACCTAAAGGAACTACCAGAAGTACAAAATAAATCCAAAGCAAGTGGGAAAAAGGAAATGCTAACGAGTAGAAAATCCATGCAATTTAAACAGAGAAACAATAGAGAAAATCAGTGAACTAAAAGGCATTTTTTTTTTGGAAAAGATTAACAAAATTGACAAACCTCTAGCAAAACTAACAGATAAAAGAGAAAAATCACTAATATCAGGAAAGAAACAGGGAATATCAGCCCATACCCTCCAAATATCAAAAAGATTGTAAGGGAACAATATGAACAACTTTACACACATAAATTTGACAACTTAGATAAAATGGACCAATCCTGGAAAAACAGGAACTACAACTCATTCAATATAAAATACCCAATTTTAAGAACCCTTTAACTAATAAGGAAATTTAAAACCTCCTAAAAAGAAATCTACAGACTCATCTGGTTTCATGGGAGAATTCTGCCAAATGTTTAACGAATTAATACCAACTCTACAGATACTTTCCAACATTTTGTAAGTCCAATCAATATACCTGATACCCAAACCAGACAAAAACAGTACAAAAAAGGAAAGTATAGACCAATGTCTATCATGAATATAGATTCAAAAAGCTTAACATATTACAAATGTATTTCAGCAATATATGGAAAGAGTTATATACCATGACTGAGTGAAATTTATTCTAGAGATACAAGACTGGTTCAGTACTCAATAATCAATCATACAATCCTCCATATTAATAGAATGCTATGGACTGACTATTGGTGTTCCCCCAAAAGGTGTGTGTTGAATAATGTGATTGTGTTTGGAGCTGGGGCTTTTTATTCTGTCCATTTATTTCCAATCTACATATACCCTTCTGAAGTGAGTTTCTCATAAGCAGCATATAGAATCTCATGTTTTTAAAATCTACTCTGCAATCTCATTATGTATTTGAGCCATTTATGCTGATATAGTTATTTATATACTAAAGCTAAAGTCTGCTATCTAATTTTTTTGTTTTGTTTTCTGATTGCTTTTTCATTTTTCTGATTTTTTCCCCTGCCCTCCTGTGGTTTCTGAGACATTTAAAAAATTCCATTTTGAGGGACACCTGGGTGATTCAGTCGGTTAAGCATCTACCTTCCACTCAGGTCATGGTCTCAGGGTCATGGGATCGAGTCTCATGTCGGGCACCACGCTCAATGCAGAGTCTGCTTGAGATTCTCTCTCTCTCTCTGCTTCTCTCTCGCTCGTGCTCCCATTCTCTCTAATAAAAAAAGAAAAAGAAAATGCATAAAAGAAATTATCCATAAAAGAAAAATAATTGATAAATTGGACCTCCTCAAAATTAAAAACTTTTGGGGGCATCTGGGTGGTCAGTCAGTTAAGCATCTGCCTTTGGCTCAGGTCATGTTCCTGGGGTCCTGGGATCAAGCCCCACATTGGGTTCCCGACTCAGCGGGAAGCCTGCTTCTCCCTTTTCCCCCTGCTTGTGCTTACACTTTATCTCCCAAGTAGCATAAAATCTTTTTTAAAAATTAAAAACTTTTGCTTTGAGAATATGTATAAGAGAGTGAAGAGACAAGCTACAGATTTGGAGAAAATATTTGTAAATCATCTATCTGACAAAGAGCTCATATCTCGTTCGTACATAAAAATCTCCCAACACTCAACATTAAGAAGCAAACAGTCCAATTAAATAATGTGCGAAACAGATGAGGAAACATTTTGTTGAGGAGTACAAATGGCCAGTAAGTGCATGAAAAGATTTACTGATTGTTCAACATCTTTAGCCAGTAGGAAAATGCAAATTAAGACCATGATGATGGATGCCAGGGTGGCTCAGCAGTTTAGCGCCTGCCTTCAGCCCAGGGCATGATCCTAGAGTCCCGAAATCGAGTCCCACATTGGGCTCCCTGCATGGAGCCTGCATGGAATCTGTGTCTCTGCCTCTCTCTTTCTCTCTCTGTGTCTCTCATGAATAAATAAATAAAATAGTTTTTAAAAAAGACCATGATGAAATATCACTGCACATCTATAAGGATGGCTAAATGTTTTTTTAAATGTGACATCAAATTCTGATGAGGGTGTAGAGAAACTATCTCTCAGACATCATTATGAGAATATAGGATGGAACAACCATTCTGGAAAATAGTTTGGCAGTTTCTTAAAAAACAAACAAACAAACAAACAAACAAAAACACTTACATTATGACCTAGCATGTGCACTCCTGAACCTAGTTTAGCCTAGAGAAATGAAAACTTACATGCACACAGGAGTCTGTGCATGATTGTTCATAGCAGCTTTACTTGTAATAGGAACTGGACATAGCACAAAACTCTTAACACATGAATGGTTGAACATACAATGGAATATAATGTAGATAGAAACTGTAAATATATAAAATATGTAACATGTACCATACATATAAATATAATTCAAAGCATTATAAAGAAACTGAGAAAGAGGAACCCTCTTACACTGTTAGTGGGAATGAAAGCTGATGCAGCCACTCTGTAAAGCAGTATGGAAGTTCCTCAAAAAGTTAAAAATAGAGCTTCTCTACCACCTAGCCACTGCACTACTAGGTATTTACCCCAAGGATACAAACGTACTGATCCAAAGGGGCACCTACATCCCAACGTTCATAGCAGCAATGTCCACAATAGCCAAACTATGGAAAGAGACCAGATGCCCATCAATAGATTAATGTATGGGCAGCCCAGGTGGCTCAGCGGTTTAGCACTGCCTTCAGCCCAGGGCATGATCCTGGAGACCCAGGATCGAGTCCCATGTCAGGCTCCCTGCATGGAGCCTGCTTCTCCCTCTGCCTGTGTCTCTGCCTCTCTCTCCCTCTCTGTGTCTCTCATGAATAAATAAATAAAATGTTTTAAAAAAATAGATGAATGTATAAAGAAGATGTGATGTGTATAGATACAGATATGTATAGATAGTGGACTATTACTCAGCCATCAAAAAAATGAAATCTTGCCATTTGCAAGACATGGATGGAACTAGAGAGTATTATGCTAAGTCAATCAGAGAACAACAATTATCATGTGATCTCAGTTATACGTAGAATTTAAGAAACAAAACAAAGGATCATAGGGGAAGGGAGGGAAAAATAAGACAATATGAAAACAGAGAGGGAGACAAATCATAAAAGACTCTTAATCATAGGAAACAGAGGGTTGCTGGAGGGAGGAGATGGGGGGATGGGGTAACTGGGTGAGAGACACTAAGGAGGTCACGTGATGTAATGAGCACTAGGTGTTATATAAGACTCGTGAATCATTGAATGCTACCTCTGAAACTAATAAAACACTATATATTAATTAATTGAATTTAAATAAAATAAAGAAATTCTTTGAAATATGCAACCACTCAGATTACTCTCAGAGGTTGAGCAGGAAATTAAAAAAAAACTCAAAAGATCACATTCTGTATGATTCCATTTGTATAACAACATTCTCAAAATGGTGAAATTATAGAGATGGAAGAGAGATCCGAAATTTGGGGATGGAGGGCAGTAGAGTGAGAGTGACTATAAAAGGAAGGGCTTAAAAGAGATTGATCTCAAAATGGATTAGTTCTGCATCTTGATCGTGGTAGTGATCACACAAATGTATACCTGTGACCAATGGCAGAATGATATACCCACATTGTACTAATGTCAAATTATTGTTTTTGATCTTGAACTACAGTTGTGTAAGTTGTCACCATTGGGGGAAATGGAGTTACAGAAACATAGATGCCCCTCAAGACTACCTTTGCAAGTTCCTATGAATCTCTATTTCAGGGCAAAAAGTAAAAAATAAAATAAAATTAAGTTAAAAAATAAGTATAGTTCCACTTTAATAATATATAAAAACTGGCAAAAACATATCTCTGGTGTTAGAAGTCAGGATAGAGGTTATTCCAGTAGGACAGTGACAAGAAGGGGGCAGAAAGGAGACTTCTGGGCACAGATAAGAATCTTGCATTTTGTGGTCTGAGTGTCCATTACATGAATGTGTCACTTTGTAACAACTCATGAAACTGAACACACAATTTGTGCTCTTTTCTGTAGAGTTCTTATATGCCAATGAAAGTTGTAATGAATGAAGTGACAAAGCATTTGGTTTCACATGGGATTACCCATGTGCTGATATGGATGAACATGTTCTGGAAGGCTGCATAGGAACAGTTTCCTTTGCAAAAAGGTGTTAGGAAGGGAGGCCTCCTTTTTGTTTTATACTTTTCTATGCTGTCTCAATTAAAATAAATACATGCTATTGAGCCTCTGGGCTGTCTTTAGCTAGAGTGCCACCCCTCTGGTTCCTCCTGGCCTCCGGGCTGGCTCCTGTGACATCACCACTTTGTGAGGATGGGGCTTTTAAGCCTCTTACCCACTAGAGTCTAGACAGATGTTGGTTGTGTGCAGTGAATCATTTAATCAATCCCTGTGGCTTTTCTCCCTAATGCAAGTGCTTTCCTGGAATGGCAGGCCTAGTGGGTTTTTCTCTTCTGGTCATACTGAATGCATACCTCACATCACCAGCTCATTCACTCCACTTACACAACCCGGCCTCCCTCCAAGCCCCACATCTCATGGGAAGTCTTGGACAGAATAGAGAAAACATAGGCTTTGGAGCTAGACCCCAGTTCAAATCCTGGGTGGTTGTGCAGACTGTAGAAACTCCCTCCCTGTGGGTAAGCCTTCATTTCCTCACCCACGAGATGGAAATACAGTGTGAAAATAAAGGAAACCTCATTTAAAATGGGGTCTGGATGACCTGAAGGAGGAGTTGTCATGTACTACCAGTCACCTTAAGAAGCAAACCTTGCATTCCCCAGAGAGAGGAAGCTTACTTTCCATTCCCCAGCAGGAAGAAGGAAGAATTTCTCCTTGCCCCGTAACAGCCCACCTAATGGGAACTCAGTAAAATACCCTCCTAGGTTCCTCCTTTCCCTTATGAAAACAAGCCCCTCTATTCTATTCTCCAGCCTCGCCTATGGTTCACCATAGTTTCCTTATTCTGATTACAATTCCTCTGCTATTCCCAAATAAACTCATTTTGCTGGTAAAATAACTGGCTCTTTTCTTTGTTTTTTTTTTTAAATCAATAACATATACAGACTTAAGACTTAAAACTGCTATGAGGTTTAAGTGTGACCATATAAATAAATTGTTCCATGCAGCATCTGGCACATGATAAGAGCTTAATATATCAGTTCTCATCCCTGGGATCCTGCTGACCCATCCCTACCCGTCTCACCCTAAAATGACTCCTAATACACTTGTTTTCTAACCTATTCAGCAAGCAAACTAAGCTTACTTATGGCTATTTTATGCAGATTCCGGACTCAAACTTAACGGTTTCATCCCTGCAGTCAAATTCTGTACATGTCAATCCAGCACTTCTTTTGTGGACTTAGGAACTCCATGAAAAGCCAGGGCCATTTGTACAGTCCTTGAGAGCTATTTCCTATCTGTGTAATCTTGGGCAAGTCACAACACCCCTCTGAACCTCCATGTCCTTGTCCACATATTAATATATTGCTTCAGATGGGGATATTCCCATTATTCCCATCCTCATGAAGCTAATGGTGAAGAGCTGTGCTGTCCCAAAGAAATAGAATGGGAGCCACATTTATATCAAATGGTCTGGCAGTCACATTCAAGAAGCAAATAGAAACAGATAAGATATTAATATATTTTATTTGATGAATATATTAAAGATCATTTCAACATGTAATCCATATAAAAATGATTGACAAGATAGATACATTTTTACACTAAATCTTTAAAATTGCATGTTATTTGACACTTTGAGCCCTTCTTGCTTTGAATGAGCCTAATTTCAAGTCCTCGACAGCCACACATGACCCGTGGTGCCATCCCAGACAGCACACCTCCAGCCTTGTCCGTGGACTGAGTGAAGCATTTAGAGTTTCCTCTCCTGGCAGTTCCTAAGGGCACTCATCTCACTGAAGTCCTGTCCCCACTCTGTGTTGACCAGGGCCGGCTTCTGAGCATCTCAGCGGCCTACGGCGATCTGGAGACCGTCCGATACCTTCTCACCGAGAGACGGGTGGAACTGCCCACGGAGCCCACCGATGACAATCCAGCCGTGGTGGCAGCACATTTTGGGCATACTGACGTAGTACAGGAATTGCTGGAGTCTTTGCCAGGTAAATCCCAGGGCATGAGCTTCTTGCCTACCTCTCAGAAATCACCTCTTCTTGGGAAAAAGATAGGCATGGGTGTGGGGGGGAGTTTCCCTCAAAATGCTTGTTTCTTCACACTTTCACCAAGCAGGAGAACCAAAGATCTGGGGCATCAGACTGACAATCCAGAGTAAAGACTACCTGCTAACGGCTGTGCCACATCCCACACTCATTCCCCTTAGCTCAGGAGGTAAATTCTCTCACACTGTATTTGATAAAGATTTTGGATCTCTGCCCCCTTTTTATTTTTTTTAAAGATTTTATTTATTTATCTGACAGAGAGCACAAACAAGAGCAGCAGGCAGAGGGAGAGGAAGAAGCAGGCTCCCCACTGAGCAGGGAGCCCGATGTGGGGATTGACCCCAGGACCCTGGGATCACCACCTGAGCTGAAGGCAGACACTTAAACAACTGAGCCACCCAGGCACCCCCTCTGTCCCTTTTTTTAAAAATTTAATAGATTTTATCCTTTGGCAGTTTTAGATTTTCAGAAATGTTGATGTGAAAGTACAGAACATCCCCATATACCTCCCCGCCAAAAGTTCTTCCATTGTTGACATTCTGTGTCAGTGTCATCAGTTTGTCACAATTGAGGAACTCTTACTGACATATCCTTAGTAACCAGAGTGCAGAGTTTCCATTAGGGGTCACTCTTTGTGTTTGTATATTCTATGGGTTTTGACAAATGTATAATATGTATCCACTATTAGGGTACAATAATGAACAGTTTCACTGACCTCAGAGTCCTCTGGGCTCCACCCAGTCATCCCTCCCTCCCCCAACCCCCCTGGCAACCACTGATCTTTTCACTGTCTCTGTGTTTTGACTTTTATAGAACGTCATATAGTTGAGCTCGCACATTTTGTAGCCTTTTTAGATTAACTTCCTTTGCCTGATGGTATGCTTTTAAATTTCCTCCATGCCTTTCCATGGCTTGGTAGTCCATTTCTTCATATCCCTGAATAATATCCCACTGTCTGGATGTAGCATGCTATGTGGTGTTTCTAGTAACATGTAATTTTTTTTTTTCTTGGCTGATAGACTCAAGGTGTCCTGTTGTCTTTTAATTTCCTCTGGTGGCCTTGAATGTCCAGGAAGGCATGCCTACAGCTATAGGCCAAGACATTACCTTAGCGATGGCCTTTGGGAGTTAGGTTTCGGTTTGGGAGTGAGGCCAGCTTCATGGGCATGCAACGGTGTGGGCCCTGCACTCAGAAGGGCTGTGCTTGGTTTAACACTCTGCAGTCATCATCTTGAAATCTTTGATAATTTTTAAACAAGGGGCTCAGTTTTGCATTGGTCTCCACAGATTATGGAACCGTCCTGTCAGGAAAGTTGTCCAAGAGTGTGCTTTGAGTAGATTTGTGCTCAAACTTGTACCCCCTTCATATGTCTGGAGGGAGAATGAGGTTAAGGGTAAGAATCAGGATCATGTTGTGGTCCACAGGTGGAGATTGGGTCCAGCGAGATGTAGGAAGACAAAGAGGAGCCTGGGCACCCCAGAGGGCAGACTCCCTCTCTTCAGGGATCCCCATGATTAGCTCTGTCATCACCCCAAAGCATCTACACCAGCTGGCTCACAACCTAATGGTGCGGTTTGCATTTCCTGAGCATTCACCATATGAGTCTCTCACTACTGCATTGCCAGGCATTCTGCAGAACTTGAGAGACCTGGAGACTTTTTTAAAAGGTGATCCCAGATCTTTCATAGCTCCTGGGTAAGCAGAAGAAATCGAAACAGAAAGGAGTAATTCCATGCAGTGTCCCCATGCTGAGGTTGAAGTAATTACATAGCGGTCTGGGAGCACACATAGAGAATGGTCTTGTCTGGGTGCAGGACAGGGTCTTCATAAGGAGCTGACATCTGAGCCGGGTTTTGCAGGGTGAGTAGGAGTTTACTTGGCAGACAAGAGAGGGAAGCACTGAGATGGTCCACTTTTGCAGAGCAGGGAGCTTGGCTGGATCTGAGGATGGTTTTCAGCTGCCTTGGAGCATCCTATCTTCAACCCAACTAGGGACAGAGTTTCTGAGACCAAAGGAGTCTAGAGCATTGTTCTGGACGCTGCAGGAAGTACAGAGATGGGCAAAACAGTGGGTGTCCCTGTGAATTTCCAAGCCGGAGGGGAAGGCAGCCACTATCAGGAGTCTGTCGGTAAGACCAGAAGACACACAAAGATACAGCCAGAGAACAAGGGAGGGTTTGAGAAGAGGAGAGATGAGAGGCTCATGGGGGTAGGTACATCATTGTATAGCTATAGACATCATTTGAAATATATGATTACATCATGCCTCATCTCTGTAGCTGAGCAGAGGTGGAGCAGAGGAGGAAGAGGAAGGCTGGAGGCTCTAATAGGGCTCTTTTGGAGTATCCTTGGATTTGGGCCTCAGAAAATACATGTAGGGGGCTGCCTGGGTGTCTCAGTCAGTTAGGTGTCTGCCTTCTGCTCAGATCATGATCTTAGGGTCCTGGGATCCAGTCCTGCATCAGGCTCCCTGCTCAGCGGGAGTGTGCTTGCTCCTCTTTCTCTACCCCTCCTCCTTGTTCATTCTCTTTCTCTCTCTCTCTCAAATAAAATAAAATCTTTAAAAAGAAAAGAAAATACGAGTAAGGCTTTCATACGGTTAAAAGAGCACCCTTTGGTTTCAAGTGTTTAAATCCTTTAGCTTTGCAGGGTTTAAGTTTTGACTTTGCCATTTACCAACTGTGGGACTTTTGGGAAGTCCCCAAACCTCTCTGAGTTTTGATGTCCTCATACTAAAATCATGGCTATGAAATATAGCCTATTACAGCCTCCTCAAATGGGTGTACAGCCATCCTCAACAGAAGGCAGCAGCATGAGGACTGGATCTCTCTTCTCTAGATATCGTTGCAGTAAGCGCGTTGGGGATCCCTGGTTAATAATCAGGGATCCTGATTGCCTACCACCTCCTTGAAGTTGTTAATCCTAGTTATCAGAGGGAGAAGAAGGGACATTTATTTAGCATCTGCTACAGCCCAGGCAGTGCGCCAAGTGCCCTCTCTGCTGGATTTTCATTTCCTCCATCCCGACTTCACCCCTGTTTCCTGGTCAATTTCCTATCATGAAGAGGAGGGCCACTCTCTCCATGCTTGGAAGCACTTTGTTCCTAAGGACTCTGGAAATGAGACAATGTGATGATGCAATTGGGAAGTGTCAGTGTGGAGGATGAGATCATTTTTCCATGGCCTCTACATCCAAAAGAGATTGCATTTCTTTGAACTTGCAGATACTGTAATATTTCAGCCCACACTGTCCCTGCTCATTCAGTGTGCTCACTGTTATTTCCTCCTTGAATTAAGTTGGTGGTTGTTGTAGGGAGTAACTCTCAAAGTTTTAGGCTGGACAGTTAGATCTGTTTCTTTCATCAAAGCCTTTTTTCTTTCATTTTTGAAAGTAATATATGTATTTACAGATCATTTAGAAATGCAGAAAAGTGTTAGTATGCTAAAAACATAATGACAAATAATGAGTTAGAACGTATAAAGCCAGGTACTTGACATACATAATGTCACGCAATCCTCACATTACGCCTGGGAGGATTTGTGTTTTCATTTCCATTTTACCAATAGGTAAACTGAGTCATGGAGAAGTTAAGAAATTTGTTTAAGATGACACCGCTAAGGGGTGCCTTGGTGGCTTAGTCGGTTAAGTGTCTGCCTTCCACTCAGGTCATGATCCCAGGGTCCTGGGATCGAGCCCTGCATCGGACTCCCTGCTCAGTGGGGACCCTGCTTCTCCCTCTCTGTCTGTGGCTCCCCCTGTTTGTGCTCGCTCTTAAAATCTTAATAAAATAAAATAAAATAAAAGATTACACAGCTAAACTATTTTAACCCTAAGCTACTTGTCTTCAAAGCCCATGTCTCTGTATGTATTGATACTCTGGGGAGGAGGTCAAGGCTAGGGATAGGGAGAGAGGTGAGGTACATGGTCACAATCCCACTACCCAGAGATAATACTGCAACACTGGGGTGGTACATTTGGTCTTCTTTCCACACATACATTTTTTAATTCAGTTACAATCATACCATATATAGTGTTTTGAATGCTTTTTCCTCACTTGGCATTATGTGATGAGCAAGTGGGTTTATAATGATGTGGGAATATGCAATCCATGAGAACTATTCCAGAAAATACTACCAACTTGACAGAAGGGACTTTCAGCTGGAAACAGGACAGCTCGATTTATCAATGGTCCAAGGGGAGATCAGAGTGGTTACAACCAAAACCCTTCAATGGTACTTTCCCGTTGCCCTGTCATCTCCTGCTAGGTCCCTGCAGCCCCCAGCGCCTGCTGAACTGGATGCTGGCTTTGGCTTGCCAACAGGGGCACCTGGGGCTGGTGAAGCTCCTCGTCCTGACACATGGGGCTGACCCGGAAAGCTATGCAGTCAGGAAGAACGAGTTTCCTGTCATCGTGCGCTTACCCCTCTATGCGGCCATCAAGTCAGGTGAGTCCCCCAGTCAATCCTATCCATGGGAACCCTTGCAGGTTTGAGATGTGGGATGATGTCTTCCCCCTCACCTCTAGCTCTTGAAGTGCCTCTGTGGAAACATTTGCAAAGTCCATTACTTGCCTCTTTTTCAAAATGTCTGCACCTTCCCTCATTTACCCCATTCACCTCTTGCAAGGGGATCTCAATGACAGGGACAAACTGTGGCAGATGGAACCATAGTAGGGGGCACTCCACAGGACAGAGGCCCACAGAAAGTCACTCACTAACAGGAACTTGACATCTCAAGAGAAGTAATAGAGAAGTTCTACCACACAACTACCCTTTTCATTCCCATCTCACATACTAGCATCTGCCATTCTGGACAGCTCTGACACACTCTACATCTGGATGCCATTTCCTGTCCTTTAGGAAACGAAGACATCGCCATATTCCTGCTGAGACATGGGGCTTTCTTCTGTTCCTACATCTTACTGGACAGCCCTGACCCCAGCAAACATCTCCTCAGGAAGTATTTCATCGAAGCTAGTGCCTTGGCCAGCAGTTGTCCAGGAAAAATGGTGAGTAGTCACTGCCTGTGGATGAATGCATAAAGAACAGGTGGTACACGTATACGATGGAATATTTTTCCATCACAAGCAAGGAAAACATCCTGCCATTTTCAACAACATAGACAGATTTTAAGGGCACTGTGCTGAACAAAATGAATCAGACACAGAAAGACAAATACTTATATGATCTCACTTCTATGTGGAATCAGAAAAAAACAAACTCAGAAACAGAGTAGATGATTTGCCAGGGGCTGGAAGGTACAGAAAATGGGGAGATGTTGGTCATAGGGTACAGGCTTCAGTTACAAGATGAATAAGTTCTGGAGATCTAAAATACAGCTCTGTGATTATAATTAATAATACTGTACTATATACTTGAAAGCTGTGAAAAGAGTACGTCTTAAGTGTTCTCACCACAGGAAAAAAAAAAAGTGGTAACTGGATAACATCATACAGGTGTTAGCTAACACCATTTGCATTTCCCCTAATGTGTGTTGCCTGTTACTGTTTGTTGATTATTTTCCTGAAGGGTTGGTCATCTCTTATCATTTTGGACAGTCTTTTTGTATATCACATATTAAACCTCCTTTTATCATACATGGTACCAGTATCTCCCCCAATCCCTTATTTTTCTTCTGTCTGTTATCTTTGTGATAATGAAGATATGAGAATATGTAATCAAATATATTTTTCATTAATGGCATCTGGGCTATATGAGAAGGTCATTTCCCCCTCAATTTTATATAAATATTCTCCTCCTGAGGTATCTCATAATATTTTTTATTATTTTGGTTTTTACATTTGAAGCCTCAGTTTTTCTGAAAAACATATTTATTTGTATGTGAGGTATGAGGGAGAGAATATAGCTTTCATCTTTTCTAATTGGGTGATCAATTATTATGGCACAATTTTTTAATTAGAGCTTCCTTTTCCTTCTGAATTGAAATGTCATCATTGTTATTTTCCCCGGTATCTATCTGTATGCATTTTGGGATTCTCTGTACTGTTCCTATTAATGTGTTTCTATGTTTGCCATACTGTCTTGGGAACACACATTTCATTTAAGTCTTACAGCCTGTTAATGCATGTTTTCTACTTATTGTTTGTTTTTTTTTCTTTGAAAAATATTTTGTTCTTCCATTTTGTGAATATCCTACAGTGACTTTATTTGTGCAGAGTTCATGTTCTTTAATGAGACTTTGTATTTTATTTATTTTGTATTATTTTTCATATTTTAATGAGATTTTATAGTTTTCTTCATAGAGAGCCTGGATCTATAATGTTTATTTGTGGCTTCTTTCTTGTTTTTGCCACTATTTGAATGGAATATAATTCTTTTCCATTTCTATTTCTAACCCGATGTTACTGGTATGGAGAAAAGCTCTTCTGTTTATTTATGTTTTATCTAGTACCTTTACCAATTTCTTTAATTAATTCTAATAGTTTCTAGAAGAATTCCTTGAGACTGTTGGTATGTGATAAAAGCACGTGTAAATTCCAAATAGGTTTGTCCCTCTTTTTCTATTATTTATATAACTTATTTTATTTCATGTCTCATGGTACCACTAGAATTTTCAAGAGTTGAATCATGGTGATAGCAGATTCATCTCTCTTGTTCCTGATTTTAAAGGTCTTGACCTCAGCAATTTATAGGCATTTGCTGTAGATTTTTGGTAAATAGACTGTTGTTAGATTTAGGTAGTTTCCATGTATTCTTTTTTTGCTTCAGAGTTTTTACTAAGAAAGATTGCTGGATTTTGTTAAATCCATTTTTGGCAGCTGCTGATATATTCATGGAGCTTTTCTGTTTTGATTTGTTGATGTAATGAATGATGATAATATATTTCCCTTTTCATTTTTGATGTTGGACAGTTTTACTTTTTCTCTTTTATAAACTTAATCAGACCAAACAGGCATTTACATGTTCAAGTGGTCTTGTCAGAGGACTTGTTAGATTTTATTCATTTCTTTTTGGGGAAGCAATTTGTTCTGTTTGTTATTTCATTAACTTTAGCTTCTATCCCTACTAAAACCTTCATATTTTCTTGAGTATTTTATTTGTCTCTGAGTATGTTGGGTGTTGTGGTTAAGGCAAGGCCATGGCATGAGACTTATGGCCTAATCTGGGCTCCAGACCTTCATCTGGTAACTTTTCCTCTCTGTGTTTCCTCATCTGAGAGGTAAGAAAAATAAAGAGAGAGAAAGTATCTGTCTCAGAAGGATGCTTGACAATGAAACGTGGTAATATTGGTAACATTCTAAAACCAATGCCTGGCACATAGTAAGTACCTAATAGATGATAACTATTATTATTGGAGTTACTTTTTGGATTTATTGAGTTAAATATTTCAGTCTTTTTTCCTCTAATTTTAGCTTGTCAGTTGCATCATACAAGTCTTTCAGGTGCTGCCAATTTGTGCTGGATTTCTTTATCAGAATCTAAAATACACACATATGTACACATATACATATTTATAAATATACATGTATATATGTTTATACATACATATATATATTTCCTACTTCTGATTTTTTTCTAGTTCTTCACATTGTTCTATCAAGTTGTTGCTTCATATGCCTGGTTTATGGCTTTATGACCTGTTTTGACGTATTTTGATGTATTTCATTATGTCAAATACCTGCTTTAATCCTGTTCATGCTTTTATCCTTAAAATTGGGATTGTCTGCTCTCCACATGGCCACACTGCATTCTTTTTCTTTGCATCAACATTGTACAAGTTTTCCCAGACATTCATCTTCAGTTTTTTCATTGTCTTAGGTGTATTTCTTATAAACAGCATTTAGTTTTTCATCCCTCCTCAGAGTATCTTTGAGGAATTCACTCAATTCACTTTTCTGTGGGACCTGTCATACTGATTTATTACTTCCATCTTTTTGTATCATATTTTTTGCTATTCCCTTTTAACTGTTCCCTTATTTTTGCTGGTTTCCTAGTTTTTAAAGAATACCAATATTCTTATTGATAGTAAATGTACAATAAATATTAAATATTAGCCTCACATTGTAAAAGGAAATACTTACCATGCAGCCCTTATCTTTATATTGTGCTTGGTGTTTTTTCCAACACTTTCTTATCTTACTTGATCAACTCAATAAGAACTGCAGGGAATAGAATCTGTTTTCCAGATGAAAATATTATGGTTTAGAGACATTCTGTTACTTGTTCAAGGACAGCAAATACTAAACAGTATCAGCCCAGAACCTGAGTCTTTCGAACTCAAGGCTTTTCTCATTTCATGATTCACGAACTATGCCTCAGTACATCATGATTGTCATACTTTTCTGTACAATAACTCCCTGGGAACTTTTAAAAACCCCAGTGCTCATGACAGACCTGATACTAATTGAATCTGAATCTCAGATGGACCTGCATCAGTTTGGCTTTTAAAATTCCCCGGGTGATTCCAGTGTGCACCCAAGCTTGAGAGCTGGTAACTTTGATCTTCTTGGCTAAACATTAAAAGCAGAAATGGTTGGCATCTTTATCTGCCATCTTTTCTACAGGGCAACTCCAGCTCTGCTTGCCAAGATAGGCATAGCGCATAAAAGTGATTATTGCATTTTAAGAAAGACAATGTTACTTTTCTTCTCCTTGGCCTAGAAGAGAAAATGAAATTACAGTGCAGGCTGAATCATAAGGATTTTTTGGGCTTCCTCAAAGCAGGTGCTATTTTCACTATTCACATGAATTTCAAAGGCAAGTGCCTTGCAGTGGGTGCGTCTGGCTGCCTGTGATCTAGAACCTGTAATAGCACATTCCTTCAGTGCTGCTGGCAGAAGACAGGGAGGCAGGCAGCCCAGAGGGATCCAGCAGTCAGGAAGGATGACTCAGGAACCAGAGGTAAGTGCTGGTACCTTCCCAGGTGTACCTGGGAGTACCTGTAAGTGTGGGTTTCCCAGGTGTGCAGTGGGTTTGAACTGGCGTTTTTGGTCCTGAATAGTAGGTAGGGGCAGTCATTAAAAGGGTGCTTTGCTGCCCTGTATACATGGTCTAAAAACTCCTTGGCTTTGCTGGCATTCATGGCAGTGACCTTGCTGAATTAGTCATCTTGTCTTTGGTGTGTTTATGCTTTGCCTCCTCCACCAGCTAGTGGGTGTTTTTTGTTTGTTTGTCCTTTAATGTAATTACTGCTTCTGTGGAAGCCACTGCCAGGTTCAGAACCTTCCTGTGTGTCTCTGGGTCAGGCATCCCCTCATTCCCAGCCTGCCAGAACCTGCGTCTGCCCACAAACAAGGAACTGCAGAGAAGCCCATATTGGTTGTGTTGGTATTTGGTAAGGAAATTTCCAAAAGCCCACACTACGTGGTCTGGACATACTTTTAGAACAGCAAACACAAAGCCAAGTCGGACCTGGCCAGAGATGCTTCTTGGCTCCAGTTTGTTGGCACCCCTCTTGAAAACTGCCAAACTCCTGCCTGAACATTTAATGAGACAGTCCACGTTCATGGCAAGGGTCCTGTCAATGTTTGCCTTTGCTTTGTTGCCATGAGAAATAGCAACATTTTGATGCTGGCATGCCCAGAAAGGAGCAGGAAAACTCAAAAATGCCAGGAAAGGCCGCCTAAGCAGGTCCTGGAATATGATCGATGATGTTTGTCTCCAGTCAGGAGGTAGAGGGCCAGGCTATAGGGCTTTCTGGGGCTATTCTGAGTGTTGCAAGTAGACAAGAGCTGGAATTAATTTTGAAACAACCCAGTGGAGAAATTATTAATTTCCTCTTAAAAGTCTCTAATGGTTTTAAATCTGGCAGCTCACCTAGAGAGGAACATTTATCATTATTACCGTCATCATCATCATTCTTTGGATCAGTTCTGGCTTATGTACCTTAAAAATTCCTGGTGGCCCACCATTCAGATGCCTGTGTCTGTGCTCAGAGAGAAACATCCTGGCTGCACATTTTCAGATCCGAAGCAGGCTTTTTCCATCCATGGGACCTGCTGCGTCTGAGGACTTGTGTTTGCAGGATGCTCAGAAAGGATAAGAGGCAGCAAATATGGCCTCCCGGATGTTTCTGAAGCCTTCGTGAGAGGTTGATAGAGTTGGCTGAGTGGGGGGTGTGTGCTCCCGAGAGACCCTGAGGCACTGTGGGCAAGCAGCCTTTCCTGAGGGACCCTGAGTCCTCTGGGAAATACCCTTGTCTTGGGTAAGGCCTCACACTTGGTGCAAAGAGTTTTTATTCCAGAGTTCTATGCTTTCCAGAGCATTTCAACATACACAGATTCCCACCTTCCTGGTCCCTCACACCTTGCTCACAGCTGGCAGCATAGCAGGTGTAGGAACCAGTGTCTCCAGAATTCAGGCTCTGGACCAGCAGTGACCCAGTAGATAAAGAGGCAGAGCTAGGTACAGATTCACTGCCCAGGTCCTGGCCTCTTCACCACTCACTTGGGTGAGAGGAAGAGAGAGTCTTTCATCAGCCCCTCAAAAGTTGTGAAGGCACACTCAGAACTGCTCAGGCCTCTGTCCATCCATTCAGCTTTTCCTGTGCCCTAGTGAGGAATTTAGCTAATCATTCCACTTGTGTCCATTTTCTCTAGTTTCCAACTACTGAATCTTTACCTGCCCTTAGGCCTTCCTTATTTGGATGCTTTCCCTGTGGCTACTACCCATGCTATTAGTTCTCCTTAAAACCTGAAATCAGGTAGCAAGATGAGCCAGTAGATCCAGTGAGCCAGTTACTCTATAACCTTTCAAGGAGGTGTTCATGACAAACTTCCTACTAGACTTAAAACACAAGACAAAGCAGCAGTGTTAGAAACCACTTCTACGGGGCACCTGGGTGGCTCAGTGGTTGAGTGTCTGCCTTTAGCTTGGGTCGTGATCCTGGGGTCCTGGGATCGAGTCCTGCAACAAGCTTCTCACAGGGAGCCTGCTTCTCCCACTGTCTATGTCTCTGCCTCTCTCTGTGTCTCTCATAAGTAAGTAAATAAAATCTTTTTAAAAAATTTAAAAAAGGAACCACTTGTACTTGGTTCAAATGGAGGAAATTATTAATAAAACAGAGATGCAGAAATAGTAAAACTATTATTTAGCTTACATGATCAACTGGAGAATATAGTCAGGGAACAATGAGAAGAAAATGTTCGATGTCATTGCAACCATGGGTATCAGCATAGACAACTGTGTATCAATTGTATATCATCAGTCAGTATAGACATTTGTAATGATACAAATAAATTTCAAACAGGTAAGAGTTAAAATTGGAAACTCATCAGAATATATTTTTAAAAGGGCATTTATCCCACTTGTAAAAAGGGAGATGATTCCATGATCATTTTTACAAATATACAAATGATATAAAGGTACATTGTCAGAAATAAGATGAGTGATTTATATATTAAAGCAAAATACTTGTAGGAAAATATAATTTTAAAAAGAAATATATTGGGACCCCTGGGTGACTCAGCGGTTTGGCGCCTGCCTTCCGCCCAGGGCGTGATCCTGGAGACCCGGGATCGAATCCCACGTCGGGCTCCCTGCTTGGAGCCTGCTTCTCCCTCTGCCTGTGTCTCTGCCTCTCTCTCTATCTCTCTCTGTCTCTCATGAGTAGATAAATAAAATCTTTAAAATATATATATATATATATATATATATATATATATATATATATACACAGAAAAGAGAGCAATGAAGTTTTCTGAAAAAAAAAGAACTCACCAAAACACCAGTAGGTCACTGATACAGTGTACATGTCAGCTGATCATTAAACTTAATTCAGCCAATGTTTATAGATCACCCACCAGATGCTCAGGACTCAGCAGTGACCAAGCCAGGACCATGACCCTTGCCACCGCATTGCTTACAGATGCCACTGGGCAAGAAGAGAAATGAAGAGTTTTACATAGAAGAAACACAGCCAGTACATCATGGCATGAACACAGATATAACTCCATTGACAATTACAGAAATTCAAATTAAAACAACTTGAAAGGACTGACACAAACCTATTAAACCAGCAAAAATAAACATGAATACTGAGTAAGACACTTGGCAGGGTCGTAGAGAAATGGGCACACCAATCAATGCCTTACTGCTGGCACTGTAAATCCGTTCCATATGTGTGGAAAGTCATTGGCATCATGTGACAAAAGCCATAAAACTCTTCTCCCAGCAAACTGTTCTGAATTTGGTATTTCCTTTCTGAAAGATACCTCTAGGACATAATTCAAAAGGAAAAAAAAAGCAATTCCCACACACATGGTCAAAGCACTGCTATTTGTAATGAGAAGTTAGGGGAAGGAAAGAGAAATGTCCAGCTGCAGGAGGAAACTATACCATCCATGCTATACCTTCAGGGTGGACAGCAGAGAGCCAGGAAGAAGCGCGCCTGTCTCCTCAGCACTCAGCACGCCAGGCTCCTTGACCCAGGATACCCTTCAAATCTTAACCCTATACAACATCCTCAGGAAGGTTCCTTTGACCCCTAGTCCTGATCCGATTCCCCCTTATATCTCCCCAAGCTTCCTGCCCATGACATTCTCATCTAATGTCAACTCCCTTATTTGAAAGAACAATTCTCAAAAGCAGAGAATTTAGCCAAGTTGGCTTACCCTGTGTTTGACCCCCCAGTGTAGGGCTGGAACAGAATAAACAGATGGTTGCATGGATGGATGAATTTATGGATGGATGGTTGGATGGACGGATGGTTGGATGGTTGGATGGTTGAAACTTTATATATGCAGTAAATCTCCCATTTACGTAAGACTTCATAGCTGACAAAGAACTTTGCCAAACATTCTACTTTAATCACCTATAAGGTAGAAATTTTTGTCTTTATTTAAAAGTTGAGAAAGCCGAAGGTTCTCTCAACAGCAAGTTAACAGTAAGTTAACTGCAGACATTTTGGGCTTCCCCCTCCCCCCCTTCTCAAATAGATGTTGGCAAAATTAACTTGGAACTAGTGACGGAATATTTCTTGTAAGCTTCCTATTTTTAAAAGGAATGACTGAAATACTACAGGAGAAAAAAGCATAGTGATTTTTTAAAAGAAAAAAACCTCTATTTAAAAAGGTTTTAGTAAAAAAAAAATAAAAAAAAAAAATAAAAAATAAAAAGGTTTTAGTGAAGAAAAAGTGATACATTTTATTAAACACCTTTTGGCATTCAGATATTCTTTTTTAAAAGATTTTGTTTATTCATGAGAGACGCAGAGAGAGAGAGGCAGAGACGCAGGCAGAGGGAGAAGCAGGCTCCCTGTGGGGAGCCCAATGCAGAATCAATCCCTGGACCTGAGATCACAACCTGAGTTGAAGGCAGACGCTCAACCACTGAGTCACCCAAGTGCCCCCAGATATTCTTAACTACAGAGACCAAACTGGTGGTTACCAGAGGGCAGGAGGGGGGTGAGGGGTGGGGAATGGAGGAAACAGATGATGGGGATTAAGGAGGGCACTTGTGATGAGCACCAGGTGATGTATGAAAGTGTCACATCACTATATTAAACACCTGAAACTAATATAACACTGTACGTTAGCTCCACCAGAATTTTTAAAAATTAATAAAAAATTAAAAATGAAGAAAAACTTTGAAATAAAATACTAAAAAAGAATTATATTGGATTAGGAAGCATTGTGGAGTGACTCTCCAGTTATTTTCCTTATTTATCTTAATACATTATTTTGTTTTTCTCTTTTTATGTCACTCTGAGAATTTTTTGTTTTGTAAGTATATCTTGCATTTCAACCTTGTCATTTGGTTCTTTAGCTGTGGCCAAAGACAGCATTTCCCATAACTTAAGCATTGTTTTTACACTGGTCACCAGGTTGTCATTTTCATTCTCAGACTATTAAAGGTACGTTTAAAGCTTTTTAATTTAGTAAGTTGATTATTGACTTTATTATTTTTTTCAAAGACCCTTGACTTGGCTTTATTTATTGACTTCCTTGTCTTGACTTCATTCCAGCATTTCTCTATGCTTAGTCTAATTATCTTAATTTTCCTGTTTTCTTTTAGCTTTCTACTCTGACTAGGGTGGGGTTGCTTTACTATGTTTCACTTTTTTTTTTTTTTGCAACTGTAATCAGAGTTGTGCGCTGTCTTTTCCATTACTTGTAATACTTTTTTTGTTCTAAAAATATATTCTTCTTTTTTTCTAAAAATATATTCTGTTGTGACTTGGTTTTCCTCTCCTACACAAACATGACTTACAAGGGCATGTTTTCATGTTCAAAGAATTGGCAACCCTCATTCTGCTTCTCTCGGTTCTGCCTCAATTTTGCTTTTGTCGTCAGATAAGATAGATCAGGTGTTTGCCTCTCCCTGCACCTTCTTCCTATTCCTTTTTCCTTTTTGCTTTTCCTTCATACTCAGAATTTAATCAAGTAATGGGTAGGCTCATACCTGTTTGAACACAGAATTCATTCTCCTGCCCCCTACCATTGGGGATCCCGCATTTTTATGGCAGTGTGTCGCTCTACAATTCCTCTATTCATTTTTTGCATATTTGGCCTATCATCATCTGCTGGCATTTTTCTTGAATTTGCATTAGTCTTTCTTTTACCTATTTTGCCTGGGGTTGGAACATAAAGATTCAGCATGGTCGTATTTTGGGAGTATGGCTGTTTGAGCATCTTTATTACTATCAAGGTGCTTTGGTTATTTCTCTGAATGCCTTTGAAACCATGCCAGCTTTTCCACGGCCATGAGAACATAGTGGTCCGGTAGGAAGAGACCAGACAGAGCATTCGGCACCTGAATTGCCATCCTGGCTCTGTTACCTTTGAGCAAGTTGTCTCTCTGAGGTTCTTTATATGCCAGACTTTACAGGGTTAGTGTGAGGGCCAGCTGAAAACGTGAACACAACAGTCTGTGAATGCATTGCAAAGAAAGCATCACCGAGATGGTGTCAGCATGTGATCACAGCCCAATTTCCAGTTTCCCTGCTGGACCTTGACCTTGGAGGCAACACGTGGGTCTGTGTTAACTGTTTAAAATGCCATCATATGTTTACTTGTAAGTTATTTTTGTGCTTATATTTCCCATTGATCTCTCTTTTTTTTTTTTTTTAAGACTGAGAGAGACAGAGACAGCAGAGTGAGAGAGAGCATGAGCTAGGGAGGGGCCGAGGGAGAGGAAGAAGCAGGCTCCCCACTGAACAGAGAGCCCAATGTGGGGCTCTATTCCAGCACCCCAGGATCATGACCTGAGCTGAAGGCTCAACCAGTTGAGCCGCCCAGGTGCCCACCCCCGCACCATTGATCTAGTTTCTATAGCAATATTTCCTTTGTTGGTTCCCCTTAAATCATATTGGCAGCTAACCACTAATTCTGGTAGTTACAGTATTTTGAGCAGACATGCTTTTTTTCAATGTTGATAGTGTGTTTTGTTTTGTTTTCTCCTTCAATCATTTCATTAACTAAGTCATTGAATTAATCTTCTTCCTGAGTCAGAGAGGAAGGCTGAACTCCCCTTCCTCTTTATCTCTCTCTTCCTTTACTCCCTGTATTTATTCTCAGGTCACTTTTGAAACTCTCCTTCACATGATGGAGCCCTCCGAGGCTTTTTGCTAATTTAATGACCAATCTTACCGTCCTTGTCCTTCCCTATTCATATTTCTAATCTACTTGTCTCCATGGGCATCCTTTTTGCCTTCTAGAATCTCTATTTCTTTCTTTTCCATTTTAAATGTGTGGGCCTCTGTCCATGGAATGTTCTAGGTTCTAGGGTCTTGATTTCTCTCACCTGCATTTGGCTTGTTACCATCTGTATCAGCACTACTGTACCAAAAATTGGTTGGCTTGGATAACAGAGATGTACTGTCTCAAGTCCTGGAGGCTAGAAGTCTGACATCAAGGTGCTAGCAGTAGTGCTTTGTTCTCTCTCAGATCTTGAGGGAACCCTTCCTTGCCTCTCCCTAGCTTCTGGTGGTAGTTGGCAGTCCTTGGCATTCCTTGGCATGTAGACCAATCATTACAGCCACATGCCATTTTGTCCCTGTGTGTCTCCACATCGTCCTGTCTCTTCAGGGACCTATCGTTGTGACTAAATTTCCCCTCTTCATAAGAAAACCAGTCATATTAGATGAGGACCTATCTTAATGACCTCATTTGACTTAATTATCTCTGGAAAGACCCTCTCTCAAATGATGGTCACATTCTGAGTTAGCGAGGGTAAGGGCCTCAACATATCTTTCTTTTTTTTTAAGGTTGATTTATTTATTTATTCATAAGAGACACAGAGAGAAAAGACGAGACATAGGCAGAGGGAGAAGCAGACTCCCTACAGGGAGCCCGATGCAGGACTCAATCCCCAGACACCAGGATCATGACCTGAACCGAAGGTAGACGCTCAACCACTGAGCCACCCAAGCATCCCTCCAACATATTTTTTATGGGGAACACAGTTCAGCCCATAACACCATCCTTGTGGCCACCACCAGCCACTCCATTGCTCTTGGTCTGGGTCCACCAGTCATGGCCACTTCACAGGCATGGGCAGTTGTCCAATCTCCTGCTCGTCCTTACATGTTGAATGTCCCATCTCTTCCTGAGAACCTTTCCCAGCCAGAGTGCAGGGACTTGAGCAGCAGGTGTTTGGAGGGTTTCTCCCGGGGGCAAAGAGGCAGGCGTAGTAGCAAGCACAGTGGCAGGCACAGTCAGTCAGGTCTTGTATGGCATAGCCCTCACATGCACGGGGAGGCTGGGACAGAGCCACTGTCTCCAATGTGCTGATCCTTTATCCAGCCAAATCCTTGTCATCCATGGCCTCCCCTGACAGTCTGGGTTCATGGAGGACATTTGCAGGCATCTTCATTTGTAGGGTTTCTTTTGATTTATTCTTCAGGCTTTTCGCTGAGTCAGTTCTATTTGGATTAGACCCATTCGTTTGGCAGTTTCTCCAGCTGTCTGGTTGCTCCTTCACATATCAGAAGGTGGCTGTTATCTTTCTGGCTGGGACAATAAGGAGAAGGCACTCTGCCATCACACCCAGAAATTTTTGCTTAACCACCCAAAAAAAGGCTTGGGTTTTATGTTGGATTAGCAAATACATTTTAGAAGATTCTGTGGCTTCCTGTCCCCTTTTAACATGTAAGGATGGATCTTTGAACCTGCACTCTGGCGAAGCTGTTCTCTACCTAACCAATGGCAGAGGCGCACAGCCCCCTGCCAACCCACAACTCTCAAGGTGAAAAGCCAGGTTGAAAGCATCTGTAAGCCACAGCCTTTCACTTAACAATTAATCTGTCTCCAGCCAATAAGGGTTGCACTGATCCAAAAGCAAGCACAAGTGATGCAGTTGTGGCCTGCTGGCTCTTTCGGTGGTATTTTATGTCTGGTAGCTTCAAGAAGGTTTGTCAAGGCAGATAACTGCCCTCCTGGACCGCAGTCCCCATCGCGGGACAAGGAGGTCTTTGTATACAGAAGCACCCCAAACATCACTCTCTGCCTTGAGCTGTGCCCTTAAATACCTTTAGTCCTTGATTCATTCCTAATCACTACCTTGGGAAACAAGTTTCAAAGTCATTACGCTATGCCTTCTGGAAAAGCAGTACTTCCTTCTCTTTTGCCCAAAATTTATGAGGCTCATCCTTGAAGACAAACATGAGCACGTTTCTGTTTGTTCCAGAGCAGGGGTGACTTAAGCACGGCACTGGTGAATTGGTGGGGGTCTCCGCATCCACCTGCTTTTGATTTTTCAATTCAGCGTGCATGGATTTCATTATGTAATTGCTGGCTTTGCTCCCTTGGAACTTTGTTTATTGTGATCCTTCCCAGGGCTAAACACAAATAAGTAATAAGGACTTTGGGGCTTACCCGGCTAGCTTCCCATGTCAAGTGCATGGCCATCTGCTTACCTCTGCGTGTGTTAACTTCCCTTCTATCACTTTGTAAACACTCGGGCACCCTGTGATGTGTGGGCACCAAAATGAAAATCACTTTTGTTAATGACAGTTTTCAAACCAACCCAAGACCAGGTAGAAATCTCACCTGTTTTGGGTTTGTGGTTTGTTGTTTGTTTGTTTGTTTTTCCAGCCGCCAAGCCCAGAAATCTTTTCACAAGGATGTCTATACTCTGAGTGTATTGTCCTGTTTTCAGACTTCTACTTTTCACTAGTTATCCTGGGGAGTGAGTTTAACAAGATTTCCACCCTGCAGAAACTCTGGCAGGGGAAAGACCTCGAAAGAGCTCTCAGTTTCAGGAACTGGCAGCATCTGCTTCCTCATGTCCGGCAAAATCAGTGGCACACACAGCCACTCCCTTCTTATTGGTGATTTTCTTCTAGCACATGCATTTCCCTACAGGTGTTCTTTCTTGGCTTTGTGGTCGACGTCACCTGCTCACAGTCCATGAAGATCAAGAAACCCATGAGTTAGGGTGATCAGATGCACGTTCAACGCACGCATGTACAGACACACACACCGGAGCCTTTGAACCGGGAACTCCCTGAGCCTTGGTTCTGTCTGCCACGTCCGCGTCTTTAATCCGCCTCAGTGCTGACAGGATGGCTTGCAAGTAGCAGTACTCTGGCCAACGTGGCTGAATGTACATGCACAAGAGAAGCAAGATGGTGTCCTCATAACAGAGCTGCAGGTGGTAACACAGACCCCTGCTGGGAACGAGGAGGGCAGTCCTTGCACCGAAGCTTGCAGGATGAATAGAACTTAGGGGGTAGGAGGGCCATGAATCCCAAGGGACAGAAACCAGAGCAGGGTGCAGAGCAATTGGGGTAGCAGAGTGGAGTGTGAAGACCAGCCAGGACTGCAGAATCTTGGATCCTTGAGTGATCTCATGACGCCTACTGTCAAAAGAAGGCCAGTTTTCAGGAATAAGCTTTTACAAAAGCTCTCTCAGCTCCAGGCCCACCAACCTTGTGTTTCCCACAGTAGCCAAGCATGACCAGACCACGCACATTCCAGGCGGAGTGTGCAGCCCCAGAGCACCCCAACAGCCCTTTGGCAGATGGCACAGTCAGCTACTGACGGCGAGGCCACACTCCCATGGTCCCCACAGCTTACCTAAGAATTTCAGTGCTGCGTCCACTTTCTGAGCTTTGTGGTTCATTCACAAACAGGCAGTTTCTGTGTTTAATTGGCATTTTTTCCCCTTGGCCTGGAATCCTCTGCTCTCAGGGGCATGCCTATCCCCCAATTTCTTCTACCTACAACAAATTATGAACTCCATAAGCCCTCTGCCAACAGGAATGCAGAGGGCAAGCAGAGGGCAGGGAGGAGACAGGCATAAAGCTGGAAAGTGGTTGGGGAGGCTGGCAGTGTGGGGCTCCCCGGGGAAGGAGGTCAGATGTTCAGCTGCAGACAGGCTGGGGGGTCAGGGAAGGCTGACATTTTAGGATGATCGATCCAATTAGAGGTGTGAATGGATGGATTGCATTCTCAGTGGTTTGATTCCTGTGAGTGCACAAACATTCATTTAGTGTCTGCTGCATGCTAGCCATGCTGCTAACCATCCAAGGCTGTGAGTCTAGGCTCTGTCTGTACTGGAGGTGCACACAGGCCAGGTTCTGGGCAGCTCACTCAGACCATGGGTGCAGGAGATGATCCTTGGTCTGAGCTAGTGCAGAATGAAATTAGCAGGCAGGTTCATATAAGGGGAGCCTAGCCAGACAGGGCCTGAGAAGGTATCCATGTCCACCACATCATGCCCAAGGCACAACCTAGAGTTAGGCAGACACAGGACTCAGGTCTCCTGAGGTCAAGCCCCTGCTCCTTATTCAATTATAGGCTGCAGTCGATCCTCCAAGAATGTCTCGTGTATGCGTACCATAATCGGTTCATGTCAGAGCAACAATCTGATCAATCTGATTCATTTCTGGCTCTCTCTCTTTTAAGATTTCATTTATTTATTTATGAGAAACACGCAGAGACATAGGCAGAGAGAGAAGCAGGCTCCCTGTGGGAGCCTGATGTGGGACTCGATCCCCAGGACCCCAGGATCATGACTTGAGCCGAAGGCAGATGCTCAACCACTGAGCCACCCAGGTGCCCCATTTCTGGCTTTTTATTTATTTTTGATGGTCCTGTCATTTATTTATAAGACTTTCAAAAGACACCTAAGATTTGTTGTTGAAAGTCAAAACCAAAACCAGCCTCCTTTTCAGCTTCCATCTGGCTGCTGTATTAGTTCAAGCCAAATCCACTTGATGTTGAATGACATACAGTGTGAGTGGAAAGTCAGACTGTCATCCCAGCCTTTTGGCTTTGTGTCCAGCTGTCTGGGCCTAGGCCCGGGTCCAATGTATTTCTCCAAGAACCCAGGAAGAGGAGGCCACCAGGCCCTTGGAGGGCCTTCTGTTACTTGGCATTGCAAAGCCTGGAACAGTGACCTTCCTGTCCACCTGTTCCTGGGTTGGCTATCATGCTTATCCCAAGGCTCCCTACAGGAGGACACTGTCCTTCTTAGCACACAAACCAGAGAGATCCTGAGTCTAGAAGTGACCTAGACATCGTCTGGTCCCTAAGCACTTATTTAACAGATGAAAACCAACAATAACCTGATGAAGGGTGATACAGTTATGAATTATGGAAAGATTAGGAATCCTGATACAGGACAGAAAATAGTCATAAAGACATTTCTGTGCTAACTGGGACTATTTGAACGTGGACTGTGAATTTGATCGTATTGATCAAATGGTAAGTATATGGTGGTCACGTAGCAAACCATTCTTGTTCTGTAGAGATACATGCTGAAGTATTTAGGGGTGAAGTGCCACCATGGTTATAATTTACGTAGAAATTATTCAGCAAAACATAAAAAGTATGGGTAGGCACCTGGGCAGCACAGCTGACTAGGCATCCGACCCTTGGTTTCAGCTCAGGTCATGATCTCACAGATCATGAGATCGAGCCCCAAGTCAGGCTCCATGCTCAGCAGACAGTCTGCTTCAGACTCTCTCCCACTCTCTGTCTGCCCCTCCCCCCCAAATAAATAAGTAAATCTTTTTTTTTTTTTTTAATGAAAAATGTGTGGAGGGAAAGGAGAGAAAGCAAATGTGGTGTTGGATTAACAATGGAATCTAGGTGGAGGGCATTTCATGCGTATTTGCTGTCCAAGTCAGCTCTTCTGCAGTTCTGAAATTTTTCAAAATAAAATATTGTGGGGGAAACAGTAATGACAAGAGAAACAGCAATAGAGTGACTTGTCTTTTAAAAAAAAAATCAGCTGAAGTTAAAACGCTGTTCTCTTAACCCCACATCCAGCAGACCATCACCTGTGCTTCTTCATCCAGGTGAATGGAGAGCCAAGACCAGAGCTTTGAGAGGGTGTCAGAGACCCTCCCTTCCAATCCTGGCCGGGTCCCCAAGGAGATAAAGACCAGACTCACATCGCCATCTAGTGGTCACATAAGGAAGTCTGTCTGCTGCTGCCAGTTTTGAAAGCAAACTTAACCCCTGTTACTGGCCTTTCCCGCAGTTGGCTTGGTTGTTCCATCTCCCTCTTGGCCAAACACTGATTTTTGTTTCTCTAATTTTCTCATATAGATTTCCAGTTGCTTTGGAGACACAAGACAAAAAGCTGATTTCCAATCCCCCAAAACTGAGTCAAGCCCCAAATTCTTTGATCCAGGAAAAAAAGAAAAGCCCTGCTTGTGTATAATGAACCAGATCTTTTTTACCACCACACACCAGCAAGCGGCTGGCCTTTCTGATGCCCTCTTGTGGAAATAAAGGCCAACCAAATGAGAAAAGCAAAGGCTATTTATTCCCAGCTCGCTGTAGCCAGGGAGTCAGCTACCTTCACTTGCATTTTGGCAGAGGACTGGGCAAGCTTTATAGTGGGAGAGGGGGAAAGCCTCAGGTGTGCCCTCAGCCCCCTGGAGGCTGTTGATGGGGAAGCCGGAGGCAGCTCACTGGGAGTGTCCTGTGTGATTGGCTGGGGGAGCACTTTGGCTTTCTCTGGTTGATTGAAGTTGGATGTGGGGAAGCTGTCCATCATTAATCACATCCTGGCCATTTGGGCTGATTGTTACAGAAGTTACTGTTTAGCACCCTGGATTGTGATGCTAGCTAGCCATGGCAGTGTGGTCGCCTACAAATCTGCCTTAGAGCAGGCTGGCTTCCTGGGCTGGTTATTACAGAGAACGGGGTGAGGGGGTTAGTTTCCCAGGCAGGTTGCCATAGGCTGCATGTCAAAGTTTTGCTTTTTATATATCCTGGCCACTGTCTGTATATTTGGACTTTCTCAGTTGGGAAGCAGCCCATCCACAAAGCACCCAATGCGGGGCCTGGTGTGTTGCAGGCAGCAGCAGCTCTAATCACGGGGGTGAGACCCCTGGAGGGAGGTCGGAAGACCCAGGTGTGATCTTCAGCCTTCTTCTCCAGCCTGGGGAGAACTCTCCAAGTGTGGGTGGCCTCCTCTGTACAGAGCAGGTGCTGTCCAGCTGATTCCTGCCCTGTAAGATGCGCCCCCTAGGGGCTGGAGCGTGGGGTGGTCTCGCAGAGACCATCTGTGAGATAAAGATGCGGGTGGGAATAGGTACCTCCTCAATGCCAGCCCACCACTTGGCCGAGGTCCTGACACCCTGGGACTCCAGCTGAGATAAACAGACAGACTCACGTGGAAATAAATCATTGCTTTATTCCAAGCCGACACTGGCCCTGGGCTCACCACCTGACGGTGCTTTCTTTTTACTTTCTCCAAACCCAGGCTCTTCGTGTGAAATGGTCCCACCTCAAGCTACCCTGGGTGGATCTAGACTGGCTAATAGACATCTCCTGCCAGATCACCGAGCTGGACCTTTCTGCCAACTGCCTGGCTTCCCTTCCCTCGGTCATCCCCTGGGGTCTCATCAACCTCCGGAAGCTGAACCTCTCCAAAAACCACCTGGGGGAACTGCCTGCTGTGCAGTCATCGGACGAGATCATCTGCTCCAGGTGGGCGCTCGCCCCACGCAGGCCCCTTGGAGGGGGCGTGGGGACCCCTGTACCCAGCCACCACCACCGTCCTCCTAAAGGTACTCCTTAAATGGAGTTTGTGGTCTTGAAAACAAATTCTCAGTGGCAGGGGAGAAATTCTGCCTTCCTTTACACCAGCTCTGAAGAATAAGATCCCACTTCCTTTCGAGGTGAACGCAGAGAAGTCTGGAAGGGCTGTTTGTCTGGCACGCCTTTCCACTGCGTACCAGTGGCCACGCGGCCCTGCTTGCCTGAGGTGTCCAGGTCTCCGTCCTGCAGCCGCAAGTCAGGAAAGTCAGAGTGCTTCCTGGCGGGTGGAAACGATGAGGCCCAGGGGTGCCAGATTTTATCTGCCCTCCCAGGGAGAGTGGGAAGGGCCTCACAGAAAGACCTCACCCTGAGTTCTCTGGCAGCAGATGCACAGTATCGGCAGCTCCTGGTCTCCTTTTTCAGGAGGCCTTGGGAAGAGGCCTGAGCCTTCCCCCTGAAGCTACGTGGGAAGGGGAAGCGCCTTCCCTTCACTGATGTGCAGTAATCCTCATTTTATCTATAGAGGATTTGAGCCGATTTCAAAAGCTGTGGCTCTGAGTGAAATAAGAGAGAATGTTGCAAAGAGCACAGGGTCAGAAGTCACCCACAGGGAAGAAGGTCACACACAAATGTTTTAAAAACAAGGGCCTTCTGAGTGGGGGTCCTTAACCAGGGCCAGACTCGCGAGTCCAAATGGCCAGAAGCACAGCCCAGTGGCCTTCCAGCAGCTTTCAGGGCACCAGCTTACTTTGCTCTCATATATTGAGAAAGGTTTGCATCCCTGTGGGCCGGTGAGACCAGGGCCTACCAAAGAGACATGGGGCTTTCTTTGTCTACACGGGACATAGTCACAGTTAATGCGTTGAGTGAGCGTAAGTCATATCACTACGTGTTCAATGCACACTATGCAGCTTTATGCGAATGGGAAAGAGAAATATGTCTACAGAGAAACATGTAGCAGTGATGCTTTTCCTCTTTCTTCTGATGCCTTGACTGTCTCCCTCCCCAACCACAGACTCCTTGAAATCGATGTCTCCAGCAATAAACTGCCCCACCTCCCACCCGGATTCCTGCACCTCTCAAAACTTCAGAAACTGACAGCTTCCAAAAATTACTTAGAAAAACTGTTTGAAGAAGAAAGTGGTATGTTGTATGGTCAGCAACCTCTGCTACTTTGTCATTTTGTCCTTGATAGGAATATTTCACCAACTTCTTTCCTGTCGCCCTAGCCACTAACTGGATCGGTTTGCGGAAGCTGCAGGAACTTGATATTTCTGACAATAAATTGACGGAGCTCCCCGCGCTCTTCCTTCATTCCTTCAAGTCTCTCAGTTTTCTGAATGTCTCCAGAAATAACCTGAAGGTGTTTCCAGATGCCTGGGCCTGCCCTTTGGTGAGTCTCATGCTGGAAATCGTGACAGGCCAGTCAAGCCTGCATCTCACGGGAACCAGAGCTCTGTCGGTGCTCTGTCTCCCTTTTCCCCCTTGGTGGCCACGCTGGGGGGCAGCATTGCTGTTCCCCTGTTACCACCACCCAGCAGTGTCACTCAGCATCCAGCCCCTGAGCATCTCAGACAGGTGACTCACCTGAAAGCCAGCCACACCCTCCACATCACCCTGCCCACCCCCCGCCCTGGCTCCAGGCTTGAGATTCCTGCAGTAACACCCTAGAACTTTCCACAGTTCCAGCTTACACGTCTGGCATAGGAGGAGTTTTGCCCCCAGAAGGGGGCCACGGTTCCTTTCAAATAGCTATGAAATCAGAACAAAGAAGAGAAGAAAACATAATCTGCATCCACAGCACTGCCAACTAAAATGGTGTTTTTGTTTCTTGGGAAGTTTGCTTGTTAAAACAGATGAAATTGGGGCACCTGGTTGAGCATCTGCCTTTGGCTCAGGTAGTGATCTCAGGTCCTGGGATCGGGTCCCGCATTGGCCTCCCTGCAGGAGGCCTGCTTCTCCCTCTGCCTGTGTCTCTGCCTCTCTCTGTGTCTCTCATGAATAAATAAAATCTTAAAAAGAAAAATAAATAAATAAAATAAATAAATAAATAAAAATAAATAAAATCTTAAAAAGAAAAGAAAAGAAAAGAAAAGGAAAGAAAAGAAAGCGGAATAGCATAAAGAATATTTGTGTTTTATTGCCATCAGTTTCAAACCAAGAAATTCTCCATCACTAGCATTAACATTCTGGTTTAAACATATGTGTGTGGGAAACCGGCTCCTCTCTAGAGCTGGGTCCTGAATGATGCCATTATTTCCAAGGACAATAGGCCAGATGTTCTGGAATGAAGGGAAGGGAGCATGAGCCACCTTCGTCTCCCTGAGGAAACCATTCCGGTCCCTTCCTTAGAGCAAGGACAGGAAAGCGAGACAAGGACAGTTTGTAGCCATTTATGATGGAGCCTTATTGGCATGTTCTGATTTTTCACATCAAATTTGGACATGGTCTTTTCTCCTAAGCACCGCTGCACTTACAAAGCTAATTAATATCTCACTCTCTTTCTCGTCCTACTCCTAGAAATGCTGTAAAGCATCCAAAAATGCCCTGGAATCTCTACCAGACAAAATGGCTGTCTTTTGGAAAAACCACCTGCGGGATGTGGATTTCTCAGAAAATGCCCTCAAAGAAGTTCCCCTGGGGCTTTTACAGCTTGATGTAAGTTCGATAGGGCTCTCTTTCTCATTTTTTGGCTTTTGTGAGGAAACCAGTCCACATTGCAGGGAAAGCTAGAGGCTTCTTCTGAGCTTCTGAGACCAGGAAAAAAAAAAGTTCAACTGTCAAAAACATGCGTGTTTATGAGCAAAGATTGGGAGGAAATGAGCAAAATGAAAACAGATATGTAAGGGGAGGGGAGAGCGTGGGTTTTTATCCTCCAGGACTCTTTGATGTTGAAAAGTGTAAGCGCAGCCCAGCAGCCCCCTTTCTGGCCTTCTCTGGCTCTGACCTCCTAGGACAGGGGTGACACCCCCACCCACCCCGCCCCCCAGGCATACTGGGAGCAAAGCCCAGAGAGCACTGTGGGGTGGTGCGTTCTTGCCCCTGTCTCCCTCCCCAGAGGCAGCAAAACTGGAATTCCTGAGGGTCAAAAGCTTTGGATGTGAATGTGGGAAAGTGCCTTTTGCCGGAGCCCTGTGTGCACCCCAACCCTCACTCCCCTCCATGGGGCTGCTTTCTTGTCTTAGGTTGTTTGCAGATCTGCTCCTGTCTTCCCCACTCAAATACAAGCCCCTTAACGCAGAGCATAGACCATGTTCACCTCTTGATTCCTAGAGCCAGCCTCAGATCAAGGCCTGGCAGGTGTTGGCAGGAGGAACCAGGGCACCCCCGGGCAGAGTGCACAGGCCTAAGCCCCAGTCCGGCCATGCAGGCCATCCAGGCCCCCACAGGTTCTCCTGCAGTGGAAGTATCTTCCCCTCATGTGCAGGGACACCTCCCACCCTAAAGGACCAAGAAGGTACTTTCCATCTGTGTGGTCTCGGGGAGGAGGGCCATGAAGTCTCAGGCCCCGGGGTGTGCACATTTCAAGGGAGGCCCTGGCAAGTGAGGACATAGATCCCTGCTCCCCTCAGGGGCACCCCTGGCCATAAGCTGAGTCCCCTGCTCTGAGTAGATTTCTGCATTTCACACCAGCCACATGCCAACTGGGTTTGCTGGTTCCCACTGTGGCCAGAAGCAGCAGATCAGGAGGGAAGGAACTTAGTCCAGGACCTTACCCCTCAGCCCTGTGGGGATTCATGTTTGTTCACCATCTCCCCCTCTGGATGGGGGTCCTGGGAGGCCCTGCACAACCCCAGCCAGGGTCCTGGCACCTGGCGCAGGCGTGGCCTAATGAGAAATTCGGTGACAAGCTGGTTGTGATGGTGGGGGCAGCGTGCCCCCCCTTGGACAAGGGAGGCCCCCAGTGATGGCATCAAGAAAGGTTACAAGGAAAACATGTGAAAAGTCCAAGGGTGGAGCTTATACCACCCCACACACAGTTTATGGTGGGTGGACAGAAGGTCAATGGCTCAGG
Source organism: Canis lupus baileyi (assembly GCF_048164855.1). Classification (NCBI taxonomy): domain Eukaryota; kingdom Metazoa; phylum Chordata; class Mammalia; order Carnivora; family Canidae; genus Canis; species Canis lupus. The sequence goes on along the minus strand of NC_132839.1, from coordinate 41,506,342 downwards.
AGTCCACAGGGGGCACCTGAGGCACACGGGGGCGGTTCCCAGGGAACTGGCCAGCAGAGAGGGGCCTGGCTGGGGCAGGTGACCATCTGTGTCCCTACACTGCTGCCCCTGCACAGGGCATCACCTGAGGGGGTCACAGGAGGCAGCGGCACCCTGCAGTGGGCTACAGTCCCTGCCCAGCAGTGTGACACCCGGGCCTCCAGGCCCCACAGCACCAGCCGCTGCTCCCAGGACAGGCCCATGAATATCAGTCACTCTCTCAATGCTGAAAAGTACTTGAACTCCTTTCATTCTGGAGTAACTGCCTGCCACTGACCTGGAAGGAAGGATCGTGTACAAACCACCCTGGGTGCTGTGCTGGGTATAATTTTGTGAGTTCTAAGAGACTGTGGAATCTTCTAGAAGGTGAACAGGCTATCATCGTTTGGCTGCATTTTGTTGGGGAGCTGTCCCTCTCCTCAGTCTCTGCTCCCTTCAGGCTCTGACGGTGCCTCTACCTGTCTTTCTTTCTCTCCCAGACCCTTATGTCCCTGAGGCTCCAGGGAAACCAGCTGATGGCCTTGCCACCTCAGGAGAAGTGGACCTGCAGACAACTCAAAACCCTGGATCTGTCCAAAAACCAATTTGGCAAGTAAGCATGGGGGCTCTTTACTTGGGTAAGTTCCCAGATATGTGTGGGGAACCGCAGTCAAGCACCCCCTTGGGTTGGTGTCTCTGTTGGTTTGTTGGGGCTCTGCAGGCTCTGTGGGGAGGGAAAGGAGGGGACAGGGAGGAGGAGCTTAAACAAGAGACAAGAAACACGCATTCCGCGCCCCCCCCACCTCCCCACCCCACCCCATGCTTCTGGAGGCAGGAAGTCTGAGGTCAAAGTGCCAGTGTGGCTGCTTTCTTCTGAGGCCTCTCCCCTTGGCTTGCCTAGAACAACCTTTCTCCTGTGTATCCCATGGTCCCTCTGTATACCTGTGTCCCAATCTCCTCTTAGAAGGACACCAGTCAGATTGGATCAGAGTCCATTCATATGACCTCATTTTAACTTATTTGCCTCTTCAAAGATCCTACCTCCAAATACAGTCACCTCTGGAGGGCTTCGGGTTTAGGACGTCAAAATATAAATTGGGAAGTGGGAGGTGGGAGTGTAGTGGGCACAATTCACCCATGACACTGTCCTCCTCTTTTAAATTTTTAAAGGTTCCTGGAGGGGTTCCCTGGGTGACTCAGTGGTTGAGCATCTGCCTTTGGCCCAGGGCATGATCCCGGGGTCCTGGGATCAAGTCCCACATCGGGCTCCCTGCATGGAGCCTGCCTCTCCCTCTGCCTGTGTCTCTCATGAATACATAAATAAAATCTTTAAAAACTAAAGATAAAAAATATATAAATAAAGGCTCGTGGAGGATCTTATCACATCAGCCTAACCTGTCATTCTGTTTCAAGGTTTTGGGTAATAACTAATCAAAATGCACATCTACTGAATAAAAACGACTCCCAAAGCCTTCTAATAAAAGGTGAAAATGTGGGGATGGGCACAGCTGGCCCTGGGGGCCCTGAAGATCGGCCCTCCTGTGTCACTTGCTGAAGCCCACTGCTTAGCAGAACTTGACCCCAGCCCACTCCAGGTGAGAGTGTGCGATATAGAACAGCCCCTGGAATGGGCCTACCTACCAGGCACAGAACAGCTCACAGCTACCTGAAATGGAAAAGCTCAAGAGTGGTTATGCCAGCGTTAGATACCTCTGGACATTTTTCCCACCCCAAAGACTTGGGAGCATAAGCAGTGCAATTAGCAGGCCGGGGCTGTGAGCACTTATCTAGCAGCTGCGGGGTTCCCAAACGCCCTGCAGATGGAATGTTCTCCTGTATATCCTCATGGCTCAGCATTAAACAGTAGCAGCAGAAGTTGTCATGCTGTCCTCAAAATCTGATTTTTTTTTTTTTTGCCCCTGCAGAACTGAAGACGGAATGAAAACAAAGCGTATTTCCTTTTTCACCACCAGAGGGCGGCAGCGTTCCGGGACCGAGACAGGTGTGTGTGTGTGTGTGTGTGTGTGTATGTGTGTGTGTCCGTCCGTCCGTCCGTGGGGTCAGATGAGACACCGGACGGGCAGTTCTCTGCTCCGCCACCGGGGGTCGCCCTTGCATGGGGTTTTCCCTGAAAAACCTGAGCGCGTGCTGTGCCCGTTGTTCATCGAAGTTTGGCTTGCAAATGTACGGAAACCCTCCTTACCGTTTGCAGTCCGATGAGACTGGTGGTAGCTATTGTGCGGATGGCTCTGCCGTGAGTGAGCACTGCCCTAGAGATGGTCCGTGTGCCGGCACCTTCTGTAAGGGTCACAGCAGGGAGTATGGCTTGGGGCTCCCCATTTTGCAGATGAGGAAGCTGAGGCTCCCACCGGGTTGCAGTCGTCTCAAGCTCCCATAACAAAGCACCACAGACTGGTCAGCTGAGATAATAGAAATTTATGCTCTCTCAGTTCTGGAGGCTGGAAGTCTGAGATCAGGCTCCTTATGAGGGTCTTCTGGTTGTATTCTCAGAGACAGAGCAAACTCTCTGGTGTCTCTTCTTATAAGGGGCACTAATGCCATCATAGGGACCCTACGTTCATGACTTCATCTAAACCTAATTACCTCCCAAAGGCTCCAGCTCCAAATATCATCACATGGGGCGTTAGGGCTTAGATGTATGAAGAGGATGGGAAGGACACGATCGGTCTGTAGCACAGGGGCTGTGGCTGGTCAGTGACAGAACTGGGTTTCAGCCCGGCACCTCGGGACTCCAGCCCCGAAGTCAGGAAGGGTAGCACCATAAAGTCCTCACTGCCACACTTAGAGTCTGGTGAAGCCCACATGGGAACACAGCCCCCCTGTCCTGGCCAGCCTGAGTTTCTGGAGGGGCTTGGGGGCTTCCCTCAAACTCACCAGAAATGGCACGGTTCCTAGTGTGTTTCTCCTGGTCTTACAACCAGGCCAGGTCAGTAGATACTATTCCAGGAAAACAGACTTCTCTCATTCTCACAGATCTTCTGTGAGATATGGGGCAGCTGAGGACCTGTCCCTCCAGCTGCTCAGCCAGCCCTCTTTTTTAACCTGAAAGCTAAGACTTCTAAAGCTAGCAATGCACACAGAAATATCCCTCAGGACACTGTCCTGTAGAATGGGAACCAACATGTAGGTCATTCTAAATGTAACATAACTTTCTTCTTTGGCTCAGTTCATGTTGGCAAGTCCTTTTTTTTTTTTAAGATTTTATTTATTTATTCATGAGAGACACAGGCTCCACGCAGGGAACCCGACGTGGGGCCCATCGCAGGTCTCCAGGATCAGGCCCTGAGCTGAAGGCGGCGCTAAACCGCTGAGCCACCAGGGCTACCCTGGCAAGTGCCTTTTAGTACAGATGGTATAAGATGGAGTCGAGGTGTGCCAGAGCCCAAGACACATGTGCCGGCAGTGACCTAAATAATATCCACCTGTTACACTTTCTAATGAACCAGTGTATATATACATATGATACACATATGTATCAGTCATGTAGGAATGTGTGTGTTTACATATGAATGAAAAAGTAATATGTCATCAGTGGAACAGACCTAAGTCAAGATAGGAATTTAGTATATGACAAAGGTGGCATTTCAATTTTGTGGGGGGAGAATGTTTTATCATTTTAATACGTACTGTGGTATAACTGCCTGTCCAGTTGGAAGGGATAAATCATAACACTGGATTCCCTACTTTATGTCAACTGCAAAAATTCCCATGTGGATTTCAGACTTAAACAAAAAAGAAAACAGGAAACATTTAGGAGAATATAGGTAAAATTTGGGATGGAAAAGACCTTTAAAAACTAGGTGGGAAATCCAGAAGCCATTAGAAAAAGACCAAAACTTCCAGCTTTGGTAAAAATCGAAAAGCTTTGTTCAGTAAAAGGCACCATAAACCAAGTCATAGGGTGGACAGAGAAGAAATATTTTCAACAAAAATCATTGCCACATAAATTGGCTGAAGTCCCTAATACACGAAGCCTGCTTACAAATTGATTTGGGAAAAAAAAATAGAGGAGGGCAGTGGATATAAACAGTTTGCAGAAAAGGAAGTGCAAATGGCCCAGAAACAAATGAGGAGGCCCTATAACACACTAATGGGGACGCACAATTAGGAATTTCATAACTGATCCTTTTTAAAATGAAGGGCCTTAGGACTTGGAACATGGAGTCCAGACACAGGGATTTCACTGGGAAGGAAGGATAAACCAACACTTTCTTCTCATTGACACCCAAGGGGGATGACACGCGTGACAAGTGTAGCTGGGATGGATCTCGTTCAGGCTGCCATCGCTGTGGGGTTGAGCCTCGTTCATTGGAGTGGTTTAGAAAGGCGTCTCCAGGTTAGAAACGCAGAAGTGCAAAGGAGGTAGGGCCCACCACTCATTGAGACTAGCCACTCCCTTGTGAAGCCACCAGAGTACAAGGCCAAAGGCACGCCATGAAAAGCACAACAGGAACGTGTACCAATGTTCTGGAAAATGAGTTTGCCAGTGGCCCACCGGAGCCCCTCTGGGGAGCTAGGTGAAGAGGCCACACCCCTTGGAAGTATCCCTGGCAGAGGTAGATCGTGGCGTTGGCATCTGACAAAGGCTTCTTGAGTGTTTCAATTTCGTCTCGAAAGCTGAGGCCCACCCCTGGATGAAAAGGAGACCCATTGCAAATTCTTCCCCTGTGGAGGGTTATTCTCTTGGGGGCTGTTGATCCTTGGGTAGGGAATTATCTATATAAAAGCTAACTTGTTTGCAGACGGATAGTAAAATTCCAAGGAGATTTATGTACATTCAAGTAGTCCTATTTGTGCGGCAGCCTTGTCCAAAAATAATTTGGACAGCCGTTTTTACGGTAAAATTCAGACCAGCAGAGTCATAAATAACTTAGGAATAATTACAGTTCATAAATACCTCGAGCTGTGCTCCTCCAGGCCCGTTTCTGCTCTGGGCCAGAGACTCTATGACAGGTGTTGCCTCTGTTTGCAGTCATAATTTCTCATTCGATCCACCCGTCGCTTAGAGAGGCTTCAAAAACGACTTGAAAATCAGAAAGTACCAAGGTCAGGTGTGCAGAATGTGTTCTCTGGGAGGAAAGTGAGCCTTTCCTACTGTTCTTTCAATGTGTATTGGGGCTGGCTAACAATCATTCTTTTTCATTGAGGGGAGGAAAAAAAAAGTCCTTTCAAACATTTTTCTTTTTTTTTTTAAGATCCTATTTATTTATTCATGTGTTATTATTTATCTCATGTGTTATTAAGCACAGAGAGGGGAGAGAGAGAGGCAGAGACACAGGCAGAGGGAGAAGCAGGCTCCATGCAGGGAGCCCGACGTGGGACTCGATCCCGGGTCTCCAGGATCACGCCCTGGGGTGAAGGCGGCGCTAAACCGCTGAGCCACTGGGGCTGCCCTCAAACATTTTTCTTACATTCAAAGCCATCTTTAAAAATCTGTTGCACCTTTATTACACTCAAGGAGCCACGGCACCAAGTCCCCTTCCCACAGGGGGCCAGCTAGGCTGGTTCTTTTGGGCACCAATCGCAGTATCCGTTATCGCCTCTCCCGGAACATTCTCTGATGCCAGGTTACTCCATTACCATCGATACCGGACGACATGTGTGGAGAAGAGCCAGAGCGGAGGGAGGAAGTTGTGATCAAGGGCGGCGGAAAGTTTTTCCAGCCCAACAAAAGAATCCAGGCTTCTCTATCTCACTTGGCGGGCAAGAGGGCCAGAGGAGAGGGCTCGGGCCGTCTTTTATCTTGAGTTCTGGGAGCATGGAGTCCTGCCCACCAGGGAGGACAAGGCGCTTTGGAGATTTTACTGAAACCTAAGCCTCTGATCTCCATCAGCGTGTGAGTCCAAGCTCCCTGCCACATTCTCTCTCAGCTCCCACACTCCAGTGGCCCATAGAAGGAGCTCATGTGACATGATCTTAATAGGAATCTCATAATTAGCCTAATTAATGAAGTCTCTTAAATAATAGAGAGCTGGCTGGTTTTTTCAGAGTGCCATCATAGGAAGCATTGAAACCAAGCCCATCTTGTTATTTTTTTACTCCATTGGCTTTTTTTAATTGAAGAAGACGTGTCCGGGGTAAACAGAATTTTTGAACAGTATCAAATGTGTGGGATGAATATCCAGTCTCCTTGTAATTCTCTTCCCCAGAGACAGCTGTGGGATTTAATGTGTCTCTAGTAATGATTATGTTTGTGTCTAACATACACGTATGCGCATGTGTGCCTGGTGTATCCACATGCCTGTAATACACATGTGTGGTGTGCCTATAACATGCCTGTAACATACAGCACGTCAATATACCTGTGTGCATGTGTGGCACACACATAAACATCATATAGCACGAATATGCATTATAGCACACATACATATGACATACACACATAAATGCACGGGGGGGTGTGTATTTGCTCGCAAGCCTGCACACACACGTTTTATAATACACAATTTAAGCCTTCTAGATGTCAGATTCCACTCTTTCCTTTTCCAGTTCACCAGTAGTCCCTGATGTCACTCCATACCCATGGACCTGCCTGCCCCATGCTCTATAAGTTGCATCTTACCCGTTACTCATCCGCCACCTCCCTGGGTGGGGGACACGCAGCCTGTCCCCTGTCTTTGCTATTACAAACAGTGTGCCCACGGAGTGTCCTGCCCTCACATCTTTGCCACATGCTTGCAAGAATGTCTGTAGGACCATCCCCTAGAACGGGAATCCTTACTTAGGTCAGTAAGATGAGCACGTTACTCAGACCGATTTACTGCAATGCCCTGCGGAGGTTTCACCAGCTGGTACACCTGCCTGGCCTGCACGCCGTGATCCAGAATCATCCGCAAACATCCAGTCCGTTTTGCCGTTTCTTTGCAGTGGGTGTGCTGGAATTTCCAGCCTTCCTAAGTGAGTCTTTGGAAGTCCTTTGTCTGAACGACAATCACCTGGACTCGGTCCCTCCCTCGGTTTGCCTCCTGAAGAGCTTATCGGAACTCTACCTGGGAAAGTGAGTACCCAGCCAGCGCAGGCGCACTGGCCCTTCAGGGTGTCCTCCCGTGACCCATCTGAGGACACAGGCAGCAGGGAGAAAGAAGCCCTCTATGGACCAGGAAGCAGCAGGGAGACTTTCAGGACTGGGCTTTAGTCAAAGAGGTAGGGGAAGGGAAGACAGGGGCCGTGATGCCATGATGCACTCCTTGCTACTTGGCTCCTGTCCTGACGAGAACTGCTCAGTTATTCATCCTTCCATTTACTGAGTACCTACCGCCAGGCGCTGCTGAGGAGGCACGGGAGTGTGCAGTGTGCAAAACAAGGAAAATATAAGATAATTCAGTTACATTGCCTTTTTGAGAAGTGACTAATAATCTTTATGGCACCATAATAAATAGAAAATATGACGACACTGGGTGGGGAGGAAACTTAGTTCTAAGCCACAGGGATTTGCAGAAGACAGAGCTGCCATTTGCAATGCTGGCTTTCCAGCGAGAAAGCCTTTGGAATTGCTATCTAATGGAACATTTGAAAGCAGGGGTGCAGGAAAAGTGGACCCTAGAGACTGACGGGCTGCTGCATGTATGTGTGTGTCTGTGTGTGCTCGCACATGTGTGTGTGTCCTCCCATGATGTGTGTGTGTGCCCTCAGCAATCCTGGCCTCCGTGAGCTCCCTCCTGAGCTGGGGCAGCTGAGCAACCTCTGGCAGTTGGACATTGAAGACCTGAACATCAGCAACGTGCCCACAGAGATCAAAAAAGAAGGTAGGGCTTCCTAGGCACTGCCCCCGGAGAAAGACTGCTTAAGTCCAGAGGGTAAGGACCTGGGCTAGAAGCAGCTGGGCGACCTGTGCAGGTTACCCAGAAAGTGATTGGTGCTGAGCACCAGTGTATTGCAATTAACCATAGGATAAAACTATCCGTGATTCTGTGGGCAGGAAGGATATTGTCTATCCGAACACCATTCGGATTCCACTTTTGGGGTAATTATGACTGCACCTTCTTCGCATCAAATCCAATCGCCCTCTCCACTCCCTACCACCCATTAGAACATATGGAAGGTATTCCTTCAAGACAGGATTTTGTTTCCCAAGAGCTGTGAGCATGTTCTTGTCCATGTGTCAGCAGCATTTTCCCCCACTCTGTGATTTTCTGTAGGCCCCAAAGCGATGTTATCTTACCTGCGTGCTCAACTGCGGAAAGCAGAGAAGTGCAAGCTGATGAAAATGATCATCGTGGGTCCTCCTCGCCAGGGCAAGTCCACCCTCCTGGAGATCTTACAGACGGGGAGGGCCCCCCAGGTGGTGCACAGCGAGGCCACCATCAGGACCACCAAGTGGGAGCTCCAGAGGCCAGCTGGCTCGAGAGCCAAGGTCAAGGATGGTCGGCGTGCAGAGTCCCCATGGGTGGGAGGGAGCTTCCTGCGCCCCTTCTGTCTCCTCTCCAGAGAGCCTGGGATTTTCACAGCCTGGTGTCTGATACCCAGGATATTTGCAGGGGCTGTTGTGTGCTGTTTCAAACCAGCTACTGCCAAGGGCCGTGAATAATTTCATAATAATCTCCTAACATGCCCTCATGGTTGTTCTGTTCTTTTAAGATTTTATTTTTTTTGAGAGAGAGAGAGAAGCACAAGCTGAGAGGAGGGGTAGAGGGAGAGGGAGAAGCAGACCCTCTGCTGAGCAGGGAGCCCCATGCAGGGCTCAACCCCAGGATACTAGGATCACGGGATCATGACCTGAGCCGAAGGCAGATGCTTAACCGACTGAGCCACCCAAGTGCCCCGGTTGTTCTGTTCTAAGTTGAGGCTTCAGGCCAATAGTTCTTAATCTTGGCTGTCCATTAGATTTCTTTGATGAGCTTCTAAAGACAGCAGGGGCCAGGCCTTGCCACTCCTGGCCCTATGGATTGCAATTCAAACAGAATGGATGCACTGTCCTTCCTGACACCTGCTTTCACCCCAAGTTCTGAGAAGTCTTGATCTTCAGCCCTACTTAAAATGAATCCTTTGGTAAACCTATTAATCATCTACTTTGCCACTCAGTATGAGACAAAGGAAAATGAAAATTGTCTTGTATTAGAATCAGAGAAAAGAGCCTGCAGAAGGGCTAGGACATAGCACACGCCCTTAGCTGTTTCTCCCAGCTCAGGGATGGAACGCACACCTATAATGCCTCCCTTACCTGTTGCTGTATTTGTGGTCACACAGAACCACACGGGGTGCGAGGAGCCTTGGGGCCAGAGGCTGCATGATTTACCCCCACAGCCCCCAGGACAGGGCCAGCTAGAGATAGGTTTCCTTGCAAAAGTCTTTTACACAAAATCACTTTCCAAATCAGGCATTCCAGTTCAGGTCATTAGGCATTTAAACTGTCCTCTAGAGAGCAGGGTCCTGCCCTGTAATGCCTTGTAATGCCTTGTAACGCCAGAACGATTGGTTACTTAATACCAGCAGTACTATCACCACCACCCCTGAACACCCCAGGAGCGAATCTCACTAACTCCTGTCCAGAGCGTCTCTAAAGTCACCCATAATCTCTGGATTCTCTCCTATTTTTTTGGTTTTGGGTTTTTGGGTTTTTTTGAGTAGTGACTTAGTATCACTTTCTTTCAACTGGTCTGTTTCAAATGCTTTCCGAGGTCAGAGAGGTGAATTGCTGTTTCCATTTTTCCTGTCCTTTGGCATCCACTTCCATTTGGCCAGCATTATAATTTCCCCTCCTAACCTTTCGAATGCTGAGCTGTGTCACTGCCCGTGTGTCTGGGCCCTCAGCCAGTTCAGAACAGCTGTCCATTTTCATGCCTTTGCAAAAGCCGGTCAGCACGCCTTGTCTTGGCCTCCTCTTGGAGGCCAAAATGCAATGTCGTGCAAACGATTCTTTGCTGCAGGAAACTGCAGTCCTAGTTGCTGGGGCCAGACTCTGACCTCATAGGACAATAGAGAAACCACCGTTTACACAGCCTTTCCTGGCAGCACAACAGCACATCTGTTGTTTGATTCCCACGTCAGGGCAGCTGCCCATCATCCTTGGTGGGCGCCGCCTCCCAGCCTACGCAAGTTCAGAGGCCCATCTCCTCGGCCTCACCCTCGCAGGCACCGATGGAGTTTAAGCCTTGGGTGAGTGCTGACGTCAGCACCTGGGTGTCCCCTCCAGTAGGGAACCATCTGCAGCAGAGACAGAGGCAGAACAGTGTCCCCAGCGTTCTGCAGACACAGTTGGACACAAACACCCCAGCCCACAGGAGCCAGCCATCCAGGGCCGGGCCCCCTGCTCTGTTGGCGGTAGATAGGAGCTTCCAGAAGTCCTTCTCTTGGGTTACTTGATTCCTGAGACAAATGGCAGGATGAGGAAAGCCCTTCCCGTGCTGTGCCTGAGCCATCTCAACGTGTTTGGCTATAGCCTTGGTCCCTAACTGCCTCCTGTCACTGTTCTTGTTGCACAAGCAGGTGGATTCTGTGGAATTCACCGTCTGGGACATCGGAGGCCCCGCCAGCATGGCCACTGTCAACCAGTGCTTCTTCACGGACAAGGCCCTGTACGTGGTGGTCTGGAACCTGGCACTGGGAGAGGAGGCCGTGGCCAGCCTCCAGTTTTGGCTGCTCAACATTGAGGTGAGGAGGCACCAGCCCTGCAGCTCTCGGGCCTCGGAACATCACGGGGAGCAGGGTGAGGGGGTCTGCCGCTGCTCTGAAGCATCCCCTTGACTGCGGAAATAAAAGGAATGGTCAGGGAGAAACGCTTGGCATCTTGGCAGGCTTTCAGAGGACCCAGAATCAGGTCGCAGTGAAGCGCTTCAAACCCTCCTTGACCAGGTGATGATCAGCACTCTTAAATTTAAGAGCCCCCACCCCCGACTCTTGGACGCAAAAGGAAGACAGAGCTCCCGTCTCACAAGTCAAGGTGGCAAGAGCCTGGATGCAGGCCACAGCCACAGGAAGCTGACATAGAGGCTGAGGGGATCAGAAATCCAGCTCTTCTGGGGTGCCTCATGCAACCCCTCGGTGCATAACATGCCCTCGAGGCTTACAGAGCGGAGTGTGGGGCACAGTCCTGGGTGGTGCCGAGGGTCGGCTCGCCTCTGTGCCCGGGAGCTATGTCCCAGTCTCTTCTTGGAGCAAAGGAAGCCGATGCTCAGCTGTGGGGTTCTCTCTGGCAGGCCAAGGCCCCAAATGCTGTGGTGCTGGTGGTCGGAACACACCTGGACTTAATCGAAACCAAATTCCGAGTGGAAAGAATTGCAACGCTGCGCGCCTATGTGCTGGCGCTCTGCCGCTCACCATCCGGGTCCCGGGCCACAGGCTTCCCAGACATCACCTTCAAACACTTGCAGTGAGTGTCCTGCTCTCTCTTGCCTGGTGCCTGGCTGTGGCTGAGGCTGCTGCTCCTTCACCTGTCCATCTGCCGGGGGCCACCGGGATCTGCCTACAGAGGGCTCCTGAGCCAGAGCAGACCAGACCACCCCGGGGAGGGCAAGCTGCCTCTAGTGGGCAGGCAGGGCAGAGCCTGGGCACACCCTCTCCATGCTTCCCTCGGGGTCCCCTCCCCGCTGGAGCCAATGCTGAGCATGCATGGCCCTGATGGGACCAGGAGATAGAAATGCGTGTGCCTGCCACTCGTCACATTTGCTGATCTCTGACCAATCGCAGACCCAGGTGTGGTCCTGGTCCTCACACTGGGTCTGAGCGGTCCCGGCCACTGCCAGTGGGACCAGAGCCCTGGGCTTGTTGCTTCTCTCTTGACTCACGACAGCCCTGTGGGGTTATGGGAGTCCTTGTGCCCACTTCACAGGCGATGGAACAGGCCCAGCAAGTTAAGGAAGCATTCTCTCGTAGGAATGAAGTGTGAGTTGCTGTGCTGGTGGCTCTCAGGTTCCTTCACCCCACTCCCCCTGGGTGGAGTGCTGCAGACCTTGGTGCAGGGTCAACCTGGGGACACCTCCACCTGCCCCAGAATGCAGGATCTGGCTGGTCCTGATGCAGAATTTCAGGAATTCTTCGTGTGCCCTTGAGGACACCCTGAGGCCGGCGATAAAATAGGGGCACTGGCCCTGGGCCAGAACCAGGTCCACCCCAAGTGTGCTCCCTTCCAGCTTGTGTCCTTGGGGGGGTGGGGGGTGTCACCTGGCACCTTTGGTCCTCACTTTCCTCCTCCTCAGGACACATACTACATCGCTCCCAGCACAGAGCTTTGCACTGAGAGCTTAATACATTTCTCTGTGTTCACCCTTCATGGGTTCTTTTAACTTGCCAGCCTTAGGGATGAAATTTTGGGACACAGATGCTGCAGAACTTGTCAGTGAGAAGAGGTGTGATGAGTGATCACGTTCTGTTTTGCACTCACAGTGAGCTCTCCTGTAAGAGTCTGGAAGGCCAGGAGGGGCTACGGCAGCTGATTTTCCATGTCACGTGCAACATGAAGGATGTGGGCAGCACCATCGGCTGCCAGAGACTTGCGGGGAGGCTGGTGGGTACCGTAGGCAGGATCCCACTGAAGCCAGAGGGGCTGTTCCCTATTCGCCAGGAATCTAAACTTCCCAGCCCCCCCATTGTCAAACACGTGTGCTGCGGGCTTAGGCTCAACAGTCCCCCATGCGAGCAGTTTTCTGGGGCAGGGGTGGGGAAGGCTGGGGATGGGGCAGCGAGAAGGGAAGTTCACACACTCAAGCCTCCGAGGGCAGCAAGCAGGGTTGGGTGGGCCGGGCACACCTCAGGACCTGAGGGGCCCAGCCTGCCCCCTCTGCACCCCAGATCCCCAGGAGCTACCTGAGCCTCCAGGAGGCTGTGCTGGCAGAGCAGCAGCGCCGTAGCCTGAGCGACGACGTGCAGTATCTCACAGACAGGCAGCTGGAGCAGCTGGTGGAGCAGATGCCTGACAATGACATCAAAGACTACGAGGACCTGCAATCGGGTGAGCGGGCAGGCCAGGAGGGCAGGTGGACGGGACACAAGCATGGGGCCTCCAGAAAGGGAGACTCACCTTTTTCACTGCTCTGCACCTGTCTGCGAATGACTGTCAGAGCACTTCAGGTGGTTGTGACACGGGAGTCACAGATACATTGTCACAAGGAGCCAGATCTGCAGAGATAGATGGAGAATCTGGATGATGGAGGTCCGCAGACCAGAGTCCTCCTGCTGGCCATCAGATCGGCACGCTGGAGAGTGTTATGAGGTGCCACCAGGAAACCAGTGACAGGGCAGCAGGCCCTGCTAAAGGGCAGTGTATGCCTGGGACCATTGATTGCTTCCTAAGGAAAATTTGTGACCTGGGTCCCCTAGGTCACCCCAGAGTCCCTATCACTCTATGTCTGATGCTGCTTCATCCTCCCCTTCCCTGGGCAGCCATCAGCTTCCTCATCGAGACTGGCACCCTGCTCCATTTCCCCGACACCAGCCACGGCCTGCGCAACCTCTACTTCCTTGACCCCATCTGGTTATCCGAATGTCTGCAGCGGATCTTCAACATCAAGGGCTCCCGGTCGGTGGCCAAGAATGGGGTGATCCGAGCAGAGGACCTCAGGATGCTGCTGGTGGGGACCGGCTTCACGCAGCAGACAGAGGAGCAGTACTTCCAGTTCCTGGCCAAGTTTGAGATCGCCCTTCCTGTGGCCAATGACAGGTAAAGCCACTGCCGGGCTGTTCCCACTGCTCACTGGAGGATAGAGTAGAGACTGGGGTTGCTGGAGGCTTGAAGAAGAGCTCTAGGCATGGGCCATGGGGAGGGCCTGCCTGCCCAGGCCGGCTGCTCCTTCCTGGGCCACGCGTATCTCTTTCTGGTGGGGGGTGGGGAGGAAGTGTTCAAAGAAGTGCATTTACTGAAAAAAATGCAGGAGAACACACAAGAATGGCATTAGAAATATCTTGCTGGCAGAGTTGGGGGGGGGTGTTTCTTGTTTTAGAGGGTTAATTGCTTGGTTATTTAGTGAATGCAAATGGGATAAGTGACAAGGATGTGCATGCTAATTACACAGCTGGGCTTCAAAATGCAGGGAGGGCAGGGGCCGGGGTGGGATTGGGCGCACGTGGTCTGATCTATGAGAGATGCTACATCTGAACAAGCCAGGCACACATGGCCTCTGTGCTAGAATTTCAGTTTTAGCCACTTTCTGGGTCTGATCCTGATGTTGTCCACAAAGCAGTAGCCAGGACCCCAAATCTGCAGACCTTTACCATGCACCTACCGGAGTCCCTATCACCACCTGCCCACACCCCAATCCCAGAGCTCTGGGGACATGCATACCAGAGGCTCCTGGTAAGCTGGTCTGGACCCTGTGTGGCCAGCCCAGAGACTCTACCTGCATAGACTGGGCCTTCTGGGAGCCAGACCTGGGCCACTGAGCCCGAGGCACCGCCCAGATTTCTGCTCGACCTTATAACTATGGGAGAGGGTCTCTTATCGCTCCAGGCCCCTGGGAGGCAAGAGTGAGTCCTATAAGGAGAAATCCCAAAGAAGAATTGTAAGTCCATGTGATCCCCCATACCATGACCTATGTGTGTCCTTGACTTTGATCCATGCAAAGTGAGGCAGCCTCTGAGTTTACAGCATTGCCAAAGTCTGACAGTTTTCCAGTTATTTTTATCTATAGGTTAGAGGAAAGAGGGGTTGCCAGCACTCAGTAAAAGCAAGTCAGTTATACACACATGTATGTCTGGTTGAACCATGAAATCCGCCAGGTCATGGCCAAGTCTTCAAGGAGGCTTATAGGACAGCAGGTGAGACCACAGAGCCAGAATGCCTGAGTATGAATCCCGACTGCCTTTCTTATCTCATCTGTACAATGGGAATAATACTATTATCAACTAGTATTGCAATTATTATGAGGATTAAATGGGATAATACATGTAAAGTATGAAAAGTGTCTCTTGCACGGAAGAGCTCCAAAGATGGGGCACCTGGGTGGCTCAATTGGGTTAAGTGCCACCTCTTGATTTCAGGTTGGGTTGGTCAAGCACCACATGGGGCTCCTCATTCAGCAAGGAGTCTGCTTGAGATTCTCTCTCCCTCTGCCCCTCCCCCTGCTTGCTCTCTCTCTCTCTCTCTCTCTCTCTCTCATCTGTCTCTCTAAAATAAATAAATCTAAAAAAAAAAAAGCCTCGAAGACATTAGGTATCATCAGCATTATTATTGTTACTCTTTATATTAAATACTCATAGCCAGTGGCATCTGGTTCCACATAAAGTTGCGAATGTCCAAGCATTTTCCATTTTAGCACAGGTATGATGGTTCCCTTGGGGTCTCCCCCACCGCACAGCCCAAATCCACAGCCCCCGTCCATCCTGCACCAACCCTGTGGGACAGGTGTCCTTTCTCTTCCCACGCCAGGAAAGCAGAATCCACAAAAGGTTACACCATGTGCTGAAGACACAATGCCAGGATAGACACTTCTACAAAATTTTCAGGGGTCTCTTCCAGAACGTTCTAAAGATGTTTTGTTGGAGCTAAACCGGTGTATTTTAAAAGCCTCTGGGTAGCTGAAGGCAAGACCTTTGTTAAGAAGAAGGCACATCTGAGGGCCACCCTGTGCCTACCTCCGCAGCCCCACATGCACAGAAGATGCTGGTTTTCAGGCGTGCTCTTGAAAGGGGCCTCCCCAGCTTCAGCTGTTGTCAACTGACTCGGTGACTCAGCAGGTTTATGATGAGCAAGAGCACTCTCATAAAACATCCCTCGGTACACAAACAGCCACATTCTAACTTTTTAAAGGCGACAGTGTTGTCTCAACCAGCCAAAAACAATAAATAGCTTCAAGGGCCAGAAACAGGACTCTGACCCCAATGTCTGCATGGTCTTTGGAACTGTGCGGCCATACCCATGTCTCCTTCACGGTTCCGAGTTAATTTTAAGCGATTCCCCAATCACAGCCCTGTTTACAGAGAGCGAACCAAGATTTGCCATGTCTGATGTGTTACTGATGCAGACCTTTTCATGTCTTCCCTTAGCATGTTCTAGTGGCTGTCCTACAGACCTGCCTTGAGAGGTTTCTCTGCTGTGCCCATCTTCATTTCCTCTTGGAGCATTCATTGTCAAGTACAGAAACTACTCGGTCTTTCTAGGAGTAGAATTCCAGAGGCCCTGGAGGGGAGGGCACCAGGGCCGCATGCCCAGGCCAGGCTGTGTGCGTGCCAGGGTCAGGGCACCCACGGCAGACGCTGGCCGCGCCGTTCACTTGTCCCTTCCGATGTGTTCCAGCTACCTTCTGCCACACCTCCTTCCGTCCAAGCCTGGCCTGGACACCCACGGCATGCAGCACCCCAAGGCCAACACTATTCAGAGAGTGTTTAAGATGAGTTTTGTTCCTGTCGGCTTTTGGCAAAGGTTTATAGCACGGATGCTGATCAGCCTGGCGGAGATGGACCTGCAGGTAGCCACAGCCTCTGCGTGGGGGAGGGCGTACAGGGAGCTGTGCCCTTTCGGGAAGCAGAGGCCTTTTGCTGGAAGGGCTTCAGCAAAGCTTCAGCAAAGCTGAGGACCAGGAGGCCAGCCTGGCATAGCTGCCTTCTCTTCTGTCGGCTGGCAGACCCATTCGAGCCATTCTGTGAATCCCAAACCAGCACCTAGCTGGCTCAGAAAACTCATTTTAGGAACCATGGTTGAAAACCAATGCACATCAAAAATCCCCTCAAAGGCTTGTTAGAACATAAATGGCCGGGCCCCCTCAAAGGGTTTGATTCAGGGGGGGGGGACTGGGACCCAGCATTTTGTGTATCAAACCACCGTCCCCAGTGATGCTTTGGGTTTGGGGACCACACTTGGAGGACCATGGCTTTCGAACCATGGTTTTGCCACTCAGGCTGTGCACTACACTTACCTGGGGAGCTTCCAACAGACATGGGCAGAGCACAGGCTGCCCCAGTTAGAATCTCTGGATACACCACCAGGCACTGCGAGTTTTTAAGGCTTGCCAGGTGATTTCACTATCTAGTCAAGCTTAAGAACCACTGGTGTAGATCTTTAACTTGGTCTGGAAGCAATGAAGACCTAATCCAGGGAGTTATTTTCTGTGGATTCACCTGAGGTGGTTGTAAGGCATCCTGGCTGTCCGCCAATGTTTATTTCATGGAAAACAGTAACATGAAAGTAGCATTTGTCTAGAGTGGTGTTTCTCAAAGTAGGATTCCTGGACCAGCAGAAGCAGCCTCACCTGGGAACTTGTTAGATGCAAATCTTTGGGCCCACCCCACATCCACTATTTCAGAAACTCCAGGATGGAGCCCAACCCTCTTTTTTTCACAAGGCTTCCAGGGAATTCTGACCCACTCTACAATAATAGCACCCCTGGCATAAACCTGGACTATTGAATAGTTGATGTTAAATTCAGTATGAGTTTCTTTTTGCCACATTCAAATTAAAAGGCCCTTATGGAATTAATGACTCCTTGGCTAAATAAAGATATTCTTTGATCTTCCCATATTGCTGAAATTTTAAAAAGTAAAGAGAGCCTGAAAACCCTAACTGCTGTGGCTCATGTGGGCGAAGGAACTTGTTTGCAAGGCCTAGGGGCTCCGTGATGATGGGAAGAGTGGGTGCAGGAGCTGGTTCTTCCACAGGTCTGATTCCATCGCTCTGCCCTCCCTTTGAACTTGTCCTCCTGCCATGTTCTAAGTGGGAGGTCATAGAACACAGTGCTGTCATCGTGTGAGGCCTGAGCTCCCAAGTGGGCTCTGTGTTGGGGATGGGGGCCCAGCTGGGTGTGGAGGCAGGCGCCCTTCCAGGCAGCATCCTTCACTCAAAATGAGATGAAAAGTCCCATTGAAATTCAGATGAGGAGAAGGAGTTCAGTCTCAGGAGTAATCAAAAGCATACAAATTCAAGCAAGGATGAGATGCTGGCCACCTTGCACCTTTCAAAAATCAGCAGAGTAAAGCCACCGTAGCCAGCCCAGAAGCATGACACAGGTTCATACACTGTGGTCAGTGTATACATAGTCTGATTGTTTCAAAAGTGGTTCCTCAATACGTATCCAGAGCCTAAAAACGTTCAGACCCTTTGACGGATTAATCCTACGGCTAAAAATGTGAACTAAGGAAATCATTTGAAATCAGAGGACGCTTTACGACTTTTCATGCATCATTGGCCCATTTGAGGGAGCAAAACATTGAAACAACCTATATATTCAGAGAAATGAATGATCTGGAAAGTTACTATAAAATATTGAACTTTGGAAAAATGGCTTTTGTATGAGTCTGGATGGCATAGGAAACGTGAAGTTCTTAAAAGTATATGAAATTAGAAATTTAGAAAATTAGAAATACAAAATCAGAAAATACAGCTTCAGCTGGTTTTCCAAACATATACATAGAAAAAGAAAAAAAAATCTTAGGATAAAATATATCAAAATCCCTGCTTTGTGGTAAGTTGTTTTGGTTTCTTTTGTACATTTTTCTGTATTTTCTACATTTTTCTAACAAAGTTTTGCTTGTCAAATCAGGAAAGGTTTGAAATAGGAGAGCCTTTTATCAATCCTTTGGGAAAAATGTGCTCCCAGAGTGTTGTGGGGTCCTCTCCAGATAATACAGTGTTTAATTTGGCAACAGGATGCGTGGTGACGGAGGAGGAGGAGGAGGAGGCGGTGGGAAGACGGGGGCGGTGGCGGGGGAGGGGGGGAGGGGATGGTTATTTATCACGATGGGGCCAGGCCAGCCTCTTCCGAGCTCTGCCCAAGGCCAGCAAGGAGGCTGGAATACTTAAGCAGGATCTTTTCTCTGTCTTTCAGCTTTTTGAAAACAAGAAGAATACTAAAAGCAGGCACAGGAAAGTCACCATTTATAGTTTTACAGGAAGCCAGAGAAATCGCTGTAGCACATTCAGAGTGAAAAGAAATCAGACCATCTATTGGCAGGAAGGCCTCCTGGTCACTTTTGATGGGGGCTACCTCAGGTAGGAATACTCGGGAACCCACCTGACAGGGGCAGCCTGAGGCCATGGGAACAGCCTCCTTGGCCGCCTTCTCTGGGAGACAGTCCCCTCAGGGTCCAGAGTTCTCCCCAGAGCAACACATCATGGCAGCTTGTTGGAAACAGGAGATCCTCCCCAAAAAATGTCTAGAGCACCCCCATCTCCTCACCCCTCCTCCTTTCTCCTCGCAGGACAGGAAAGGTGAGGGAGGGTCTGGTGACCACAGCCCACGGCCACTGAGTTCTGGGATGAGAGCCTGCAGTGGTCACTTAGGTGGTCACTTAGGTGATGCCTGCAGGACCCTTGCTGCCATCTGGCCCTGTCTTCTCGTCCTATGTGATGATGGCCTAGGTGACACCAGGGATCCTACAGGCAGCATAACAAGATACACAACTTAGCTCCCCTTTTCTGTTTTCTTTACCTTTTTGAGAGAAACACATCAAGTCAGCTCGAGAGGTTTAATAAATGACTTTTAATCAGCTTCGATAAACACGCAAAGTTATTTCAACTTTACACTGAATTTTTCAAAATATTCTTCAGCTCCATGAAGGAGAAGGGTGAAGTATCCTCTTTGGAGGGCCTGACTTGAGTTTTTCTTGGTGCCTAGTGCTCTCATATAGATGTTCCCACTTAAAGCTCACAGCTGCCAGCTGGCAAACGAGAATCTCATAGTTCAGAGAAGGCGAGAACCTGCCCCAACGTCCCACTTGGGGGACTGACCCCTGCCTGAGCATCCGTTACCACCAAGTCCCCGCTCTGGCCACATCACCATGTTGGGAAGTGGTGGAGGGGACAAGGCATGGTCACATACACAGGGACGCAAACACGGAGGCCCCCTTGACAGTCCTGCAGAGGCACAGAGTCCTGGGGTGGGGGTGGGTGGGGGGTCCCTGGGGTCTGGAGGCACAGAGATCATCCCAGGGCCCCCAACGCCGGATCACAGAGGGCTCTTTGTTTCTGGGTTGCAGTGTGGAATCCTCAGACGTGAACTGGAAAAAGAAAAAAAGCGGAGGGATAAAAATCATTTGCCAGTCGGAAATGAGGGACTTCTCCGCGATGGCTTTTATCACAGACCATGTCAATTCCCTGATCGATCAGTGGTTTCCCGGTAAGAAAACGTTCTGGAACCGAGTCTTTGCTCATGTATTTCTTTATGAATCAGGGTGGGGCTTGTTATCTGGGGAGCAGAAGTCTCACTGGGATTCAGCCCGAGGAAACCAGAGAGGTCCTAAGCGCCCTTTGGCAGAATCCTGGTCCCTGGGGAAGTCTGGCAGTGACACGGGGTCAGGAGCTATGGGGAAAATATGGGCCTGGATCCCCATGGTGTGAGGGGAGACAGATAACCCTGGGTGCCCCGCGTGGCCCAAGAGAACCCTCCATGTGAGGGTCACCCGGTCTTGTTTACACAGTGAGGACAGTGCTGAATTCTGAGGGGATTTGACCCTCTGACAGAGATGGGAGACTAGGGAAGCCACACCTGTTGAGGACCCCCATTTTCCTCCTGCTCCCTCCCCCAATTCCCAGAGGTGATCAACCACCCACATGGCCCTTTGATCAGCTTCTTCATTGACAGTCCACCCAAAGAAAATACTTTTTGAAGTGAAGCTTTTGAGGCCTTCTGTTTGTTTTGCTACCAGAGTGGAGATGAACCCGCGGGGCATCCTGCAAGGAGGAAGCTGTGCAGGGAAAACCAGGCAGCCTCCTCCTTGTGAGCCCTCAGCCTCTGAAGGCTGGTGGCCGAGAGAGTGAAGGATGGCTCTGGACTCCAAGACCTGCTTGGCCAGTGCTCTAACCTCCCCGGGCTGCCTTCTCGCCTGTGGCTGTCCCCATGTCCTAGGACAGCATCAGGGGAGATGCTTAGAGAGCTCTCTGCTGGGGGGCATGCTCTGGACACCAGGGTCTGGGGGCCATCCAGGGCTGATGGGAAAGCTGACCTAGAAGGAAAAAAGGGACCCAAGAGTGGTGCCTGGGTGGCTCAGTCAGTTAAACATCTGACTTTTGGTTTTGGCTCAAGTCATGATCTCAGGTTCTTGGGATCGAGTCCTGTGTGGGGATCCACACTCAGCATGGAGTCTGCTTGGGATTCTTTCCCTCTGCCCTTCCCCACCTCTCTCTCTCTCTCTGCCTCTCAAATTAATCAATCAACCAATCAATCTTGGAAGGAAGGAAAGTAAGGAGGGAAGGAACAAATGAAAGAAACAAAAGAAAGAGAGAGAGAGAAAAGAAAAGAAAAAGAATGAAAGAAAGAGGAAAACAGAAAAGAAAGGCAGGCCCAAGAGAAGGCAGTTTGGTGTATGAGTTGTGGCAGTCTGGGAGTGCTTGGTCATCCAAGGAAGCCTCTAGACCCATGTGAGCCTCCCTGGGCTTTTGTGACTCCCTGCCAACCAGTGAGCCCCACAGCAGGTGCTGGGGAGGATGTGATACGGGCATTAGACAATCGTCTGAGACAGGGCAGCTCAGGAGACAGCACCACCAGCTAGCCAGCAGGATGTGTTTACCTGGGCCTCCAGATAGTGGATGCACCCATAGGGTTCTAGGAGTCCCCTCCTACCCTGCACAAGGCAGGCCATCAGCTCACCCTGAGGTGCCTTGGAGACTACTTCTTTGCACCTCCTCTCAGAAGCGTGCAAAAAAGCTGTGTGCCTCCTGCCAGGGGGAACACAGGTAAAATGACTAGGTTCTGTCTATTATAATTTGTACTCATTTCTTCCCCTGCATTGCTCTTCTACGAAGGATCATGGTAATTGCAAGCCTTATGTTTCTAATTTTAAGAACAACTCCTTATTGGTTGTGGTTCGCTTGCTGGAGTGTGGCACAGCTCAGACGCAGCCCACAGCATCCTGTCGGGGCAGCTGTGCAGGAGGGATCCCCAGCCTCTCAGCCGCTCCCCAGCCGGCCCGCTCAGTTTAGGCCACCCACTGTCTGTCCAGTGCATCCCTCACCTTTCCCAGTGCTCGTCTTTCAGGATCTCTCTCTCCAAAAAAGAACCTGAGTCATAGTTCAGCCACTCCCTGGGGTCCAGGCAGGGGCACCCAGACCCCCTCCTACCAAATAGCCTGGGTGCCGTTCAGGGACCCACCTTCAGCCGCCTTCACATAGACTGTCTCCTGCTCTGTCCCCACTTAGCCCTGACAGCCACCGAAAGTGATGGGACCCCACTAATGGAGCAGTACGTGCCCTGCCCTGTGTGCGAGACCTCCTGGGCCCAGCACACTGACCCAAGTGAGAAATCAGAGGGGGTGCAGTACTTCGACATGGAAGACTGTGTGCTCACGGCCATCGAACAGGACTTCATCTCCTGCCCCAGACACCCCGACCTCCCTGTGCCTCTCCAGGAGTTGGTTCCTGAGCTGTTCATGACTGACTTTCCAGCCAGGTAGGCCACAGCACCACCCTGCCTGGCGGCCCCTTCCTCAGGTGGTGGCTAGCTGGTGTAGCCACTGCTTCCCACCCAGTCTCCTGGGACTTATAGGTTTCCAGCCTAGGCTGCCCGAAGGGAGCCAGGGTTGCCATTTCGGAGGCCACAGCAGGCCCAGCTGGGCAGAGCACTTGGAGGGGAGCCATTCTGGGTCCCCACCCCATCTTGCCCTTGTATCAGCTGAGCTCCTTTCTGCTAAGCCAGCCATTGCCTCTGATTCCTACTTTCCTGCCAGCTCAAGGTATAGAAGGCAAATTCTCCTCGGTGTTCAAAAAGGCAGTGCTCCCAGGCCTACAGCCTCATTTTTCTGTCTTGGCAAATGCTGACCCTACCTGCTGCCCTGAGGCTGGGCATTTAGATCCCCCTACATCTGTCCTTGAAGTTGAGTCTGCCTGTAACCTAAGATAATGACTGGGGAGAGAATGCCGAGGAAGAGGAAATGTTTTGTGATCCCATCCAACAGTAAAGAGTCACAAAATCCAAGGGCTGGGTAAAAAGATGGAATCTTCTGTAGTCATGGAAACCAGAAGCTATGACTTGGTCTCCTTGGAGACAGTTTGACCTTGGTGGTTACCAACTCTTTTGGAGTTAGGAAGTCCTGTTGTCATCTTAGTCAAAGGATTGCAAAGGATGTTGTATCTGGCTTCTTGAAATAAATGTAAACTTTTTGGGGTGTGGGGGGATGGTAAGAATATTTGTATTCTCATTTTTCCAAATTGTCCCCCATCCCCAAAGAATCGATGTTGAATACTCTGAGATATTGCAGATTTGGAGTTCCAAAGCACACTTCTGGGTCTATCAAATTAATAAATTGCTTCCTACATTGGATGATAGACTCCCCTGCCCAAAGCCCTTTCCAATATCCCCAGTTATCTCACTGGTAGGAATGATGATGAAATGCTGCTCTTCTGCAAAATGAGCTCCCTTTATTCCTAGAACTCTAATGTGAGGGTTGTTGCTTCTTAGAGACCACATGCAGAGTTTTATATATGCATGAATCAAATTTCTGTAGAGGAGACCCAATTAGGGAGCCCCAAATGTTAAGATTTTCATTTATTTGCTGTTACATTTTACACCCTAGCTGAATCTGGGCTGTGGCATCTACAGTATGAAATCTGGAAAGGCAGACTGGTTGTCCCCATGGGTTTGGATCAAATTGCAGGCTGTATCATGGTTCTTAACCGAAGGTACTTGGCTAGTAATTGAAAAGCCCAACAGTGTGGACAGGATTCCCAATCCAGCAGAGGCTCTTTGGACACTTGAGCTGTGCCCCAGCGGGGGCCCTGAAGCACTGCCCTCCTCGAACTAGGAGTTTGGGTGGTTCGGGGTTGGGGGAGTGGTTACTTGGCATCCAGGGAACCCTGTCCTAGGCCCCATGTTTACAGGATGCCCTAAGGGATCGCCAGCATTCCTACTGCTGGTCCCGGTGGCCATCCTGGGAAGCTCCCAAGTGCCCATGCTGCCCAAGCAGGTGGTTTTGGCAGTGGGTGCTTGGAGAAGAGCTCAGCTCAGCTGCTATACCACCACGGGCTTCAGTGGAGGCAGTGGCACCTGCCTGTAGTGTAAAGTATGCAGTTGAGCTGTGCAAAGTCTGAGCAGCTGCAGAATCCATTCATGGAAGGCATGAAAAACAGCTGCCTAGTGGAGTCGGCCTGTGGGGCCAGGAGGACTCCAGTGGAGGCACCTGGCATAGCCAGCTGGTGAGCAGCCCAGAGAGGCTTCAGCAGAACAGGGGGAGGCCCTGCAGTGGGAGGGCATCTAGACTGCCTTCCCCCTCCCTCCTGTCTCCCATCATCCCTTTCTCTCCCTCTCCCCCCAGCCCTGCCACCTCCCATCATCTCTCTCTCCCTTCCTCCCTTCCAGGAGTGACTTACAGTTTTTCCAAAAGCCCAAAAGAAATCTCCCCTTCACCTAAGATTAGAACACATAGACCAGTGAAGTCTAAAACACCCTGCCCTTGGGTGAAATCCTAGCCATCGGTTGTGCAGACACTGCTTGTGCCAATCAGAAGCCCTCCATGGCCACTCACCTAACCTCTCACTTAGTAAAAAGAAATAAGGAAACAACCAACCTAGCAGTAAATAAATGCAGTGTGTCTGCTGGATATACTAGCTCTCAAAACACAGAATCTTTTGGAGAGAAACTTCCTAGAGAATTTGTTTTTTCCTATGTGGGCCACGTTGCAAGGCTCTCCCCAGTGCGAGCCATCATCCACACCTACAAGGCAGTTACTGTTACGATCCCACTTTATGGAGGAGACCCAGGCTTGTTGAGGCTACACAACCTGTCCAAGGCCATGGTGTATCCTGGATCTGTCTGACTCCACAGGTGGCTTTGAACTGTGACTTCCTGCAATGGAAGAAACGACCAAGGGTGTCCTCACATCCATCCATCCAAGGACCACCCCCACCCCACAGGCCTCTCTGGGCAGGGGGGTCAGGGACCAGTTAGGAGGCTTGGTCTGACCTATGTGGTATTTCTGGCAGGCTCTTCCTGGAGAACAGCAAGCTGGAGCACAACGAGGACGAGAGCAGTGTCCTGGGCCAGGGCGGGAGCGGCACCATCATCTATCGGGCCCGGTACCAAGGCCAGCCTGTGGCAGTGAAACGATTCCAGATCAAGAAATTCAAGAACTTAGCCAACACCCCGGCAGGTAAACAGGGCCCCATGTCCCTTCTTTTCAGGCATGTTCTTCCAAGGTCGTCACACTTCCTGCCACCTTGGGGAGACTGGATGAGGACGGTGGATGAGGCGAACAGAGCCCTCTGAGCAGTCGACCTGCTTTGTTCCTGGCAGGATGTGGAATGGGTCTAAAGGTCATGCTGAGCAAAGCTTAGAAATTATCTTGGGAGACTATTTTCTTGTCTAGATGTTAGCCCCCAAGAGTATGGGCCATCCTTACAATTTCTATCTGCTCCCTGGCTGGCATGGGCCTGGTACATGGTGAGTGCACACTCAGACCTCATGTGGACCCCTTACCTTGCAGGACCCCTCTCAGCCATCTCCACTAAAGAAAGGAAGGTGGCACCCCAGGTAAATGCATGGGAAAGCCAGCCTGGGTGTCTTCTCCCCCACCCACACAAGGGACGGAACACCTTCTTGCCTTGGCACATCCAGGTCCACACACCACGTGCAGCTCAGAGATGTTCTCTACCTAGAGCAGCCCATCAGCACTTAATACCCAGCTAGTGTGGGTACTGGGCGGCCCCCTCACTTCCAGGCGGCTGAATATCACATTTCTCACAGCCCCTGGCTTAGCATGTTCCTCTTTAGGATCATTAAGGTAATTTACATTCCTGGTGGAAAAATCAGAATCCTAGAGCAATGGAAAGAAAACAGATCAGAAAGGAAGAGACAAATTGTTACTATATGAATGACTTCCTGCACAGAAAAATCCGAGAGATTCTACTGACAAACGTGAGAGCCAGTAAGTGTCACAGCATTGCCAGACGTGAGCTCAACCTCAGAACTCAGAGCGTTCCCATTTACAGCAATGACCCATCACTAGAAAATGTCTGCGTGCCGCAATTATACCATAAAGTGCTGAGGGATAATTAATGTATACAGTTCAGTTTCATTCCCATTGAAGTCCTAGCAAGGGGGGTGTGTGTGTATGTGAGAGAGAGAGATCGCACCCACTGATTCTAAGTGCACATGAAATGACAAAATCCCAAGAACAGCTGAGAGTCCTATAGAGGGAGACAAAGAAAAGAGGCCTGCCCAGCAGATGTCATGACTTATAACTCTGCAGATGTGAACCCTGCAGAGTGTTCTCTGGGGCTCGGCCGGGCCCGCCAAGGGAGCAGACACAGCCGCGTGTGTGGAAAGCTGGCACACAGCAGACGTAACATCATGAGTCAGAGGGGAAAGGCTGGCGGGGGCAGCCCGGGTGGCCCAGTAGTTTAGCGCCGCCTTCGGCCCAGGTTGTGATCCTGGAGTCCCGGGATCGAGTCCCTGTATGGAGCCTGCTGCTCCCTCTGCCTGTGTCTCTGCCTCTCTCTCTCCGTCTCTCTCTCTCTCTCATGAATAAATAAATAAAATCTTAAAAAAAAAAAAAAAGAAAAGAAAAGAAAGGCTGACAGGTCACTAATCAAGGCCGAGACTTGGGTCAGACTTCACACCATAGTCAAAAATTCATAATGGGTTAAAGACCCAATGTGAAAAACAAAAGCTTTGTACTAAAAAAAAAAAAAAAAAAATTGGCCGGCCTCCACGCAGATCTGACACAACTGATGCATTTTAACGCCAAGGGTTTTTGCATGCCGTTTAAACCTCCATGTCCAAAAATCCCTGACTTTAAAATCCAAATGCAGGGGAAGAGACACAAGAGGACCCTGTTTGGTGACCTCAGGGCCAGCCACAAACCGGTGGGTAGCATCTTGCCCCTCCACTTGGCAGGAGAGGCCCCTCTGGGGGACTTGGGCAGCCACCTTCTAGGGTTTACAGCGCAGACTGGAAATTGCCACCCCTGCCCATAGACCTTGCTCCTCTGGCCTGAGATGACCTGTCACAGGCCCATGGAAGCCCTAGTTTTCTCTGTGTCTGAAGAGAGGGTGCTGATTCTTTCTGCCTTTGGGGGTCCTGGCTGCTGGCAGGGAGTCAGGTAAGCAGTAGCAGCCAAGCCCCCAACATCCCTGCGGGTGAGCAGGACTCTGGGTGACACTCAGGGATGCAGAACTGGAATAAGCCACAGCCGTGACCCTCAAGTGGCCAGCAGCGGGGTGGGGTGGGATGAGAGCTCCAAGGGGAACAGGAGAGCAGGGACATGCGCAGCTCTCCATTGAGGGAGCAGGAACTGCCCAATGTGTTGGGACCAATTTAGCACTCAAGGCGGAGGGACTTGGTATCAGCCCAGAATGCCTCAAGAATGCCACCACTGGGGGGCCAAATTCTGGGTGACGGTATTGCAGCCCCTTTTGTATTAAGTGCCTTAAAATATAAATGCTGCACCTGCCAGCCCCTCAAGTCCCTGTCGGGGGGCTCTGAGTGTGGCAGGAGTTGCCCTAGAGGAGCTCCTGGAGCAGGTGGCACAGGGCTCTGCATCCCTTACCTCCCTGGGCAGCCCTAATGGCTGTGCTCCCCTTGCAGACACCATGCTGAGGCACCTGCGTGCCACAGATGCCATGAAGAACTTCTCGGAGTTCCGGCAAGAGGCCAGCATGTTGCACGCCCTGCAGCACCCCTGCATCGTGTCACTCATCGGCATCAGCATCCACCCACTCTGCTTCGCCCTGGAGCTCGCCCCCCTGGGCAGCCTCAACACCGTGCTGTCTGAGAATGCCAAAGGTACCAGCCAGGCTGAGAACTTTCCAAAGGGGTGGCTGGGGGCCCGCCCACCCAGATACAACCCCTGGGAGGCAAGTGAGCCCATGGCAGGCAGCTCAGATGCCAGGGAAGCTGTATCCCTGGGAGGTTCCCTCCTTTTGCCTGGCCTGGCTGTCTGGGCCAGAGCACACCTGCCCCACAGTGCACACAGCCAGCTCCCTGTGGGTGAAGAGAGTCACTTCACCAGGTCTACACTCTGGATGGTGCTGTTGCCAAGGCTAGGGAAGCTGATGGTTTAGAGTCAGATGGAACCAGGTTCCAAGTCCTGGTTCTCTGCCATCATCCAGTAAATTAGGCCTGTAGAAGGAGTATGATAATAGTCCCACCAAAGAGGCATTTGAGAGTCTTAAACAAGGCAACCAGGGGGACCTGAATAGCAGCCTGGGGCCTACAAGCCCACTGGCCACATAAATCTCTCCATTCCCCAAATGCACACCTGTGTCCATCATCATTCAAAACTCTGAAACCCTGAGGTTGGCTTTATCATATTTTTTAGTGAAATTTTAAAATAATTTTCCTTGGGAAATAAATAGGGAACTGAATCCCTGACAGGAAAAGAGCTGACAATGCGAGGCTGACAGGAGAGAGGTAGCTGTCTCTTGACTCAGGAAGAAGAAACATCATTAAACTCAAATTATTTCTCCCTCAGTGGAAGAGAACTTTTTTTTTTTAAGTGAAGATCTTATATCCCCAAACTCCCCCTCCCCTTGACAGTATAACAACCTTGGCCTGTGATGAACTCTAAGAATTTTGAATCCTTGCCCTTTTAGTAAGAACACCCACAATTCCAGGCATAAAATACCACAAATGAAGCTAGAACGATCAGTGTTTCTATCCTAAATATTGTTTTACATCAGAAGGTCATTCTCTGTCTCCTGTGGCATCCAGCAGGGAGAATAATGAGAAATATCTGTAGAATATAAAGCATCCGAGGAGAGAGAAAGTCAGAAAAGACAATTGTTGTAATGATAGTTTGTATTTTTTCTTTGCAAAGATTCTTCCTTTATGCCCCTGGGACACATGCTCACCCAAAAGATAGCATACCAGATTGCCTCTGGCCTGGCCTACCTGCACAAGAAAAACATCATCTTCTGTGACCTGAAGTCGGACAACATTCTGGTCTGGTCTCTTGATGTCAAGGAGCACATCAACATCAAACTGTCGGACTATGGGATCTCAAGGCAGTCATTTCATGAGGGGGCCCTCGGCGTGGAGGGCACCCCTGGCTATCAGGCCCCGGAGATCAGGCCTCGCATCGTGTATGACGAGAAGGTACCCACACCCCAGCCCACTGCCAGCCCCAGGTCCCTGGGAGGCCAGCCAGGCAGGCCTGTGGCACCTGCAGCTTCTCAGCTCCGTTCTCCCAGGCACGCTTCCCTCCCTCTCCTGTGCTTGACCGGGGGGGCTCTGACTTGACCCAGAATTGCACAGGCATCTGTGCCCACATCGCAATGTCAGGATTAACTTCTCCTTGGCTTCAGGAACAGTGAATTCGGCAACCTCTGAATTCTCTAACCTTGATTCAAAGACATAGTCAAGGTGGTACACAGTGAACGATGAGTCCGGGCCAGAAATGAGTCTGGATTTGGGTCCCAACTCTGCCATTTAGATGTATAAAGTGGGGACAGTGGGCCAGCCTCACGGGGGCTCAGGAGGAGCAGTCAGAATAAGGATGGCGGAGGCTCCTGGCCCATAGGTGCTGTTTGCAAGGCATTGCTCGAAGTGAACAGCAGACGTGTTGAGGCAGCACCACCAATGCCAGGAGAAGAGAGGGGATGCTAACATGACAGCGTGGGCTCCCCGAGCAGCTACATGGCCAGCCTCAGCCAAGATGATGGCTAAATGTTTACCTTTCCCTGAAAGCTGGTTAGTAGACTCAGGCATACAGACAACTTAAAGCCATCTTCCAGCTAATGCCAGCTCCAGGTCATTCTTTGCTAGCATTGAAACTCCCCTGGTCTATAATTTTTCATTATTTGGTAATTTGCAGATGAGTCATTGCCTCATTGCTTCAAAAATGACCTAAACAGCCTGCAGTCCCCATGCTGTGCATCACATCCCTGTGTTATTTTATAACTGGAAGTTTGTACCCTTGATCACCTTCAAAAAAGGAAAAGGAATGGCCTTAGTAAGGGCACCTGGGTGGCTCAGTTGGTTAAGCGTCCAACTCTTGATTTTGGCTCAGGTCATGATGTCGGTCATAAGCTCGAGCCCTGAGTCAGGCTCTGTGCTGGGCATGAAGCCTCCTTGGGCTTCTCTTTCTCCCTCTCCCTTTGCCCCTCCTCAACCCTTCTAAAAAAAAAAAAAATGACCTTAGCCTGAGTGGGTGAACTTGCCACCTGCGTCTATTAACTAAAATAGAAAAGGCAAATCAGAGTGATAAAAATAAGAGCTTCTTAAGTACCAGGTGACCCAGACAAGGCACCTAAAAACTAAAATTATAACAGGAACCTTCACATTGAAAATTCTCAGGTCTACCTCAGCCACTATCCTGCTAAAATGTTATCTCTTGGCCCTCCTGGAGGCCTACACTAACTTCTCCTTGTTGAGCTTTTTGATGACATTAAAAGTAGAGGAGTCAACATATTGTGATTTGAGAGACATTCCCCCTTTGTGATTTGCATACACTGTTCTTCTGGTGCCAGGCACATTAAGCCGAGGCTCTGTGTTCTCCTGCCTTTTCTTGATTCTCAATGATAAGGAGCATGGCATTCTTGGAACCTGTAACCAGTACCTGATGGTTAGAGTGTGTTGATTGGATGGATGGATGGATGGATGGATGGATGGATGGATGGACGGACAGATAGGTATATGGACAGAAGAACAGATCGTCAGATGAATGAATGGGTAGACAGGAGTATAGATAGATAAATATGCAGAAGGACAAGCAGGTGGGTGTATGGATGGATAGATGGATGATGAATGGAAAAAAAAAGAAAAGGGAGGGAGTATGGAAGGATCAGAAATGGATGGCTAAAGGGACAGAATGATGGATGGTCAGATGGTTGGATGTTTGGACAGGTCAAGGGAGGGTGGATGCATTGGTGGATGTATTGATGATTGTCTCCCTTTGGCAGGATCCCTGGTCTGATTGTGTCTTCTGCTCCCTCTGTCTCAGGGCCAGCTTATGAGAGCTGCTGGGCCCAGACAGGGGACCTGACTTGGCATGCCTCTTTGCCCAGGTAGACATGTTCTCCTATGGAATGGTGCTGTATGAGTTGCTGTCGGGACAGCGGCCAGCGCTGGGCCACCACCAGCTTCAGATTGCCAAGAAGCTGTCCAAGGGTATCCGCCCAATTCTGGGGCAGCCAGAGGAAGTGCAATTCCATCGGCTCCAGGCACTCATGATGGAGTGCTGGGACACAAAGCCTGAGAAGGTACCTGAGGACCCCGGGCCTGGGGACCTGGCACCTCCTGCCCCTGTGGTGGAGGGTCTGGATTAGTCTACTTGCCCATCCTTTGCTAAGTCTAGAACAAATGGGGCACTCTTCTCTGCTTACCTCTTCTATAAAGAGATAGTTATGGCTCCTAATATATCCAGTTTATTTTCTCTGTATGTGTGCCACTCAGGAAAAGTGAGCTTTCTTTTCCTCTCCAGCTTTTGTGTCACACCATCATGCAGGCAGAGCATACCAAACCCTTTATAGCACTATGGTCCCCACGCTAGAGCAGAGAGAATGTACATATTTCTTTTTAGAGTAATGGGGAGCAGGTCTGCTCATGAGGGCAGGAGTCATAAAATCATTTTAAAGCGTAGCTATACTATATTGTTCTGTGTGTTGATTTTATGTTCTGCACAAATAAAACTTTATTGAAAGAAAGAAAGAGAAAGAAAGAAAGAAAGAAAGAAAGAAGAAAGAAAGAAGAAAAAGAAAGAAAGAAAAAAAAGAAAGAAAGAAAAGAAAAGAAAAAAGAAAGAAAGAAAGAAAGAAAGAAAGAAAGAAAGAAAGAAAGAAAGAAAGAAAGAAAGAGAAAGAAAGAAAGAAAAAGAAGAAAAAGAAAGCTAGCTAGCTAGCTTAGCTGTTTGGGAAAGAGGCCAGTGATGTCAAAGTTAGAATGCACTTATCAAAGTAGACAGTATTTAATGTATTGGGAGTAAAATAAGATCAGAGAAAAATCCTTCACAAGATTGTTTGTCCCTGGGCCTGGGGCTTGGAATATCAGGGTTTAATCTAACTGGACCATATAAGTCCATGTTCTCCTATGGTTCAAGTCGCTATGGAGAGCAATGACCCAGACAGACACTCTGGCATATGAAGTTGTCATGGCCTCTTGCTTTGAGCCACTTCTAATCCTTCCCCCCTTGTTCAAGACCATTGGTTTCATGGGCAGGCCAGGCATCAAGTTGCTGTAAGTGACGCACGCTCATGGTTCTGGTGGCCTCTCTCCCTCAGCGACCGCTGGCCCTGTCGGTGGTGAGCCAGATGAAGGACCCAACCTTTGCAACATTCATGTACCAGCTCCCCTGCGGGAAGCAGACTGCCTTCTTCTCGTCCCAGGGCCAGGAGTACATGGTGGTGTTCTGGGACGGGAAAGAGGAATCCAGGTAACTTCCATAGTAACTTAACATGCCCTGCTAGTACCAGGGGGGCGGGGGGGCTTCTGTGGAATTGGGGAGCCGTCAGGGATGGCCATGGCCAGAGATGTCTCATGGATAGTGGGTTGAAAGCCTGATGGAGTTCCCTCCTGAGAGAAAACTGAGTCCATGCAGATAGAAAGGCATGTATGTGTTTGTAGTTAAAAGAAGCAAAGAGAAGATGGTGTCTGGCAGGGGTGTAGGGTCAACAGAGGGCTTTGTTTTTTATACTTGTTTTTCCCCTTTTTCATCATCATCCCCTATTTCCCCCATCCCTGCACCCCCTTCCCTTTGGCAACCACCAGTTTGTGCTCTGCTTATGAGTCTGTTTCTGTTTTATTTTTTCTTTTGTTTTTTAGATTCCACGTTTAATTGAAATCATATGGTGTTTGTCTTTCCCTGACTTATTTCACTTAGCATAATAATACCTTGAGGTCCATCCATGATGTGGCAAATGTTAAGATGTCATTCTTTTTTCTGGCTGAGTAATACTCTCTCTATATGTGTGGGTACACATACATATCCATGTATCTGTCTCTATAGCTATACCCCATCTTTATCCATTCATCTCTGGATGGATGCTTCAGTTGCTTCCATATTTGGCTACTGTAAATAGTGTTGCAGTAAATATAGGGAGACATGTATCTTTTCAAATTCAGTGTTTTCATTTTCTTTGGGTAAATACCCAGAAGTGGAATTACTGGATCATATGCTATTTCTATTTTCACTTTTTTTAGGAGCCTCCATTCTGTTTTCCCGAGTGGCTACAGTTTTACGTTCCCACGAACAGTGCACAAGGGTCCCCTTTTCTCGACAGCCTCTACCACACTTATTGTTTCTTGTCTTTTTGATACTAGCCCTTCTGACAGGTGTGAGGTGATACCTTTGAGTTGGACTCCCCTGATGATGAGTGATGTTGAGCATCTTTTCACAGATCTGTATATCTTCTTTGAAAAAAAAAATGTCTGTTTAGGTCATCTGCCCATTTTTAAACCAGATTGTTTGTTTTCTTGGTGCTGAGTTGTAGAAGTTCTTTATATATTTTGGTTATTAACCACTTATCAGATCTATCGTTTGCAAATATCGTCTCCCATTCAGTAGGTTGCCTTTTCGATGGTTTCCTTCTCTGCACGAAAGCTGTTTAGTTTGATAGATTGTTAATTTTTGCTTTGTTTTCCTTGCCTCAAGAGATAGATCCAAACAATATTGCTAAGCCTGATGTCCAAGAGTTTAACTGCCTCTGTTTTCTTTTAGAAGTTTTACGGTTTCAGGTCTTACATTTAGGTCTTTAATCCATTTTGAGTTTATTTTGGGATGGGGTAAGAAAATGGACCAATCTCATTCTTGTGCATGTGGCTGCCCTGTTCTCCCAGCACCATTTGTTGAAGAACCTATCTTTTCCCCCATTGTATATTCTTGCCTCCCTTGTCATAGATGAATTGACCACATAAGTATGGGTTTATTTCTGGGCTTTCTATTCTGTTCTCTTGATCTGTGTGTCTATTTTTGTGCCAGAACCATACTGTTTTGATCACAACAGCTTTTTTAAAAGATTTTATTTATTTATTCATGAGCGAGAGAGAGAGAGAGAGGCAGAGACACAGGCAGAGGGAGAAGCAGGCTTCATGCAGGGAGCTCAATTTGAGACTTGAACCTGGGACTCCAGGATCACACCCTGGGCCAAAGAGAGGCGCTCAACCACTGAGCCACCCAGGCATCCCCACAACTTGATAGTATAGTTCAAAATCAGAGATTGTGATACCTCCAGCTTAATTCTTCTGTCTCAAGATTTCTTTGGCTATTTGGGACCTTCTGTGTCTCCATATGAATTTTAAGATTATTTGTTGTAATTCTATGAAAAATACTGATGCTATTTTGATAGAGATTGCTTTGAATCTGTAAATTGCTTTGGGTAGTATGGACACTGGAACAGTATTGATTCTACCAGTCCATAGACATGTGTCCATTTATTTAGTGTCATCTTCAATTTGTTTTATCCATGTCTTCAGAGTACAGGTCTTTCACCTCCTTGATTAACCATATTCCTGGATATTTTATTCCTTTTGGTGCAACTGTGAATGGAATCATTTTCTTAATTCTTAATATTTCTTTTTGCTGCTTTATTATTAGTGTGTAGAAACACAACAGATTCCTGTATATTAATTTTGTACCCTGAAACTTTACTGAAGTCATTGATTAGTTGTAATAATTTTCCCATCCTGGGAGGACTTTGTCTTAAGATGGGAGCTATTTGCAGCTTGATGGCAGAAGAAGTAAATGATCCGAGGGGTCGGAGAGAGGGGCAGGTACTGAGGTGGACTTGCCAGATAGTGAGAGGGGCAGGGGACCCAGAGACAAGCATTTAAGGTGCCCTTAAATAAGAATTTGTGGGCCTTCCATTCTAGTCACATCTTTCTCTCAGTGAAGTGGCAGGAAGGATGAAAGCACAGAGAGAGGTTTTGAATATTCGAGGAGAAAAAGATGACATGTGACTTGAGCACCAATTCATGAGATCAGGGTGGTTGCAGGACAGCACTGAAGCCCACTGGAAGTTGGTGGCCACTGTTGGAAATGAGGCTTGTCCACAAGGTTATGTGCCCCAACATGTACTGCTGGCCCCAGGTTGCAAGATAGGAAACAGTTGATTTTAAGCAGAGCTGGGGTTTTGCCAGGAGGAAGAGAAGGGCATGAAAGGTGGGGGTATTTTCAAGAGGGTCATGATAAAGATGGATTATGGAAACTGCGTGGGGCCATAAAATGGATGAGGAACAATTGAAAGTACCAGAAATCCTAGGTCTTGGCAGAATGTAAACAAAACCAAAAACCCTGTGATGAGTTATGGTAATAGGTGGAATGGTCTGAAAAAGTAGGAGGTAGTGGTCAGAAAATAGTTACTTGACCCTGAGTGGATGGGAGGGGCACAAATATTAGTAAAGATGAGATCTGATGTGCAACTTTGGGAGAGGGTGCCTGGAATAAAATGGGGATAAGCGAACTGGGAAGCGAACAGGAAGTCACAGGACCAAGATGCCAAGGTATTGAAAAGTTAGACTGTGCAAGCTCCAAAAAGCCACCATCTGGTGTAGGATCCTTCCATCCTGGCCAAGGTGTAAGGTCTTTCCCATCCCCCTAGGGGGACATCTTCAGAGTCAACGAGAGCATTTCATGACCTAAGTAGTCTTCCAGTAAGCCTTGTGGCAAACATTTGCAGGTGCAAAAATCTAATAAGGCTTAGATAAAGTGAAGCTTGAGACACAATGAGATAAGTGGAAGGAACTTTACCATTTTCTCTAGGTCATCCAGGTGACCTTGGCACCACATTTTATGGCAGTGGGACTGAGTGCTCTGACATAAGACATGGTCTAAGAAACCATGCCCTAAAAAACCACGTATAGTTGTATGTGTATATTTAGTTATTTTTATTTATATTTATATAAGTAAATGTATACGTTTTCAGTAATTACATCACTGGCGGCACTGTTGTTATTTTAAAGCATTGCTTTAATTGCAGGGTAAAGTGAATGAGCAAGCATAACGGTATCAAGCATTGCACATTGTGATATTCGGCATGCAAAGTATGAAAGATAGGTTAAATTTAAAAACCTGTCATTCTGAGTATAAATTTTGAGACTCATGATAGATTTTATCTTTAAGAAAAATAAACTCATGTTTCCTAGCCCTGCCCATTGAAAAGGCCTAACAATAATGACCAACCACCAATGATGACCTCTGGGACCCAAATGGTGATCTCTAAGTGCCATAGGGAATCAGGGCTTATTTAAGAAGTGACTGACTCCAGGTCTGGGACAGGAAGATGGCCGGGAGCATCTGACACATCAGATCAGGGATGCCATCAGACCCTCATGAGAGTAAATTAAAGAGATTGAGGAGTCAATCCAAAGAGGTTTGTACTGGCCAAAGATAGGACAGTTGGCCATTAGTAAGAAGAATTGCAGTGGATTGAGACATGCCAAATTGTTTAAATTCATGAATTTCTAATGCTACTTAATAAAAACAAACTGAGGCACCTGGGTGGCTCAGTCGATTAAGTGTCCGACTCTTAATTTTGGGTCGGGTCATGATCCAGGGGTCATGAGATGGAGCCTTGCATTGGGCTCCGTGTTCAGCAGGGGGTCTGCCTGAGTCTCTCTCTCCTTCTCCCTCTGCCCCTCCCCCTGCTCATGCTCTCTAAATAAATACATAAAACCTTAAAAACAAACAAAAACCCTTCATTGATCACCCCTGGAGGCTCCTAGAGAACCAACACGTTATTTTAGAAATTAGTATACACAGAAAGAATCAAGATTTTATTCTACCTTTCCTATGTGAACTGTACCCCAGGGTAGCAAAAGAGATAAAAGGAGGAAGTTTCTCTTTCTAGAATAAATGAAGCTAATACTTGAAGAAGGAGTGCCAGAAATAGAATGTTGGCCCTTTGCAATCTCTACTGAAATAATAGATAAAAGGCAGTGATTGTCAATGATCACAAAAGGAGTGAGAACTGGACATTCCCAATAGAAATGCAAGTGCACAGTGAGGAAATGTCCTTGCCTTAAAAAAAAAAAAATCGAACAAAATGTAATCAAGACTTGGGACGCCTGGGTGTCTCAGTGGTTGAGCATCTGCCTTCAGCCCAGGACGTGATCCCAGGATCCTGGGATGGAGTCCCACATCGGGCTCCCTGCAGGGAGCCTGCTTCTCCCTCTGTGTCTCTGCTCTCTCTGTGTCTCTCATGAATAAATAAATAAAACCTTTTTTAAAAATGTGATCAAAAATAGGGATCCCTGGGTGGCGCAGCGGTTTGGCGCCTGCCTTTGGCCCAGGGCGCGATCCTGGAGACCCGGGATCGAATCCCACATCGGGCTCCCGGTGCATGGAGCCTGCTTCTCCCTCTGCCTGTGTCTCTGCGCCTCTCTCTCTCTCTCTGTGACTATCATAAATAAAAAAAAAAAAAAAAAAAAAAAATTTAAAAAAAAAATGTGATCAAAAATAAATAAAAAATTAAAAAATGTGATCAAGACTTGAGACAGGGGGCAGGGGGATAAGGCAGGTGACACCCCAGGGCTGTGGAGACACTTCCCAGAATCCTTAGCACATAAACTGCCAGAGAAAAAAGAGAGGTGGGAGGGGAGAGCCAGTCATCAGACTGAGAGACATAAAGACCAGTGGAAGTGTGGGCAAAAGATGTGTGTGACCCAGGTACATAACCTCCGTCTCTGCCTCAGACGGTGAGCACACTAGATGCCCATGGAGTACGGTGAGGAGACAGAAATATTAGGGGACGGCCAGGCCCTGTGAGTGAACAGTGGTGCCCATAAATAACAGCTTATTAGTTTTCAGAGCACTCATGTTGGGGGGCATGTTCTGAGGACTCCAGCCTACTCTGAAATTTACCCACCTATCTTTTTTTTAAGATTTTATTTGTTTATTCATGAGAGACAGAGAGAGAGAGACAGACACAGGCAGAGGAAGAAGCAGGCTCCCTGCAGGGAGCCCGATGTGGAACTCGACCCCAGGACCCTGGGATCACACCCTGGGCCAAAGGCAGATGCTCATCCGCTGAGCCCCCCAGGTGTCCCTCACCCACCTATATTTAGTCTGGACTTGTCTACTCTGAGACTGAGGGGCTCCCTTGTTCCTGGGGTGAGACAGACATGGCCAGTGGGAAGGGCGAGTGGCTCTGGTAGAGGTGTGGCCCCCGGTGCCCCTTCTTCACACTGGAGAGGCCATCTCTTGAACCCTGTAACGTCACAGGCAGAAGAGAGTCTTTCCTCCCACTGGGAATGGCCCTGCGTCCCCCAGAGGTTCAATCACTACCAGGGAGGCAGAATGCACCTGCACCCAAGCGTCATGCATGGCTCTGGATGCTTGCAGATCGTGGAAGGATTTGACCTTGGGTTCAAGGGGGTGGTTGAGGCCCGCAGCTCGCATCCCCCTCCCCCTCCAAGGCTACTCGGGCCACGCCGAGATAAGGGAGGTAGCCCCTGGCCACCGTGCACTGACTGTACCATTGTCGCCGGCTCTAGGAACTACACCGTGGTGAACACAGAGAAAGGCCTTATGGAGGTGCAGAGGATGAGCTGTGCAGGGATGAAGCTAAGCTGCCAGCTCAAGGTCCAGAACTCTCTGTGGACGGCCACCGAGGTAACCGCCTCCATGCAGGGCTCCCAGCGAGGTGGGCAACGCAGCCCACACAGGGGCCCAGATCTAGCAAATAAGAATATAGGATGCCCAGGCACACTGGAAAGTCAGATAGCCCCAGCCTACATGTGCGAGACCCCCAAAGCAGTGCCAGCAGCCCTGCGAAGCAGCAGCATGTCACAAAGGGCAACCACCTGCCTTATCCCTGGTGGGTGACTGGGACCCAGCTGAGAGAAATATCAGGTGCAGGATCCCAGCAGAAGGAGAACCCCAGTACACTGGGTTTCTTATAACACTGCCAGGTCTCCCCAGGGAATGCACTCAGCTCTGAAGGCATTTTGCCTTCAGGTCAAGGAAATCAGCAGAAGCCCCAAGGAGCTGTCTTCTGAGAAATCCAGAGAGGAATGCCCCAATCAGTAATGCTCTGAAGCTACAGGTGCCAT
This sequence comes from Canis lupus baileyi, assembly GCF_048164855.1. Lineage (NCBI taxonomy): Eukaryota > Metazoa > Chordata > Mammalia > Carnivora > Canidae > Canis > Canis lupus. The sequence goes on along the minus strand of NC_132839.1, from coordinate 41,467,529 downwards.
GGGGTGGGGCGGGGCGGGGTGGGGGAGATTGGTGCAGCCAGCCAAGACCCACAGAGTAGGTCTGTAAGACTGCTCATCCCTGTGTAATTCCCAGTAGCGAAAACTTGGAACCGGACTGAGCATCTGACGGCAGATTAGCCAGGTTGTGGCACCCCCGAGCGATGGGCAGCACAGAGGTGCTCAAATACAGTTCCCTTGCAGGCCAGGCAGGACAGGGCTTCCCCTCTACCCACCATGCAGTGTCACGAGAAAAGTGAGGAAACAGCACAGTCGTTGGTCCCACTTTTGCCAGGAATGAGGACACACCCACAAATACCAAGGGGAAAGGAGTCTGGGCCCCAAGTCCCCATGGAGGTTTTCTCCAAGAAATGGGATATGAATGATTTTATGTTTCTTCTTTCAACTCTTCTGTAGTTTTCAACATTTCTACAAAGAATAGGAATATGCAACCAACCAACCTGAAAACCCCCAACACATGTTGCTTTCTAAGGCACAAAGGGATTCCTGAGGTAGAAGGGACCCTAAGACAAAACTGGCAGATATATTCCAACCTGGGTCTCATGTTGGTTTGTCTGCCTCTACAGGACCAGAAGATCTACATCTACAGCCTCAAGGGCATGTGCCCCTTAAACACACCCCAACGGGCTTTGGACACCCCGGCTGTTGTCACCTGCTTGTTGGCCGTGCCTATTATTAAAAAGGTGAGGTAAGGGAAAAGGTGGATGCCCAGGTCTGTGACTCCCTTCCTTTTCTGTTGGAGTGGCCCCCCCACCTCAGCTTAAGGGGAGGGGGTATGAAGAGTGGGAGCAAAGCCATGGCCTCTTGGACCACCAAGCCCAGATCAGGTCACACTCAGCCTTGGAGAGACAGGCCATCATTTGTGCCTTTTCAAGAACCTGTGTCACTAGCAAAGCAAAACTATGAGCCGAGTGGAAAGCTTGTATTGCACCTGCAAATGCCACGGCCCCGATTCGAGTGAGGCCCCTTTTTGGTACAAATGATATAAAGAGCCATTGTACATGTGCCCTTCCCCTTTGGGTAGCAGTGGTTCTCCAGAGTGCGGGCAGCCCTGCCCACCCCCCTCTGGAGCGCCCACTGTCAGCCTGAGACCTGGGTCGCCTCTTGGTCCATTTCCTCTACCTTCCATCCCCCACCTCTCTGAAATGGAACCCCAAGTGATAAATCTCCACAGCCCAGGGCTCAGGCAGCTCCACCACTCCTCTGATGGGACTGGGTACCTCTGCAGGCCCGGCAAGCTCCCCCAGCTGGCTCCTCGCTCCCCGTCCCATCCAGCACCGCACTCTGAGGGGACCCTTCCAGCTAGGAATGGCCCCACCCCACACACCCCTGCCAGACTACGTTTCACTCCGTTCTCAGGGTCAAGGACCATCAAGCCTGCTCTGAGAAGCTGCCCCAGCCTGGCCCCAGCCCTTCAGTGGTGCTCTCAGGCTTCTCTGGCCTCCGAGTCCAGGCACTGCTCTTCTGTCTTTGTCTCAGCCCTCCTGCTTTGCTTATCCTCATCCCCCATCCCCACCCCTCTGCTCCTAGTAAATGCTCAAGGTGATGTTTGGTTAAAACATGTTAGCTGTCATCATCCAATTTCAGTTTTCTCATCTGTAAAATGAGGATAAGAAGAGGTAGAAGAAGGTTCTTTCCTTCTGGGCATGACACACCCAGAGCCCTGGACCCACACACTTGGGTAAATGTGACCATTATTATTACTTCCTGACAGTCATGAAATATATATGCTCTTCACCCTACTCCAGTTTATTTCTTTAAAACAAAAAGAAAAAAAAAAAGAAGGTCTGAAATCAACCCTAGGGTCATTTATGAGTGTGCCCCATGGGCGAGGCTAGGCAGCTCAGGACCCGGTCTGCCCCAGAGCCTGGGAGAACATGACACAAAGCGTTATTTAAGGCCACTGCTGGCCAGAGCCCCCGAGCCAGGGCACCACCAGCCTCATGACCAGAGGGAATAAAGCCGGCTCTGTGCGGAGCCTCCCAGTCAGGGCGCCTGCCCCTCGGAGGCCGTGCTGCCCCGTGGCCGCGACAGCAGGCCCCTACATTCTTGCACGCGCACGTTCACACCCAGCTGGGCCGTGGGGCTCACCGCCCTGACTGGGGCCCGGAGCCGGGATTCAGATAGAGACTCTGCTCCTGTTTGCTTTGGCTGCTTTCTTGCCTACAATTCTGAAAATGGATTTTGATAAATGTTCTTTGGGCTTATTGGCCTTGCTGCTGAGCTAGAAGCTGGTTTGCTTGTTTCCTTGGCCGCCTGAGTTCCCAAGTAGCTCCAGGTTCCAGAAAGGGGGCTTTCTGCTGCTCACTCGCTCTGGCACAAAGCCTGGGTCCCCGCTCTGTCTCTGTCGTGGCTTCAGCTTTGTTCTGAACTCTGCCCATCCCACCTCAGCCCTAGGCAGGCATCTAGGGTGTGACACTGCCCTCTGTTCCCAGCTCTGCAGAGATGCTCCAGGGAGACCCTGGGGCGGGGCGTGGGGGCATCAATCAGCCCTGTCCCTGCAACTTTGGCCTCTGCCTGCTGACCTTGGTGGCTACAAAAGATCACATTAAAAAAAAAAAATGCTTGGGATCCCTGGGTGGCGCAGCGGTTTGGCGCCTGCCTTTGGCCCAGGGCGCGATCCTGGAGACCCGGGATCGAATCCCACATCGGGCTCCCAGTGCATGGAGCCTGCTTCTCCCTCTGCCTGTGTCTCTGCCTCTCTCTCTCTCTGTGACTATCATAAATAAATAAAAATTTAAAAAAAAAAAAATGCTTCACTGCAGGGGTGGAGAGCAACCCCAGGACTTTAGCACCACCAGTGAGGCATTTCAGAATAGGTGTGGTAAGTGGGGAGTGTAGGCACAATGTCCAAGAAGCGCCTCCATGAGAAGGTTCGGTTGGAAGCTATTTCTTCAAGAATAGGTTCAGCAGGCACCTATCATCTGCTAGTGCAGAAAACCAGGTGGAGTCACAGAGATGGATGAGACTCGGCCCTTCCTATGGCAGGCCAGTGCCCAGGCGGCAGTGGCAAGCACGCAGAGCCGCTGTCACTTCGTTAACAAGCAGAACCACATCCCGTCTCTGAAGGAGGCCCTTGTGACCCGAAGGAGAAGGCAGGCCCCTCTTGCTCACGCTGCAGGAACCCAGCCTGAGCGAAGGCAGGTCGTGTAGTGCAGGCCACACGTGCTCCCTGCCAGGGGCTGTGAGCCACGCTCTTCCCAGGCTTGCTCTTCTCCTGCTTGCAGCAGGAAGGGTGGGCATGGCTCTTCCGGGCTTGAGTTACACCTCCTTTGGGAGCATGCCCAGGAGGTCCTGCTGGAGCCCCTGCCTTTTGGGGAACATTGCTTCTCTGGGCATGCTTGGGTGGGTGCAGAGATGAGCCTTGGGCCCACTCTGCTTCTCTCCTGGCCTGCGTGGAACCAACAGGCAGTCCCGTCTTCTGCTTGCAGAATTCCTACCTGGTGCTGGCAGGCCTAGATGACGGGCTTGTGGCAGTGTTTGCCGTGGTGCGCGGTGTCCCAGACAACAGCTGCTCCTACCTGTGTTCACACACGGCCAACAGGTCCAAGTTCAGCATCCCAGATGAAGACATGCGACAGAACCCCTACCCCGTGAAGGCCATGGAGGTGGTCAACAGCGGGTCTGAGGTCTGGTACAGCAATGGGCCTGGCCTGCTGGTCATCGACTGTGCAGCCCTGGAGATCAGCAGGAGGCTGGAGCCCTACCTGGCCCCTTCGGTGGTCACCTCGCTCGTGTGCAGCTCTGAGTGCAGGGGGGAGGAGGTCGTCTGGTGCCTGGACAACAGGGCCAACTTGTTGGTGATGTACCACGCAGCCACCTACCAGCTATGCGCCCGGTATTTCTGTGGGGACCCCAGCCCGCTCAGAGACATGTTTCCCGTGCGCCCCTTGGGTCCGGAGTCCCCGGGCCGCCACATGGCCAGCCCCAAAGAACCTGAGGGGGACTCCATCGCAGACGTGAGCATCATGTATAGCGAGGAGCTGGGCACGCAGATCCTGACCCATCAGGACTCACTGACCGACTACTGCTCCATGTCTTCCTACTCCTCCTCCTCCCCGCACCGGGCCCCCGCGTCCTCCTCTAGCCTGCCCTGCTCCCCGGCAAGCTCTTCCAGCGTGCCTTTCTCCACCGACTGCGAGGACTCTGACAGGCTGCACGAGCCCACGGCGGGCTCCGACAGGTCCGAGCACGACCTGACGCCCGTGGACGGGGAGGCTTTCAGCCAGCACCTGCAGGCGGTGAGGATCCTGGCCGTGAAGGACGTCATCTGGGTCCCCAGGTAGGGTTCCCGGGAGGGGGTGCGCTCCTGGCTGGGCCACGGGAGCTGGCAGGTGCTGTCACGATCCACCCCCCCACCCCCAGGGATCTCTTTAGCAAACCTGAGAACGGTGGCACTTGGCTCATCTGCCCCCCTGGGAGCTGACCAGGCCCTCGAGGCAGAGTCGTGGTCCGCGGAGATTCGGTTTCCCGCTGGGAAAGGCCTCCTGGGCCCGGCTGCGGCGCCCTCCCAGTAACTCAATCCAGTCGCAGAGACGGCGAGTTGGTTGCCCTGCCTCTGTGCCCGCCAGCTCCCTTTCCCCCTGGAGAGCACAGCCCGGGACAAAACACTTCCCCTTCTCGGTTTTGGTTTCGCAGGCGCGGTGGCGATGTTATTGTCATCGGCCTGGAGAAGGACGCCAGCGGCCAGCGGGGCCGAGTCATTGCTGTCTTAAAAGCCCGTGAGCTCACTCCACGTGGGTAAGTCTCAGGACACCTCCTGTAGGCCCGGGGCTATGGTGTGGGGCATTGAGGCCCCTCTGCCACACCCCCACACAGTGGCCTCTCGCCCTTCTGTCCTCCACATCCACTGATGTGGCCATAAGGCAGAGCAGGAACAAGATGGGGTCCTCCAGGCAGCTCCTCGGGGGCCCAGCAGGTACCAGCTGAACCGAGCATTAGCCACTGGCCAGGGCTGGCTATTTCTGGGGTACCCAGTGCACCTATGAACCAAGTGTCCTGCCTGGGATATATGTCTCCAGGGCTAGAGTTCAACTGCAATGGAAACAGGGAGCCAGGTGATTCACTGGACTTCCCAGCAAGCAGGAAGGCCCTTCCTGGGGTGCTCCACCTGCCCATATAGCACCTAGAGGAGCCACAGACCTCGCATACACCACCCCTCACTATACCCAAGCCCAGTCTCAGCCATGGCTCCATACCCATCTTCTAAGGGGTCCTGCCAGGAGGCAGGCCAGACTCCACTGTGAGGGTCATTCTGGAGCAAGACAGCCTATCTGGATGCAGTGTGCATGGCCACGAACATGGGAGGCAGCACCGCCTGGTTCCCAGAGTCCCTTGGCAGCCAGCAGTATCCACAGCAGTATCCATTGACCTCACTTTGTCTGCTGAGCCTCATACTACAAATCTCCTTTATGGAAAAATCCCATTCGGCCTATTTGCCCCAGACCAGGACGACAATGAGAGAAGAAACGTCTATGGCGGGTCCCCTCTCTTGCCCAAAAGCATTGAGCATTCTCAAGGAGTCACCAGATCCATTGACCCTGCTCTGCCAGTAATTCCAGAAACAGGAGCTGGATTTTGTTTTGTTTTGTTTTTTCTACTGAGCCCCAGTTGACTTTGTGGGCTGAGGTAGTTAATCAGATCACAGGTGGGGCTTCTTGGGGAGCAGGCGACTCTGTAGAGCCCCAGGCCTGTTGACCTCAGATCACCCATCGTTAGTGTCCCTAAAATTTTCACTAACGATGTTTTTCCTATTCAGCAGCCCCAAGGCAGGTTTACCAGGAACCAGACACACTCCCTGTAGGAAGAAATCAGCCCAGGCGGCCAGCTGATAGGAGGGCCATAGCCCGATCCCTCCAGCTTTTTGCAATGTATCTGAGACACTGATTCCCTCAGCGCAAAGCTAATGAGTGCCCGCAGTGTGCAAAGCCCCGAGGAGGCTAGAGGCCCTGCTCATACTGGTTTGCGTGCTGGCCACAGCGCACGGCAGTGAGGGTTGGGACGTGGGCTTCCCTGTCCAGCTGAGGCCCAGCAGGAAACCTGCGGTGTGTGCACAGATCAGCAAAACCATCCACAGCCTCAAAAAACACATGCCTATAGTTAGGACATGCTGGCACAGGTTTTTTCTCTGATATACCATCATGCATTTCCTGCACTGGGAATTTAGCGTGAGAAGAACCAGGCCTGAGCTGATGTCAAGGGAACAAAGTCAGTGCTTCAAATCCATTATGGGCCATTGACAAGCAGCATCGATGGTGCTTTCTGGACACATGGAGGTCTGGGTCCAGTGACAGAGGCCACCTGTTCTCGTTGCATCTGTGGCCTTTCATGGGGTGAGTCCCTTACAGGCAATCCCCAAGAACACCAAGTGATGCCCTAGGCTCTTCTGTTAGGAAGCCTCTGCCTGCGGGCTGGACCACCGGGGAAGCAGGCATCCAAGCACATCACTGCTGCCAGGCTGGGATGTACAGATACCCCCAGACTGGCTCTGACCAAGTGGGGACCCCTGGAGGTTTTCTCAGACCTCCCCTCTCTCTGTAGGGTGCTTATGGATGCGGCAGTGGTTGCAAAGGACACAGTTGTGTGCGGCTTTGAGAACGAAAACATGGAGTGGTGCCTGGCTGTCTGGAGGGGCTGGGGCACCAGGGAGTTTGATGTTTTCTACCAGTCGTATGAGGAGCTGGGCCGGCTGGAGGCTTGCATGCGGAAGAGAAGGTAATTCCTATGGAATGACGGTCTTCCAGACCTGGCTGCCCCGGGGCCAGCGGCTTGACCCCTCTGCTGCAGCCCACCACCCACTGAAGGACTCAGAAGACAGACTGGGTTCTCCTGTGAGCCACTTGCTGCTAGAAGTGCTGAAAAGTTACCACCCTGGTGGTGGTTTGGGGGTTCCCCGGTTCCCCAGGGCAGAGTTAGCTGCCTACCTCCATTCTCCCATTGCTGGTTTTACAACCCAAGAGAAGATGGTAGGGCCTGGCTGGGGGAAACTCCCCTTGCCTCCTCTATCCACTTCCAGGAGCAGGGGAGGGGGATCCCGCTCCTGACTGGGTCACACAAGGTGGGGCTGGGCCCTCATGGCATAGTGGGCCTGCCCATTTTCCTACCCAGCTCTGGGATGGAATTACACTAGAGGCTCTCAGCTGGGGAGCAGTTCAGGGCAGGGTGGGAGGGGGCTGCGACCTCTGCCCCTTCCCCCAGTGGCCTCCAGGCTTTCAGCACATTTCACAAGCCCCTGGGTCCCCGGGGCCCAGGGCCTCCGCTTGGGCAAGCCAAGATCAGATGTCTCCCGCTCAGGAAAGTCTCTGTGTGAGAAGCCCTCAGAAGGACCCTCGGGGAGGAGCACTGCCCAATCCGGGGAATGAATGAGTTCCTTTAAGTGACACAGCTGGAAAGCCAAGAGCTAGCACAGTGCCCAGAGCACCCACTCAGCCTCTACATTCTTCTCCTGCCGACAAAAGGCAGGGGGAACTCAATCAGCAAGACTTAAGAAAGGGCCATGTGTTTATAGCTTTATGAAATAAACTTGGATGCAGCTGGAGCACAAGCCCTGTTTGTTTTGCACATAATAATCTTGTTTATCACTTTAGCAAATTAAGTAATAGCTCAGTGGTTAGGCCCCGGTTGTGAAGTCACATCATATGGGGCTTATACCAAATTATGTATTTGCTAAACATTGACTACACACATGAACAGCAAAGCATAGAATTCAAACTTGTTAACGGGGGATTTGTGGGTACGACAGCAACAGTTTTTATAAATTATGCACACACATACACACATGCACATGTACCATGTCGCTACCAAGAATAATCATTTGAGGCTGCTGAACCCAGAATGGTGGTGTGAACATGAGGTCATACTTAAGTGGTTTTGACCTTTTTGTAAAATTAAGTTATAAGAATCAGACTTAACATTCGCTGGGATATGCGGGCAAATGTGGTTCCTTTTATCTGAAAATAAACTGATTCTCTTGAGGATGATGTCACAGCCTCTGTCTGTAGAGTGTGGAGTAACAGCACGGGCTCTGTCCTGGCCAGGCCCACTCACTGTCGGGGTGCAAGGGGAGCCCCGCCAACCTTGCCTACAGCTGCCTCTGTGCAGGCAGCCCCACAGCAGCTTCCACGGGCAGAGGCAGCCACTCTGTCAGCTTCCACCTCCCCACTGCCTTTTGCTGGTCTGGGCACCAAGTCCAGCAGGGGCTGCAGGGCTGCACCCCTGTCCATGTCACTTTCACATCCCACCCTCATCCCTTAGCTGGACCTCAGTGGTCACTCCTCTCCTGCCCTTCCCATCCCAGCACCCCACAGCTGCCCCATTACTCCCACCCACCCCAACTGCAAACTGGGGCCTGTCCTTCTCCTGCCCCGATCCTGCACTCTACAACCTGCAGCCCAACTGCTAGGCTGACACTCAGGGCCCCCATGATCCAGTCCTGACCCATCTCTCTGACCTGGCCTCCCCCCAGACTGAGGCATAAGCTTCTGTGACAAGAGGCTGGCCATTCAGCCCACAGCCTCATGGAGCCAGCTTGGGGCACCTCTTCACAAAAGTTGGAAACCATGCAGGAAATGGTTTCACTACATAAAAATTAGAAACTTAAATGGAAAAGCTACCACAAAGTCAAAAGACAGTCAACTGCGAAAAAAATATTGGTGACAAATGAGAGGCAAACAGCTCATTTATATCTTACATACAAAGAGTTCATACCTTTCGATAAGAGGAAACACAAAAGGAAGAAGGCAGAGGACATAAAAAGCACTCAACCTCACCCAACAGTGAGGAAATAGATATGAGGACAGCAGCAAAATGTCATTTACTACCCTCACGTGGGCATTCCTGTGGAGATCCGCAGGTACCACATTGGAAGATCCACATGTGCAAAGGCCCTGTGGTGGGGCTGAGCTGCTGTGTGGGAACGACAGATGAAGAGCTAGTGTGGCTGGAACATTTGGAAGAAGGGGGAGCTCAGAGGCCCACTAGGCACGGCTCTATAGGCATGGATCTCCATCAAAGCTACTGGTTTTAAGTTTTAGGCAGGGACGTTTGATGACCTGTCTTTTAAAATCACTTTGCTAAATGGAAAGTGGGCTAAACGGGAGCTAATTGACCGTGGGGCCACCCCTTAGAGGGCTTTTTGGCCATCCAAATTTGGTGGATAGATCCAAATCCATCAAAATTTCAAATGCACAGACCATTTAGCCTAGCAGTCCCACTTAAGTATTTGATGCTGAATTTCCTGTGAAAATACCCAAAGATAAAGAACAAGAGTGTCGCTGTAACATCACCCATAATGGTCCCAAACAGGAGACAACCCAAACCTCTATCAGGAGGGAAGTCAAAAAGTGCCTGAACTTCCAGCCATGCTGCCGTACTCCGCAGCTGCTCAGAGAAGGGCCGGGGCTAACGGCACTGGTCCGACATGTTCTCCAGGGTATAATAAATGCATTGTTTTTCTCAAAAGCAACTCACAGGGTGGTGTGTGTAGAGTTACTATTTGAGTAAAAAAGAAATTCACAGGGAAAATATCCCGAAGGATGCCTGAGAGTTGGGTAGGCATCGGTTGCCTCTGGGGAGCAGAGTTGAGGCCTGGCATAGAGCAGTAGATCATTAGCTTCTGCCTTACACTTTCCTCACTGCACTGTTTGAATTGTATATAAGCCTTGCCTTGATGGTAAGTCAGGTCAGGAGGGACTTCTCCCCCGGGCCCCAGAAATGACATACCTCTGCCTTGCTGTCCAGAGGCCTGGGAAATCCCCAGGGAGGGTATCAGGTTCCAGGGGCAGGGCCAGCCATCTGACCTCATGGCTCAAGCAGAACCCACCCTGGCTGTCTTTGGGATGCAGGCAGAGGTGGATGTTCACAGTAGGAGGACAGCTGGGGGGGCCTGGGGAACAGTTGGCAAAGGTCAGTGGGCTGTGACCCTGGTCTGCCCTTGCCCATAATATTATGAACACGTGCAGCCCAACTACAGGATCACAGCCCCTTCCTCAGCAGATAAGCACCCAGCTTCCTCCCACCTCCTGCCCACCACCCTGCACCAGGGAAAACAGCACTTTCTGACAACTGGCCACCGATTGGTCACCATCTTCCAGGGCCACTGATTATTTGCAATCTCTGCAATGACCCTACCTGGGGGTGCACTAGACCCCACCTACCTGCCCAGCCCCTTGGACCAGGGGAATGGGTCCTGCTTTCTCTGCTTCTCCTCTTGCAGAAAGCATCTGCTGGAGCCTGAAGGAGGCATGGTGACACAGAACCCCCTCCCACCAAGGCCACAGAAAAACAGCACCGTGAAACCCCTCTAGATGCCAGCAGGCTGCTACCCTGGAAGAAGCCACGTCTTCTGGCGTGTCAGGGCCTGGGGCCTCAAACCCTCTGCTCCCTAAGTGCCTAATGATATGTCTCATCCTGGGCAGAATGGAGCAGTCTTGAAGGAAATAGGGCCAAGGGAGGTGGGGGCAGTCAGTTAAAACAGCACTTAGAGAAGCCCTGGCAGAGACTGTTCGGTAACAGACCATGGTTTGTGGTGCATCATTTCACAGCCTCCCTTACAGGGAAGGGATAGTGTACCAATGGGTCCAGCTTCAGGGAAGCATCACCAAAGGGCTGACTCGGTGGGAACCCCTTGAGCCCTGCCCCTGCCTCCCTGGTTCTCAACAGAACATAAGCCCAGGGCCCTCCAGGGATTCTGGGAAGATCTTGGGACAGTGATAGGGAGGCAGCCCTCCATGCCAGCCCTGGATGCTCACCCCCAGTCTCCTCATTACCTCATGGACCAAGAAATCACTTCCTTGTTTAAGCCAATATTTTCCAACTCTCCACTACTAGCAGCCCAGTGCAATTCCTAAATGTTCGTGTACGTTTTCCACCAGCACAACTTGAGCCCTGAAGGCAAACAAGTGATGCTCTCAGGCTGGCCCTAACAAGTTTCTGTTCAAGTTCAGGCAGAGAGACCTGAGCAATGATGAATTGGAACATTCTGTGGCCAGACCTGCCCCTGAGAGCTTACTGCTGCATCATAAGAGGCTGGACATGGGCTATAGTTCTTCTCCCTAGAACAGCCACAATTAAAATGAGGTCCAGGGTTGCATCCAGGTTACCCAAAAGCCCACTTTGATCTCCCGCAAGTTTTAAACCCTGAATGCTGGGCAAGAACCTCCACCCCCACTTCTGTGACCCTGGTTTCTTCTTTGTGAGATGTCATGGAAGTTCTCACCCTGTCAGGATCAGGAGGGACAGTGTATGTAATGGACCCAGCCCAGCCCCCAATCCAGGGCCAGGACACCCTCCCCACCTCCTAGTCATGACCACTCCCTCCCTTGTCATTACAACCTAGGAAGGCTCAGAAACACTTGGAAGAACTATGGCTATGAGTAAGATAGGGGCTCATGTGAAACAAGTAGAGTTTGGGTCTGCTTTACAGTGAGTACTTGGTTTCATAACAGATGTAGCATTTTATGTATGTTTTATCTTCTTAGGGTATTTAAAGCACTGAAGGTAGTCTAATATTTTGATTTTTAGTTAAATGTGATGAGACTCGATAGAATTTTAAATCAATATTTAACGGGGGAAATTGGTCAAGACTCAGGTGTTACATATTAGGTATATAAGGAGTATAACATTTAAAGAGAGGTTGATTGTTTTGTGTTTAGCAGATCCACAAGCTTGACTAACCAGACATCAACAGTGTACAGGCAGTAACACAGGAGCCCAGCAGGATGCCCATAGCCTGACTCCCAGCCTTGCACCCAGGCTCACAAATCTGAGTTAACTGAAAGCAGAGGGAGAAAAAAATGAAGGTACTTCAGGTTTATAGGCTTAAAGTTCTGGATACCACCGCCCCCCAATCCCTGCCATCTCTCTGATCTACAGGTCAGAAAGATCCAGAAAAGGATGACATCCTATTCCCACCTCTCCCCAGTCACATTTCTCCCACTCCAGGGCAGACCCCTGCCCCACCTTCCCTCTACCTACAGAGGACACAGGGGAGGTCTGAGTGATGAAAAGAAAGATCAACACAGGGGCTCTGCTGTGCACATCTGTATGATTCTGCAGAAGTAAACCTTCAAGGAGTGGGACTTAGCTACATTTGGGGAGGCCATGATGGTTGATGGCCTTGCACAGGCCCTGCATGCCACTGTAGAACCTCTCTCTTCCATCCTGACTACTGCAGAATAGAGACCCTACCAGAAGACTGTCTTCATCATGCCTCACAGCAGGTAGAGTTTTTGTATGTGATAAAAGTTAAGTTTTTATCAGGGTGAAACAGGTTCTTATCAGGCTTATGTTTTATGTAAGCCTCATGGTAACCAGGAGGCAAAAACATAGAGTAGATACACAAAGAATAAAGACAAAGGAACCAACGTACACCACAATAGAAAATCATCAAATAACAACAGGAGTCAGCAAGACAGAAAAAAGGAATAAAGCAACTATAAAATAGGCAGAAAACAATTAATGAAATGTCAATAGTAAGTCCTTATCGATAATTACTTTAAATATAGATAGATTAAATTCTCCAGTCAAAAGACAATGAGTGACTGGATGGATAAAGAACGAGACCCAAAGCTGTCTATAAGAGACTTTACTTCAACTTTAAGGACACACATAGGCTGAGAGTGTAGAGTTGGAAAATGATATTCTATGCAAATGGAAACCCAAAGACAGTAGAGATAACTAAATTTACACAAAATAAACTTTAAGTCAAAACCAGTAACAAGAAACAAGAAACTAATTATATAATGATAAAGGGGTCAAATCATTAAAAGGATATAACAATCGTAAAAATATATGCACCCAATACCAGAGCATCAAAATAAATAAATATTAAAATTTGCAAAAGGAGAAATAAATAACTATACAATAATAGTAGGGGATTTCAATACCCCATTTTCAACAATGGCTAGATCACCCAGACAGAAAGTCATCAAGGAAACACTGGATTTGAACTACACTTTAGACTACATGGACCTAAAAAACATATACAGAACTTTTCATCCAACAGCAGCAGAATACACATTCATCTCAAGTGCATAGGAACATTCCCCAGGATAGATCATATGTTAGGTCACAAAATAGGTCACAACAAATTTAAGAAGATTGAAGTCATCAGTATCTTTTTCTGACTACAATGCTAAGAAACTAACATTAATATCAGGAAGAAAACTGGAAAAATCACAAATATATGGAAATTAAGCAACACACACCTGAACAACCATTGGATCAAAAAAGAAATTGAAAGGGAAACCAAAGAATATCTTGAAACAAACAAAAATGGCAACACTGTATAGCGAAACTTATGGGGTACAGCAAAAAGCAATTCCAAGGGATACGTTTACAGAGATAATGCCTACAATAAGAAGAGGGAAAACAGATTTTAAATATACAATGTAACTTTACACCTCAAGGAACTAGAAAAATAATAAACTAAAAAAAAAATAAAGTTAGCATAAAGAAGGAAGTAACAAAGATCAGAGCAGAAATAAATGAAACAGAGACTAGAAAAACAGTAAGAAACATCAGTGAATGTCAACTTGCTTTTTGAAAAAATAAAACTGGCAAGCAAAAGCTAGACTAAAAAAAATATATCCAAATACATAAAATTAGAAATAAAAGGGGTGGAAGTGAAACCAACGCCTGGCTCGGAGCAGTAGCCTTGACAGGGCCGCCGAGGGTTTCTCTGGCCAGAGCTGCTCGCACCAGTCTACAGCATGGGAAATACCTTCGCGAACCTGTTCAGGGGCCTTTTTGGCAAAAAAGAAACGCGCCTTCTCATGGTGGGCCCGGATGCTGCAGGGAAGACCACCATCCTGTACCAGCTAAAGCCGGGGGAGATCGTGACCCCCATTCCCACCATAGGCTTCGATGTGGGGACCCTGGAGCACAAGAACATCAGCTTCCCCGTGGGGGCCATGGGCGGCCTCTGTGGTGCCACTGCTTCCAGAACACGCAAGGTCTCATCTTTGGGGGTGACAGCAACAAGCGAGAGGCGTGAACGAGGCCGTGGGGAGCCCGCGAGGATGCTGGCGGAGGATGAGCGCGGGGATGCCGGGGATGCCGGGGATGCCGCCCTCCTGGCGTGGCCAACCAGCAGGGCCTCCCGAGCGCCCGGAACGCGGCTGCGATCACGGCCCAGATCACGGCCCAGATCACCGCCCAGATCACGGCCCAGATCACCACCCAGCCGGGGTGCACTGCCTGCCCACAGGAGCCGGTACACCCAGGCCGCCTGCGCACCAGCGGGCACGGGCTCTGTGAGGGACTGGCCTGGCTGTGCAAACATCTCGGGAACCAGAAGGGAGGCGCCCCGGCCCCTCGCCCCCTCCCTGCACCCTCTTCCCTCCTGTGGGGTGAGGCCGGAGCTGTCCCCATGGTCGGGCGCAGGTGCTTCACCAGCTGTCAACGGCAGCCGCAGCCTGCAGCCGGGTTTTTATTTAATGTAATAGTTTGTGTTCCCAACGAGGCAGTTTCTGGGGCTCCTATGCAATATTACTCAGCTTTTTTTATTGTACGAAGAGAATCAACCCAGAGTTCAATACTGAGAAGGGATTTAGGCACGCGGGCCTCCGGGGTCGCTGTGTGGACCAGCCTGGCGCCTCCTCTGGGCTTAGGTCTATGTTGAGATCCATTCTCGTGGTTGGTTTTAAACCCAACTCAGTGCATTTTTAAAATCGTTACAAATACAAGAAAAGGAGAACACTTGAACACACAGAAGGGAGAAACGTGCCTAGTTTAGGTTCTGCAGTGGAGGCCAGAGCCAGTCCACGGTGGGCTGTGTCCCGTTGGGAACGGAAGATGGGCCAGAATGAGTCACCATAGGGTCCCTGTGATCGCTCTGTCTCGGGTCATGCCGCATCCCCTAGCGTTTGTGCTTGTGCCTGTGCCTACACGGCCGCCCAGGAGATGGGCTGGGGGCTGCGCCACCGCCCACGGACCCTGCGGAGGGACCCCGGCCTCCCTGGGGGTGGCGTGGGCATCTGGCTGGCTCCGGGCCACCTGGGGTCTCAGCCGCAGGAGTGCGGGCGGGCGGGCAGGCCAGTCATCCCAGCACCTCAGCCCCCTACATGTGCTTTCACTCCCTCAGCCTGCAAGGGTCAGATTTGGCATCGAAACGACAACCTCTACTGTTTTCTTTTGTATTTTGATAAACACTGAAGAAGCTGGAGCTGTTCAACTTTATCTTGGGGAAGTCCCCAGAATTGATTTATTTGGTGTCGTGGAACCTCTTACTGCTTTCAATACACGGTTGGTAATCAACTGTTTTGTATACTTGTTTTCAGTTTTCATTTCAACAAACAAGCACTGTAATTATAGCTACTAGAATAAAATCTCTTTTTAAAATAAATAAATAAATAGGATACAGATTACAACTGATACCACAGAAATACAAAGGATCATGAGTGCCTACAATGAACAATTATACCCCAACAAATAGGATAACCTTGAAGAAATGGATAAATTTCTAGAAACACAAACTACCAAGATTGAATTATGAAGAAATAGAAAAATATGAACAGATCAATAATGGGTAGAGATTAATCAGTAACCAAAAGTCTCCCAACAAACAAGTCATCCAGTAGTGAATTCTACCAAACATTTAAAGAAGAATTAATACCAGTTCTTCCCAATTATTTCAAAACATTCAAGAGAAGAGAGCACTTCTAAACTCATTTTATGAAGCCAACATGACCCTTATACATAAGCCAGACAAGTATACTGCAAGAAAATAACATTAGAGATCAATGTCTCTGGTGAACATAGCTGCAGAAATCCCCAACAAAATAAAATAACGTGAATTTTAAAAACACATTAAAGGAACCATACACCATAATCAAGTCGAATTTATCCCTGGGATGCAAGGATATTTCAACATATACAATGTCAATAGGTCACATTTAACAGAATAAAGGACAACTATCATATGATCATCTTAATAGAAGCATTTGACAATCATTCTTGTCATTCTAGCATTCTTTCATGCTAAAAGGTATTCTCAATGAGTTAGATATATAAATAATATACCTCAACATCATAAAGATCACAGATGATAAGCCAATAGCTAACATCATACTTAGTAGTGAAAAACTAAAAACTTTTTCTCAAAGACCACAAAGAAAACAAGGATCCCACACTCACCACTTCTGGAAAGTACTGGAAATCCTAACCAAAACGATTAGGCAAGAAAAAGAAATAAAGAGATCCAAATAGAAAAGGAAGAAGTAAAATTGCCTTGGCAGATAACATGATGTTATATATTGATAACCCTAAAGACTCCCCATACAAACAAAAATAGTCAAGCTGTGGAAGGAGCCACGATGCTGTTCGACAGATGAATGGATAAAGAAGATGTGGTCTATGTATACGATGGAATATTAGTCATTAGAAATGACAAATACCCACCATTTGCTTCAACATGGATGGAACTGGAGGGTATTTTGCTGAGTGAAATAAGCCAATTGGAGGATAAACATCATATGGCTTCACTCATACATGAAATATAAGGAATACTAAAGGGATTACAAAGGAAAGGAAGGGAACTGAGTGGGAAAAATTAGAGAGGGAGACAAACCATGAAAGACTCCTAGCTCCGGGAAACAAAAGGTTGTGGAAGGGGAGGTGGGTGGTGGGATGGCAGTCACTGGGTGACAGGCAATGAGGAGGGCACTTGATGGAATGAGCACTGGGTGTTATACTATACGTTGGCAAATTGAATTTAAATTTTTTAAAAATGTAAAAAAATAATATATCTTGCAATTTGTTCAGACATTGTTTGCATCTCTAAATAAAATTTCACAGATTATCATTAAAAAAACAAAATAAAAACTATTTAAACTAACAAATTTAGTAAGATTTTAGGATACAGAATCAACATGGAAATATCAGTTGTGTTTCTATACACTGAAAATGAACTCACCCAAGAAGGAATTAAGAAAACAATCTTATTTATAATAGCACTAAAAAAAAATGCTTGAGGAATAAATTTAAGCAAAGAGGTGAAATATCCATACACTGAAAACTACAAACATAGGTGAAAGAAATTGAAGACAAAAATAAATGGAAAGATTTCCCATGTTCATAGATTGGAAGAATTAATATTACAAATACTATACAAAGTGATCTATATAATCAATGCAAACCTTGTCAAGATTCAAATAGCATTTTTCACAAAAATAGAAAAAATAATCCTAAATTTCCTTGGAACCACAAAAGATCCCAAACAGCCAAAGCATTCTTGAGCAAGAAGAACAAAGCTGGAGTCACCTTCCTGATATTAAACTTCTTGATGTTACCAAGCTATAATAAATGAAACAGTATGGTACTGGCATAAAAACAGACAGATGGACCAATGGGATACAATCAAAAGCCTAGAAATAAGCCCACCCATACATGGTCAACTAGTCTTTTAAAAAGGCACCAAGAATACACAATGGGGAAAATATCATCCCTTCAATAAATTGTGTTGGGAAAATTGAATATCCACACGCAAAGAATAAAATTGGACCTTTGTCTCACACAATACCCAAAAAAATCAATTCAAAATGGATTTAGAATTAAATGTTAGATCTGAAACAATGAAACTTCTAGAAGAAACATAAGGGAAGACATTGGTCTTGGCAATGGTTTCTTGGATTTTACTTCAAAGGCAACAAAAGCAAACACAAACAAATGGGACTACATCAAAGTAAAAAGTTTCTGGGCAGCCCTGGTGGCGCAGCGGTTTAGGGCCACTTGCAGCCCGGGGTGTGATCCTGGAGACCCTGGATCAAGTCCCACATCAGGCTCTCTGTATGATGCCTGCTTCTCCCTCTGCCTGTGTCTCTGCCTCTCTTGCGCTCTCTCTGAATAAATAAATCTTTAAAAGAAAGAAAGAAAATGCTATAAAAAAAAAAAAAAAAAAAAAAAAAAAAAAAGTAAAAAGTTTCTTCACAGGAAAAGAAACAATAAGAAAGTGAAAAAGCAATCTATGGAATGGAAGAAAATATTTGCAGAACATATATCCAATAAGAGGTTAATGTCCAAAATACATACAACGAATTCATACAACTCAATAGCAAACAAAACAAAACAAAACAAACATTTTTTAAAAACCTCCAAACAACCTGATTTAAAAATGGGCAAAAAACCTGAATAGACATTTTTTGTAAAAAAAAAAAAAAACATACAAATGGCCCACAGATATATGAAAAGTTGCTCAATGTCATTAATCATTAGGAAGTACAAATCAAAACAATAATGGAATATCACCTCGCACCTGTTAGTATGGCCATTATAAAACACTCAAAAGATAACAAATATTGGTGAGAATGTGGAGAAGAGGGAAGCCTTATACACTTCTGGTAGAAATTTCAATTGGTATAGCCATTGTAGAAAATAGTATAGAGGTTCCTCAAAATATTAAAAATAGAATTACCATCTTCTCCAGCAATCCCACCTCCAGGTATGTAGCCAAAGGAAATAAAATCACTGTCTCAAAGAGGTATCTGTACTCCCAGGTTCATTGCAGCTTCTTAGTCACTTATATGGAAACAACCTAAATATCTGTCAACAGATGAAAGGATAAAGAAAATGTGGTGTGGATTCATATACACAATGGAAAATTAGTCAGCCTTCAAAAAGAAACAATTCCTGAAATTTGCCACACTATGGATGAACCTGGAGACATCAGACAAAGTGAAATAAGCCAGGCACAGAAAGATAAATACTGCACGGTATCACATGTGCAATCTGCAAAAGTCAAAGTCAGTAATAGAGAGTAGAATGGTAGTTACCAGGGGTTGGGGTGTTGGTGCAAAGGGGAGATGTTGGTCAAATGGTACAAACTTTCTTCCTTTTTCTTTCTTTCTTTTTTTTTTTTTTTTTTTTAGATTTTATTTTTAAGTAATCTCTACACCCAGCTTGGGGCCCGAATTCACAACCCCAAGATGGAGAGTTGCACGCTCCTTTGACTAAGTCAGCTAGATGTTCGCCCCTGGTACAAACCTTCCATAATAAGTTTTGAAGACCTAATGTACAGCATTGTAACTGTAGGTAGTAATATTCTGCATGCTTGAAATTTGCTAAAAGAACAAATCTTAAGAGTTTTCACCACACAAAAAAATGCGGCAACTTGGAGGTGATGGGTGTCAATTAGCCTGATTATGGTATTCATTTCACAATGGACACATGTATCAAAACGTCACGTTGTTCACCACAAATATACACAATTTTTATTGCCAATAATACTTCAGTAAATTTGGGGGAAAAAAATAACATCAAAAGGGAAGGCACAGGGCACGTTCTGAAGCTCCAGGAGATGCTTCTCCGCGTCTCCACGGGCCCTGGAGAGCCGCATCCTGCTCTCCCCTCCAAGTACACACTAGCCCAGGAGGATTCTAGACAGCTCTGCCTGGTGGTCCAGCTTCCACTGCACCTGGCCAGGACAGGGAGCCAGCTTCTTCACTTCCTCCACAGGTGGCCTCCCAGCTGTGCTGTCGCATTGTGCAGGGCAAGGTGACATCTTTCCCACCGGCCTGGTCTGGAATGGATCCTCTGCCTTCAAGGCCAGCCAAGTTCCACCCTGTGTCAACTCTGCTCTCAGAGCAGAGTAACTCCTCCCCAGGTGCAGTGCAGATGAGGGGATGAAGAAGTGGAGGGAAGGAGGGAGGGAGCGGGGAGAGGAGGGGTGGTGGGGTGGTGGGGTGGAAGCTCTGCAGAGGATACAGTCTGCACCTGGGAGCTAGAAGTTACCTCCACCTCTGCAAGAGCTGGATAGGTCTGTGCGGCCTCCAACCAGCCGCATTCAAGAAGTGGAAGTGAATTAACATTTTATCTGGATTTTATTTACTAAAATGGCTTAAATTGTATCTAAAGCATGCTAGGTGTTCATTGCCTCCGGTGGAGCAGAGTGTGGGCTAGAGCTCAGCCTGCTGGTCAGTGGGGGAGACATCCCCTCCATGGAGGGAGTCCCAGGCCCTCTGGTGATCTCCCGGCCCCTTCCAGCCACTGGGCCACCCATCCCCCAAACCCTGGCCTTGAAGTTGCCCTGCTAGCGGTTTCCCTTGCATCCATCCACTGCTATGTTCCGAGGTCTCAGAGGTCTGCATGCAGAGAGCAGAGTCACACTGAATTCGGCTGCGTGGTGAGCAGCAGCTGGGGCCAGAGTCGGAAAACTAGGCCTTCCCTCCTACCACCTGGCGGCACCACGGCAGCCCCTCGCTCCTGGGACCTCCAGCTCTGTCCCACCTGCCTCCTGGGCAGTGGCAGAGAACCCACAGTGAGGGCTCAGCACACCACTCAGTCCCAGGGTGACGAAGTCAGACGGGTGGGGAGGAGGAGGCCTCAGAACAGAGAAACCCAAGAACTTGAGCTCAGGGAAGGGATGGCTAAAGGTCTCTGCCTGGTCCTGTAGTTAGCCTCTCTAAACTCCAAAAGCCAAATGAATGCCCAGAGTTTTCACCCCAAACTTCCCTGTCAGGGTTGCTGAAGACCAAGGGAGTGGCTATTCCCCAAGGTGGTGGCAAGTGAGGGTTTTGGAGACACAGAGAGATCCAGGTTCAAGTCCTGTCCCTGACAATTGCCCTGAAAGGCCCAGGAGAGTTTCTCAGCTCAGTGGCTCTTGCACATTCCCTTCAGGACCAGGAGGAATGGATTGCCCAGAGGTCAGGGGCCAGGACCTATGTGTTCAAGGGAAACGGGCAGGTGGACTCTGAGCCAGGGCAGGAGAGAGGTTGGGGTGCAGAGGCTTCCCCCGTACCCCATAAGCGTGCACTTCCTGATGTGGGCCCTCTCAGAAAGTCAGTCGGCCCCGCGTGGTGAGGAGCCTCCAGATGGTGCCAGTAACACCTCGGGTAAGCCAGGGGCTGGGTCTGCCTCTTCCACAGCCAAGAAAGAACTCGGCTGACCATGGTGGCCAGCTGCTGAGTGCTTGGCCAAAGGATATGCTGTTTCCCAAATCTTAAGAGCTCTTCTCCCTCCCTGGAGCCCAGGGGAGGAAGAGGTTGACCCCGCCTCTCCCCCCACCCCCTTTCCTTACGGCCACCAGCTCCCACTGCAAGTTCCAGACTGTGGTTTCCCCACCCGCGGCCAGAGGGCGCCCTGCTCCAGGAGGCCTGGCCCCTGCCCTCCCCGCCTCAGCGAGGTCTGATGAGAAATGGATGCCTCTGGGCTCCTGGCCCTCTGAGGAGAGTTTGTGGGCTTGATGAGTTTACTTTACCAAGTATTCCCAAGTATGATTCCATCTGGGGAAGAAGGAACCCTGTGGCTGTGTGTGGACGTATGTAAATACAGACACTCAAGCTGCTGGGGTGGGCGCAGGCCCAGAGGAGCCCTGGCATGCCAGGGGAGAGCCAGCTGTGGGAGAGGCGGGGCCGTTCTCTCTTCTGGACTTCTTGGAACATCGTAATCAACATTCTACTTTCTCTGTGCAATAGAAATTTTTAGGAATGTGACTTGGCTTTTCTGTAGGTGCCATGGGCTTGTGAAGAGTCTTTTCTCTGAGTATGTGAGGTGTGTGTGCATGTGTAGAAGTGTGGAGCGTGTGGGTGTATATGTGGTATGTCGTGTGAGTCCCCATGTGTGGGAATGTATGGTGTACATGTGTGTGCTGTGTGTGTGTGTGGTATGGTGTGTGTGCATGTGTGAGTGTGAAGGGTGAGGGTGTACATGTGATGTATAGTGTGATGTGTGGTGTGTGTCCTTATGTATGTATAGTGTACATGTGTGGTGTTGTGTGCATGAGTGGTATGTGTAGTGGTGTGTGCACGTGTGGCATATGTGTGTGCATGTATGTGTGGTGTGCCTGGCATATGTGGTGTCTGTGTACAGTATGGGTATGGTATGTGGATGTATGGGTATGATTGTCTGGGGTGTGTGTGGTATGGGTACATTTGTGATAATAGGGATGTGTGTGTGTGATGTGAGTGTGGAGGTGTGGGTGTGTATGTGGCATGTGGTGTGTGGCATGAATACGTGTGATATTTGGGTGTGTATGTGTGTGGTGTATGGTGTGTGAGTGGTGTGTGGTATAGGTGCCTGTAGAATGTGGTATGTGTACATAAGTGTATGTGGTATATGTGTGCTATGGACGCATGTAGTGTGTGGCATGAGAGAGGCGTGCGTGTGCACATAATGTGTGGGTCTGTCTGCGTGCGTGCGTGTGCACAGACAGACACACACGTTTCCATCGCTGGCGTGTCGCCCAAGGCCAGGTGCAGGCCTGAGTCGGGCCCTGTGTCCACTCCGGGGATTGCTCAGGTCTGAGGGTCAGCCGCACGTGGGGAACAGACAAAAAGAGTGCAGGGGGTTGGTTTGAAAAATCCAGAGAAAACTATTCCTGCGAGAGTCTCTGGAAAAAGTAGCTTCTGAAACTCCAAAGATCCCACAATTCTCACAGCTGTGACCTACTCTCCTTTCACTGTCCACGACTTCTGAGCCCCCAGAGGCAGCAGGAAGCACCTCTGCCATTCACTCCACCTCAGTCCCACAGACACTGCACACCACAAAAAATAAGCTTTACACAAATAGGAAGGGGCAGGTCAAGGGCTCTGTCCCAAGACTCCTGAACCACAGCCACGGAGGGGCAGCCATCCACAGAGGAACCTCTGGGCCACTGGGGGGCTCGTCGGCCCCAGGCCACTTGGCTCCAGGGTGAGGCTTTGCTGGCTCCCCTCATTCCAGAGCTGCAGGTTAGAGCCAAGAAAAACAAGCCCCAAAGCCACACGAACGGCCGCAGATACTGAGGGAGGTGAGTGAGCCCAGGCTCTCAGGGTTCCCCCACTAAATCAAATGGCCCTCTGAGCTCCAGTGAACCCTGAACATGCCTCCTTAGCCCAGCCACGGTGAGAAAGGCAGAGGTGCAGGGAGCTGCCCCGTACCGTGTGGTTGGCTCACTAACAGGCCAGTGGAGGAGCTGGCCCACCGCTGGTCGGGGGGGAAGAAACATGGCAGAGGCCCGGTCAAGGCCATCGGTGCAGATACCGTGGCTGGGGCCGAGTGAGAGGAAAACCAATGAGCAGTGTATCCCACTATGACCCAAGATGGTCACAATAGCATCTCCTATCCCGTGTGCTTTAGTACAACTGAGCTTGACATGCCTCCCTCAAGTCAAGGAGGAGAAGGGTGTCTGTTCCCCCTACCTCGAATCTGGGGGTGCTTGTGATGTGCTTATAACCAAAGGAATACAGAGACACCTGGGTGGCTCAGTGGTTGAGCATCTGCCTTTGGCTCAGGTCATGATCCTGGGGTCCTGGAATTGAGTCCCCCATCAGGAGCCTGCTTCTCCCTCTGCCTATGTCTCTGCCTCTCTCTGTGTCTCTCCTGAATAAATAAAGAAAATCTTTAAAAATAAATAAATATTAAATAAACAACCAAAGGAATACAGTGGTAGTGATGCCACGTTACTTCCAAAGCTCAATCAGAAAACGCAATGAAGCCAGACACTCACCTCTGGAGCCATAAGGCGCCAGGTAAGAAGTTGGGACTGTGATGAGGCCACCATGCTAAGAGGAAGCTCAAGCCACGTGAAGATGCCACACGAAGGTGCCCTGACCCTCGGCCCAGCAGCCAGCATCGTGTGGGGAAAACATGAGAGAAGATGTCTTCAGATGATTGCCAGCTCTTAGGTTGCCCTTAGCAGTCACCTGGGGCCTCGGACATCACAGACTAGAGGCAAAGCAGCCTCCCAGGCCCTGTTCAAATTCTAGACCCACAGAACTGTGAGCATAGGAAGATCGTTGTATGCTATGAAGTCTGGGGGTCACTGGTTATTTTCTGACAGGAACTGGAACAAGTGACCAAGGAAGGCATCTTGAAAGCTGTGCCAATCCACCTTCCTGTCTTCTGTCCCTTTTGCCAGTACTGCTGGGACCTAGCAGGCCACTGTCCCTCCCTATCTCTTGCAGGTAATGACCCGGGCTCTGGTCATGGGAGCTGCCTCCCGTGACACAGCTTATCCATAAGCCCCCGTGACCCCAGGCCCAAGAAACCAGGTCCACAGGTCTTGTCAGGCAGAACTGGTCTGTGTCCTTCCAGGCCTCAGGAAGACATTGGTGGCCAAGAACGGGCTGTTCACCCTGGCTGAGCTCCAGGGATGGATTTGCCCAGATTTCCGAGCCTGATGGATGTATAGAGGCCCAAGTCCTGGGGTGCTGCAGCCACCAAGTCCTCATGAGTGGTGAGCAAACCCCCATCACCATGAACTGGTGAACTCGGAGAGGGAACAGGCCTTCCCTTTGCCCCTCGTTATCGGCCTGGGCTCCACCCTCCTCTCCATCAACTGCTCTCTCTGCTTCAGAGTGGACAGATGAGTGGAGATTTCCAGGAGAGGGAAAAAGGATGTCAGGTCCCCGTGGCTGCAGAAGCAGGGCTGGGGCTCCTGGCCCAGTGCTCCCAGTCCCAGGCACCCGAGTGATCCACAGGAGTCAGGGCCCCCTCATAGCCACCTTCATTGGCCATCAATTGATCTGCTCCCTGGCCAGCGGCCTCTGCAAACCAGCACCACGGATGCCTTTATCCTGCCTGCTGCGATGCCCACCAGGGAGCCAAGGGGCAAGAGAGAGGCCCCTAGGGATGGGTTTGACTTCCCAGAGCATGCAGCCGGAAACAACCTTGACCTTCTCCTACCACCCCCTTCTCCCCCCCGCCATTGTGCACACGGGAAAACAAAGTTCCAGAGGAGCAGCCAACCTAAAATGTGTCATCACTAGGGGCAACCCAGCTGAGGGGCTTGCTTGCTCCCCGGCCTGGGAAAAAGTTGTTGTCCATCCCAGTGGGGGCAGGTCTTTGTTTTGTTTTGATTTTTTTAAAAAGCCTGAACTAAATCAGCTTTTTAAAATTCTGCTCCAGGACACATCACCGCTTGCAGACGGTCCAAAGGGGCAGATCCCGGCAGAGAGAGGACACATTCCAACAGAAACCCTTGCAGATTCCCAGACACCCGTGCGCAGCTCCTGCCCAAGACCAGAGCCTCCTGCGGGAATCTGTCCCTTTCACTCAATCAGCAGCTTTTATGCTCGGATGAAGTTAAGAGATTGAGTTCTTTGCTCGTGATCTGACGCACTTGCCATATTTTCTCTCCTCTGAACAGTTGGACATCTCAAAGTGGAGGGGTCATTTGTCATTATTTCATGTTGTCACACACATTCAATTAATTGTCCCATCAGACCAAAGAGCAGTGCTAATCCAGCTGCGTGGGACATGACTCCAGACTTCTTTGTGAGTAATGGAGATAATTATGGCAGAAATCCAGCTTCCCTTGTTTCAAAAGAAATCAAGTCAGCAGCCTGGCTGGAGGTTCCTTCCACTCATTACATCCTGAGCATTTTGCTGGGAAAAACCGGGAAGCCAGCCAAACTGCCCAGGGCCGACCACCTTCTCTTAACTCCCAGCCATCGCCCCAGGCCCCCATTCCCCACTGGGGGCTGCCTTGCCCTCCTAATTCCCCTGCTCCAAATGCCACTGTGCTTTGCCCCTCCTCTGAGGCATCTAAAGTCTGAAGCAGGATTGCAGGGCAGCTCCTGAGCACCCATCTGCAGGGCTGGGGAGACAGGGCACCAAGCAGAAGGGAGGGAGCTAGTACAACATGACCACACTGCTTTCTGCCCTTGCTAAGGGTGGACCATAGGGATCCAAAGGACATCTAATGATGAGACCTTGGAAATCGAGTCATTACCCACCACTCTTTCCCCAGTTGATTGTCAAGTTTTTAAAAGATTCATAATACCAAATGTTAGTGAGGATGTGAAGAAATTTTACCCTTTGTATATTCCCACTGGAAAGGTAAGTAAGAAGAGCTGCCTTGCAGAGCAATTGACAGTAGCGATTAAACATTCAAACCCATGTACCCTTGGACCCAACTCTTCCATTTCTTCATAGGGTTTTTCTTTTTTTTTAAGATATTTTATTTTATTTTACTTTATTTTATTTTATTTTTAGAGATATCACACGAGCAGGGAGGGGCAGAAGGAGAGAGAGAATCCCAAGCAGGCTCAACATCCATCAGGGAGCCTGACGCCAGAGTCAATCCCAGGACCCTGAGACCATGACCTTGAGCTGAAATCAAGAGTTGGACACCAAACTGACTGAGTTTGAGTCAGCAAACTGACTGAGGCGCCCCTTCGTATGTATTTTTTTTTCTAAAGAACGTATTAAGGCACTGCATGCATAATAAAAAAATAATAATGGGTAAGGTAAAATAGAACAAACAGAATTTTTTTGACTGGATATGAGGGTTACAAAAAGTTAAGAGGCACAAACCACAAAAACAAACAACCTGAAAATAACAAGTTTGGGCAAGGATGTGGAGAGAAGGGAACCCTCATGCACCGTGAGTGGGAATGTAAAATGACGCAGCTGCTGTGGAAAACAGTATAGTAGTTCCTCAAAAAATTAAACGTAGAATTACGTTTCCACTCCAGCAGTTCCACTCCTAGGTATATGCCCAAAGATCTGAAAACAGGGACTCGAACAGGTATTTGTAGAACCCTCTTCAGAGCAGCATTATTCACAATAGTTAAAAGTTGGGAACAGCCCAAGTGTCCATCGACAGATGAATAGACACACAAAATATGATAAAAACATACAGTGTAATATTATTCAACCTTAAAAAGGAAAAATTCTGACACAGGCTGCCACATGGATGAACCTGTGGGACCTTATGCTAGATGAAATAAGCCAGTCACGAAAGGACAGATACTGTATGATTCTACCTCCATGAGGCACCTCGAGTGGACAGAGTCATAGAGGAAGAACATGGACTAGAGATTACCAGGGCTGAGGGGAGGGGTAAATGTGAGGTAATGTTTAATAGGTACTGAGTTTCAGTTTGGAGTTCTGGGGACAGATGGTGGGGATGGTTTGCAACATCGGGAATGCACTCATAATTTGAATTATTGCTGAGGGATTATACACTTTTCAAGTTAAGTGGTTAAAAAGGGAAAATTTGTGTTATGTATATTCCACCATAATAAAAAAAAATAAGTTATGAGGCAATCTCACCATTGTAAATAAACTTTCTGGGAACCCAAGAGGAAGTCAAAACAAAATCGTTTTTGCAATGCAGTATCAATAGGGTCAAGAGGCTAAGAGGTGGCAGATCAAGGCCCAGCCTCACCTCACAACTGCCTGGGTGGCCTAAGGTTGAGGCCGACAGAGTCAGGGTGGAGGAGTCTCCTGGCACTCCCTGGGATGGCCCTGATCCCATCCCTACCACCTGTGGGAGGTGTGGGCCTTCTGCTGGCACCTCCTTCAGACTCGGGTCTGGAGTTCATTATTTCCCTACTAGACCATGATTCTACTTTGTAACGACCATGGTCTACCAGATGTCCATCTGTTGGCAGCCTGGAGGAAGCAAAGACAAGGTCTGAGGGGTCAGACTCCATACAAATCCTGCCCCTCCTTCTCGTGTATTGACTAATCTTGACCAAGCTTGAGCTTTCTCAATTTCTTCACCCACAAAACAGGAAACAGTACCTCACAGGACTATTGTGAAGGTCACATAAAGAAAATATATAAATCACTGGGCATAGTAGGTGTTCAGTAAAATGATACTTATTTTCTCTTGTTGATTGGTAAGTTCATGAAAATTTCATTTTATGTGCAAAAGCCCGAAGTTAGCTCCCTCCCAGTTAACACGCATCCTTGCAACAACTAATCAAGAACCTTCTGTGTGGTAGTCACAGCGCTGAGTGCCAGGTATGGAAGACACAATCCTCAGCAGGGGCTAAGGATCTTGCACCAGAAGAAAAAGAGTAAGTCACTCATGGGGCCAGCCAGTGGCCAATGGCAGTCTCCCCAGATGAGGCAGCCACGACACTCTTGACAAGTGCCAGAGGTAATAGCACCCCTGTTACGGTGCCTGGTGTCGAGAAACTGCTTACCATACATGTACTTCCTTTTGCCTATTGTGCAAACAAGAAAACCAAGGCTCACAGAGGTTGGGTGGCTTGCTTGTGATCACACAATGAGTGGCAGCCTCCAAGTCCAGGCCCCTCTCCCAATTCCACTGGAAGCAAATCCACATGAGAATGGGAATCGGACATTCAGAGCTGGATGCATAGGGTCTTTTTTGGGGGATTCACTGAAGTGTTTCAACAGCCCAATTTGGCTGGAACTTCTGAAAAGAAAACTGGGCTCTTTCTCCCTGTCATGCTGGCCCCTGGCTGTGCTAAGAGCCTTTCTAAGTGGAGGGCATCAGGAACAGCAGACTGTCCCACAGCTGGGCCTTGGCATGACTTCCCCTGCAGAGCAGAGAGGACTGATGAGCAGCTGGAAGTCTTCGTAGCCACTGTTGGGGATCAGGACGCCACTGTCCCCTCAAACTAAATCATCATACTTTTTAGGAGGACAGTCAAGGTCCACTCAACTCACATTGAGTCTGCCACAGACTCTGAGGGGCATTGGTGGCTGTCATAGCCTTTCCCCATAAGGGGAGGTGATCTGGCATGGGCATGTTGGCCCCTCTGTTGGCCAGGTCCCACCACAAACACTGCACCAGAAGAAAAAGAGTAAGTCACTCATGGGGTCAGCCATGAGCCTCTGGAGCTCCCCACCACCCTGATGGCCCATGGCCTTGGCACCATGGGATATGGGACAGATGCATAAACTCTGGTCCTCAAAGTGCAGCCAGAATCAGCAGCCACCTCAGGATGAGGATGTATGAGATGAGAACTCATTCATTCCAGGGCAAGGTACCTCTGAGGGTCAAGGGCAGACAACGGGGACAGTGGGTCTATCCAAATATTACAAAAATTTCCTCTGAAACACCAGGACAATTGATATCACATTCCAGGGGAAACCATGAAATCACCTCAACTCCTCATCCACATTGAGAGTTAAAGGCACCAGGGATAGCAAGGGATGAGGAGTGGAGTTTTGGAAAGAGCCACTGATGTCCTGTGAGTCCCCTCTCTACCCCGCAAAGGAGAAGAAGAGTCAAGGGTGTTTCCCCCTTCCCCTCAAATCTCATAAGAAGGGCCCCGAGAGGAACTCTCAGAATCTTCATATCGTCTCCTGCAGCATAGGGCACACAGTGGATCAACACCCTCCTGGACAATCTGAGACACGCCATGGGCCCAGCATACAGCTCTGATGGCAGAGTGAGGGGGAGGTCATCCCAAAGTCAGTCCAAAGGGTGAGTCCCATGTAATGGAGAGCTGCTGAGAGGCCTAGCTAGAGAGACGCTGGGCATGCCAATCCTCACGGAAATGTGTTCACTGAGGCCAAGGGCGCTCAGCAGAGCCTACCTGAGGGAGTGTGAGGGTCAGGTTCTCTGGAGAACTCAGTGCCCAGGAAAGAGAGTTCTTTCTAAAAAGCTGGCTGGTCTAGGGGGAGCCCATGTGAAATCACCATGACAGCACCAGCCAAGTAACAGCTTCCTAACTGCCCTCTCGTCTTCTCTCCTCTGCCTTCCGAACAGGAAGGCATCAGAACCTGAGCAAGATGAGGAGTGGAAGGAGAAGAAGACACAGACATCACCCCCATCCCAACTCTGGGCTTCCTATGAACACTACCAGAAACGAGCACCTCGCTGAAGCAGAGAGACAGGACGGACACCCAGAGTGACCAAGAGCTATCTGGGAAGAGGGTGTCAAAAAGGGCAGAGGGCTTGCCTTGTGTGGTGACTTTGGGGCTGGTCCAAGGAAGTAAGACTTTGCTCTAGATTGGGTGTTGTCAGGAAGCAGGTATAGTGCGGTAATTGGGTGTCCCAGTAAATCCATATTGTCTGCCAGGAAAGCAGCCTGGAGCAAGGTGAGGGAGCAGGAGTCACTCATTTTAACTGAGAAGACATTTGCTGTTTTGTGGTTGGCACGGAGACCTTGTTGGTGTCTGTGCTCAGACACGGTTGTGAAGTGGCCTTGGTCGTTGCACTCCATCATAGCCTCGGGATGGTCTTGCCTCACACTGGTGTTGAATGAGGTTGTTTGTGTCCATGGGACACCAGGGCTGGGCGGGGAGTGCCAGGCCAGGCCTCACCAAAGCCAAGGCCCAGCTCTAGGAGCCAGGCCCAGCCCCAAACCAGGAGCTGCTTTTCTCTTTCTCCATGAAGACAACAGTTCTCAATGTGGCCTGCAAGTTCATGTGGTCTGGTCCCCCCAGCTTTCCAGAGTCATAGCCCATCTGCTATAGCTACACTGGCCTTTCTACACCCTGGAAATGCCTTCTTCCTCCAGTTACTACCTACCTATCTTCCAGAACTCAATTGTCACTTCTCAGTATCCCCAGGATAAGATGTTCTAGTGCCACCTCTCTCCCTCTACCATGGGTGTAATTGTGCATGTTTTCCTGGGGGTCCCTCAGCACCTCAGTCCCTTCTTAGACCTTAAACCCCACTAGAGCCAGGACTTTATCTCTTCTGCTTCACTGCAAGTGCTGCCTGAAATGCCTCGTCAGGAAGGGTATGTGAGCCAGACAGAGGTGCTGTGATCATTTGGTGATGTCTGCCATGGGCGTGGAGCTGGGAGGAGGTGGCACAGGTGTCTACACCTGGAGTCCTCCTGGAGCCATCATCTTCAAACCATAAAGCCCAGAACATTCTCCCCACTGGGACACAGAAGAGCTGAACTCCAGAGCAATAATCCCCATCCCCACAAACTGCATTCAAACATTTTAAAAGGTGCCCTGATAAATTTAAAGCATGCATTGCTCTTACGCTCCCAAAGAGGTTTGAAATAGGAAACCCATTATGCTGGGACAGGAGGCTTTTCTTGGAAATGGTTGTCTGCCCCGAATGCTAATTAGAACCTTAATTTCTTGCCAGCATTAGGGGATTTATTAAGTGCCCTTCAAAGCCCCATATGCTAATAGGAACTGAGGAGGCATGCTCAATCAATTCCAAATGAAAGGCAACTTCACTTTCAGACCTACTTTGGAGTTGCCAACCAATCTCAAAGCCAAATGCACAAGCTGCAAGCAGGGCACCTCTTGGATTTGGTAAATCCAATATTTGGTAAATATGGATTTACTGGGACACCCAATTACCAACTTTCATGGGTCTAAGCACACTCACAAGGGTGGCTCCCTTTCCAGGTGTTAGACAACAAACGTTGTTGTTGCCAGAAAGGTAGAAGAGAACGTGCAGACCAGACCAGACCAGACCATATGAACATGCCCATCCATAGTCTGACTTCATTTATTATAGAGTCTGTGCCTGCATGGGAGCCTTGTGGACAAAAGACAGTTTTGACGTCTTTTGGGCGTCACTGCTTTGACGCCCGGAATGATGCACCCGCAGATGGAGTTGAATGCAGCTCCCTAACAGAGACAGTTTGGGATGAGACTAGCAGGCATCCAAACTTCAACCAAAAATCTTCCTCTAAGGGAACTCAGAAACTCAGACACAGAAACTCTTCCAAGGCTCCAGATACACTAGAAAGCCTCCCTCGAGACCCATGCCATAGATTAAACAGATAAGCAGTGGCAGCCAGGTGTCCCTGAAGAAGAGCTGTGACATTCAGGCTAGTAGGATCATGGGGGACAGCTTCCCATGGGCAGTCTCCCAAGAGTATCCCATGCCACACAAAGCCATGCCTGGTGGTGGTTTGCCTGAAGCTGAGTGTCTTCTGCCAAAATGTCCCCCTCTTGACCTTTATGTTGTTTATCATCTGATTCCACTGTGACAGAAGTTGATAAGGGGCGACAACGACCAGGGTTTTCACCAGGAAACCCCAGGGTGGCATTCCACATGCCAATATCCCATGGTTCTTGGCTGGCCCAGGGTCTTGTCTGTGTGTCACCACTGGATGACTCGGGGAAGCCAACTTATTTGATCAAACGGAACTGCCAAATAATCATTCACACCAATGGGGTGCTCTTTTCAAGGGGTTGAAATTAATTGGTGTCCCAGAAGGATTTCTGGCTGGAATTTCCAGAAAGCCAAGTCATAAGAATGGCAGTGCTGGTGAGCATGTGCTCAGTGTACACGGGGGTGAGGAGTTGTGGGGGACCCTGCCTTCAGATCAAGGCAGGCCGTGTGATGGTTGGGGCCCAACCAAGCATCAACCCTCCAGAATTGATGGATAAACCCAAACGAGCCCTCATTCCTATGGCTTCCTCTTCCCAAGGTGTATTTAGGAGTGACTACCACCTCTTTAAATAAAATACGGTACACAGTGGGGCACCTGGGTGGCTCAGTTGGTTGAGCGTCTGACTCTTGGTTTCGACTTAGGTCATGATCTCAGGGTTATAGGATAGAGCCCCATATTGGGCTCACATTCAGTGGGGAGTCTGCTTGAGATCCTTTCTCTCTCTCCTTCTGTCCCTCCCCCTGCTTGTGTAAAAGTGCTCACTCTCTCAAATAAATAACAAAATCTTTAAAAAAATAAAACCATTTTAAAAATGCGATACATAGTAACATACATGCAATAGACAAAAGCAATGGTTTATAAGTATAAAGGTATTTTACATATTCAAATGTATAACCATGATGGAACAGGATAAAAATTATTAACTCAGGAGGTTGCAAGGACTTTGTGCTCTGCCACTCTCAGACAAGGGACAAGAGCCCAGAAGGTAGATTTTCAAAAAAAGAAGAAAAAGAAGTCAGTGAGGATAGGGGAGAAGAGGCTGCATAGAGTATGCCACACATCAGGGGACCTTAGAGTGGCTGGAGCTCACAGTGAGCAGCGAAGTAGGAAAGGAACCCAGATGGGGCATGATGAGCTAGCAAAGCAGAAGTTTCCTTAGCATTTCAAGAATGTTAAAAAATGCACATGGAGGTGTGTCTGGGTGGCTCAGTCTGTTGAGCGTGAGACTCTTGATTTGGGCTCAGGTCCTTGAGCCCCACATCAGGCTCTGCACTCAGCCGGGAGTCTGCGTGACCCTCTCTCTCTCTCTCTCCCTCTCTCTCTCTCTCTCTGCCCCTCCACTCACTCACATGTGAACCTTCTCAATCAATCAAATAAATAAACAAATACATAAATACATACATAAATAAAATCTTTAAAAAAAAAACCGGAATGCACATGGAGGTTTTAGTAAAACTTTTTATGGATATGGACCAAATTCTTAAATGTTTTGGAAGATGTAAATAAAGTTGGAAATTACTATCTGGGTTGTGTTTCTTTAAGTATGAACAAGACACAGCTTCAGGTCTGGATACAATTAAAAATTGAAAGTTATGATTGATGGTTCCCTATCAGCCTTATTTTCCAATTTTTTTTTCCTGGCTATAGAGTTTTAAGGAAATTCTGATTCACAGAGACAATTAGTTGCAAATGATAACCATTGTTAACAAGTTTGTCAAAGAGATGACAAAAGCTTTATTTTAAGGTTTGCACCAAATGAAGTGAACCCATAAGTACCAGTCAATGTGTTGGTGGGCACTGGTGTGTAACTAGTTGGTCACACTAGTGTGTGTGTGTGTGTGTGTGTGTGAGAGAGAGAGAGAGAAAGTGAAGAAGAGGAAGAGAAGGAGGGAGGGAGGGAGGGAAACATCTTTAAGACAATTTACAAATACAGGGGTTGACCCTTGAACAACATGGGTTAGGGACACCATTCTCTTGCCCCACAGTCAGAAATCCACATACAACTATTGACTCCCCTAAAACACAATTACTATTAACCTACTGTTGACCAGAAGTCTTACCAATAATATAAACGATAGATTAACACATATTCTGGGGACACCTGGGTGGCTCAGTTGGTTACACATCTGACTTCGGCTCAGGTCATGCATGATCTTGGGGTCCTGGGATCAAGCCACACATGGGGCTCCCTGCTGATTGGGGAATCTATTTCTCCCTCTTCCCCTCCCCTTGTTCTCTCTTCCTCTCTCTCTCTCTCTCTCTCTCTCTCTCTCAATAAATAAAAATTCTTTTAAAAAAAATCACCACATATTCTGTATGTCACAGGGTCCTGCTTACCTCCAGAGGCTCTAGGGATGATCTGGTGACTCAGTCACCCTAGTCTCAGCCTCCATGACCACACGAGCTTCTCCTCTGTGTGCCTGCATCTCCTCCTCTGTCTCTTCTGAGGACACTTGTCTCTGGGTGAGGGCCCACTCATCTTAAGCTCTGTAACTGAATTACATTTGCAAACACCCTTTTTCTAAATAAGGTAACCTTCACAGGTTTCTAGGAATCTGGACATGGACACATGCTTTGGGGAGTCACTATTCAACCACCAATGGGGAGTCACTATTCACCCTTTCTCCCCTTTGTCACCGTATGTCTGAGAAGCAATCCTCACATTTCCTGGCACCCAGTGAGTGCTTGCTCAAAGGTGGCTGATCTTACACCCCCATCCCTTCAACTCTTACCCGTTCATCACTTCAACATGGACCAAAACCTCTCGTTCTCTGTTTGGCTGACTACATTCTCACAAGTGGCTGTTTTTCAAAATCAGTCTCATT
This sequence comes from Canis lupus baileyi, assembly GCF_048164855.1. Taxonomy (NCBI): domain Eukaryota; kingdom Metazoa; phylum Chordata; class Mammalia; order Carnivora; family Canidae; genus Canis; species Canis lupus. The sequence goes on along the minus strand of NC_132839.1, from coordinate 41,433,190 downwards.
GTTTCATGTCAATTGCCAACTGGCTAATTTGCTTACTACCAATATTAGCCAAGTGGTATTGTCATTATCATTTGCAGACACTCGGTCTAACATCTCGACATCAGAACTCCCTTCCCCTCGACACACCTCACACTTGTGCCAGGACCATAACCTGGAGCCACGAGTTTGTCGAACCATCTTTCCTGACCCTGTCCCCCTCTGGAAATGCTGCATCCCTGCCAAGGCGAGCACACAATCCCTCCCTGGCCTTCTCAAGGCATATCCCTGATTCCTGATGCCAAAAAGAAAAAAGCAGTACATCCATGTTCACAGCAGTGTTATTCACAATATTAGCCAAGAAGTGGCAAAAACTCAAGTGTTCACTGATGGATGAAAGCATCAACAAAATGTGGCCTCTCCATCCAATGGAACATTACTCAGTCTTAAAAAGGGAGGACATTCTGGCACCTGCTATAACACGGATGAACCCCATGCCCCTCCCTCCTCCTTCAGACAGGGTCACCCCCATCCTGGAGGCCCTGACCACCTTAGTCATCATGGGAAGCTCAGAACACAGAGGAAGCCCCTCAGATCTAACCATAGAGGACAAGGGAGCAGAGATCCTGGGATTCTGGGGGCCCTGGGTACTTCCAGGATGGAGGAAGATCTGTCCTAGGCTCCCGTCCTCCCTTGATTCCTCCTGCCAGCCCACCCCGATGCCCTGGCCCCAGCACTGTCCTTCTTCCCACCTTTGTAGGTGGAGGGTCTGTATGCCTGCACCCGGGCACGATTTTCCCCTACTAGGACCTGAAAGAAACTTCTTTATTTCCCCCAGAGCAGGAGATCGGTGAGGAGGCACCAGCTACACCTAGAGGAACGTGGATGTCCCGTCTCTATGGGTTCCAGGGAACCAAGCCAATTCACATGAGCCGATTCACATGAATTCACAATTCACGTTTGGGTTGTTTATTTATCGAGCCGGCAATCCGCGAACAACAGCAACAGGAATAAAGCATTGCTGCATCGCATCCAGCCCAGGGAAGTCAGGAGTCGAGGTACTATTTGCTGTAGTCCAAGAAAACAGTATTGGTGGTAACAGGGGACGTGGGTGCAGCTTACCCCACAGGATGCTGAAGGAGATGACTCCTTCACAAAAAACAACTTTTTCTAACATTTGAGTGGCACCCAGGTCATTCGCTGGGTCTTAACCATGGGAAGGGGTGGGGAGCGTAGATGCTCCTGTTCTCTTTAACCCACAAACCAAAATCCCAGCTCCCTAATGTATCCCACCTCCTCTGGGGGTTCTCCCAGGATGCACCACTGGACGTCTGAACCCTGATGAGTATATCTCTTCTCATTCATTCACGTGTTCCACTCGCTCCGGTTGTGCACCTTTCAGAGGCCGAGCACTAGACCCAAGGACACTGTGATGGATGAGACAGCCAAGGTCCCTTCTGCCGAGGGGAATCTATTCCAATAACAGACTGACATTAATCAGCGCACAAGTAAACAAGAAAGTCCCTGCAGATCATGCTTTGTGGTGGGAAGAGCACCGGGCCGACCGGAACGCAGGTTCCTGGAGTGAGTATTCACTGTCGGGCTGGATGGTCAGGAGGCCAGAGGAGGTGGAATAAACTCAGGGTGTTTACCAAGAAGGTTGAGATTTCTCTCTCAGAGCAATCACCCTCAACCCAAGGGGGAACACCCAAGCAGGCCAAGACTAAGGTGGGCTAGACCCAATGTCCTTAAGGGTGTGCGAGTCAGGGACCTGAGCCCAGCAGAAGGTCCTGGCATCTCTAAGAACCCCTGACACCCAGGCCACACCCCAGCCAGTAGATTAGAATCTCTGGGGCTGGAGTCCAGACATGGTCCTTGTTGTGAGCTCCTCAGGGGATAGCTCAGGAGAGCTTTAGGGGAGGCAGCACCTGATGATAGCAAAGCCCTGCAGGGGTGGCATGGGTGAGACCTTTGAGGGTCAAGTAGGCCTGAGTTTCCGTCCTAGCTCACTTAGCACAAGTTACTTAACCACTCAGACCCTCAGTTTCTGATCTATAAAATGGGTCAATACCCACAGTTCAGGTGTGGTGTGAGTATTGATGAGGAAACACGGAGCATAGAGCCTCCACCCTAGAGCACCCCAAGGTTGGAGCAAGCAGACCCCAATCCTAAGCCCTTCTGACTTTGTGAACCTTGGTTTCCCTGGCTATAAAATGGGGAGAATCACAATCTGTCCTCTATGGGCACACCTCCCAGGGCGAGCCTGCCCAAGCATCCTGCCTCCCACAGTGAGTGTGTCTGGGGTGGCCAGGGTCCCACGGTTGCCCGCATCCCCTGCTGGTGGCCTCTCCATTGATGAGGAGGCCTTTACTGTGAAACCCTGCTTCTTTGCATGCCGGTGTAAGCCGAGAGGCCACCCCTGAGGTGTGGTTTTAGCAGAGTGCCTCTAGCCTGCCCAGAAGTTCCCCAGGGCCCTGATGGCTCAACTGCTAGAGCCAGTGTTTATCAGAGAACTCAACGGCTGGCAGTGGCAGGGGAGTGGGGCCGCCCAGGGAGGCAGATTGGGAGCCACAGGTGGCATTTCTGCAAAGCCCCCAGCCTTGGGAGGGGCCTCTGTATCAGCCTCCATCTGGATGTGGCTTCTGCTCTGAAATACCCTGAGGTCTGGCATCCTGGAGCCAGGTGGGGGGTAGGGGGAGGACCTCTGAGAGATCCTCCATCTCCTGCTAAGTTCTATAAAGTGCACACAGGGAGTTCAGCATCTCCCTGAGGGGCGAGAGGGAGGTTTCATTTTTCCTAAAGCCACTCCCACTCCCACCCTCAGTTCCCTGCTGTGTCCCAGCAAGGCCCTGGAGCTGCAGAAACACACTGGTGACCTCCCAAGGGAAGCTCTGGCTCCTCGGAGAGGGAAGACTCCAGCATTGATGGAACTGTCACTCCAGCAGCCCCCACCCCAGGATGGAGAAGAGCCCCGTGGCCAGTATGGACATACCACTTCCCCTACCCCACCCCCAAACTCCTAGGCTATTGTCGTTGGAGTAAAAGCTATGAGCCCCAGGTCTGCTGGCTGGGTTAGGAGGGGATGGCAGGGAGATGAGATTCCACAAGGGGGGCAGGCACCAGAAAGTGGGTCAGAGGGGGGTGATCTAGGCCACGGCTACTGCCTTGAAGACTCCCAATCCCGCATGGGTTCTGGGCTGGCTTTGTGGCCAAGGAAACCGGCATCCTCCCCAAGGGCTCCTGGGGGCCCACTGTGTCCTAAGCCCCCCATGATGCTGGCAATCAAGGGCCCTGTGGGTTAGCCTCCCCCTTGGAACCACCGTGGTGAGGGGAGGCCCAGCTTAGCTGAGGTTCTGGAGATGCTTCTGCTCAGTTTCCTCGAGGATGCTGGGGACAAGCCCCCTGCTGCAGGATGCCCTGCGTAGAAAGTGTCCCCTTTGGGTGAGAGCCAGCATCTCAGCCCAGTACCCACAGCACTGAGCCCCTACTCCAACTCTCAGATGAGGGGCACACCTTGGTAACGAGCCTGTGCTGGATAAGGTGCAGGTACCACAGGCAGGCTCTCCAGTCTTCAGAAAGGCTGGCTCTGACCAAGCAGTGGGTGCTCAGGTGGGCGTAGTCTGAAGCCTCTGCACCTCTGAGCCTGCAGTCCCCACGGCTCTGTGCGCCACTCCCATCAGGGTGCATGACTCCACTTTCCAGAGGGACACATGAGGCCCAGAAAGACCAACCACCCCGTTCGAGGCTGCACAGGATCCCCAGGCCCTGAGCCTCCTACCCCCAACATCTCTGGGAGCCCAGCATCTCCCAGGCCTTCAAGGTCACCCGGGTCAGCCCTTGGCAAACTGTCTTTGCAAAAGCTTCTTCCTTAAAGCTGGACCTGGACGTTCATTCATTCAGTCAAAACATCAGAAGGGTGGTAGGGGCCATGGGTGCCCCGAGCCCTGCCCACCCTGTCATGAGACCCTCACGAGAGCCCTGGAGAGCCAAGGAGCTGAATGCAAGCCTCTGATTTTCTTCTGGCCCAGGGTACAAGGCCCCCACGATATGGGTGGGGAAAGCAAGGAATGGGAGGCACATGTGGGCTGCCCCCCACCGCCTGCCTGGGGCTCACACTGGAAGGCCATTCACACTGGCTTCTGTGGCCGGCAGACCACACTCGCCCTGGCTGCTGCCAGAACCCTGATGCGTCCCATATTTCTGGTCGGACAGCCAGTAAAACTCAGTCTCCTCCTTGTAATCCCCGATCCGTTTCCCATTGGAGAAGCTGACTTTGAGCGGACAGAGAACAAAGACCCTTTTGTGAGCAGCTCCGGGGAAGGGAGCCGGGGGGAGCGGGCCATAAGGAATATGTGGAGCAGCAACCCCAATTCTATTTTGTAACCTCCCTGGTGCACATGAAATCTAAACCGTGTCTTCGGAGAGTCACCACGGAGCCAAGTTCCCCTGGCCTGGGACGGTCGCCGTGCCAGCAGGGGCAGCAGGTCCAGGCTGCTCCAGCCCTGCCCCGCCAGCAGCGCGTCCTCCAACACGGCATTAATACCTTTTCTCCAGCTGCAGGAAGTCCAATTTGTGCAGGAGGAAAGTCATTTCCTTACCAGTAGGAGCTGGAAAGATGTGATACTGTATGTTGGCAAATTGAATTTAAATAAAATTTTTAAAAAAAGGAGCGGGAAAGAAAGCGGCTCCATCCCTCCCCTTCTCTGCTGTTCTCAACCATGCGTGTCTTCCCAGCTTCCCCCGGCCTCTTCCTGCCAACACTGCAGGCGGGGACAGAGCCGGAGCGCTGGCCCGGGGGCCCCTGCAGGAGCCGGGCGGAGGCTGCAGCTGTGTCCCCCACCCCTCCTTTCCCGGCTCTGGGACCGCTGGCTGCCAGCTCCTGGCCTGTGGTTTCTGCACACACTCTGGACTCTGTCAGCTGCTTGGTCTGTGCCCACATGTCCTCTTCTCTCTCTAGCAAAACCCTATCTTTCCCTCAAGTTTGAGGCCCGTGTCACCTCCTCCGGGAAGCCCTCTTGGATTCAGTTCCTCCACACAGCGCCACTTCCCTCCTCTCATACTCAGCACAGGACAGCGTGGATTTGTCTCACATTTGCCCCCTCAGCCGACCAAGGTGCTAGCGGCGGAGGTAACCTGTCCTTGTGACCCTGGTACTTATCTCAGGGCCTGGGGTGAGGGTAGCCTGTGAGTGGGTGGATGAGCCTGTCCACATACTTCTTACTCCACAATGGTACTTGTGGTGGTCAAGATGCTTTTGGCTCAAAACCACCTTCATAAGAAAAGACTGGGGGGGACGGGGTGCTGGTGGGAAGGGAGGTTCACATAACAGATATCTGAGCAACGACTTCAGGCATGGCTTGACCCAGGATCTCCCTCTTTATCTCTCCATCTCGGCCTTATCACAAGCAGGCCTCTCCACTATGAAGGGAGCTAGAAATGTACATCCTGCCAGCTTAGCACCCCCATAGAACGACAGCCTCTCTGTCCCCCTGGTTGGGCAAAGTCAATGCTCTGTCCCCATCCAGTCCAGGGGCTTTGAAAGCAGGCTCTTTCCTGGGAAAGTAAGAGCTATGGCAAGTCTGGTAAAGCGGAGATCTAAAGGATCAGGTTCAGGAGGTGTGGAAGACTATATAGCTCACTGTGCTCCCCGGGATGTTTCTGGGCACGAAAACTCCTACTATAATATTTTGCGTCTCCTTTAGTGATAATTTATGCACCATCTCCTTCCAAAAGAGATCCAAGGCCAGCGTGTAGCTTTGGCTCGCTTGTAATCCTTGCAAAGGGCTTCCCCTGGGTGCCCACAGTGAGGAATCGAAGCCAAGAAAAGTAGAACGACTGGCCAAGGGCCACCAGGTAGCAAGGCCTCCTCCCTGACACACACCATGACCTGACCAAGTTCAACTAAAGTTCAGTTGCTTTTCTTCCCATGCTCCCAGATGAAACCAGGAACAAACACCATCAGTTTGTGACTGTGTTGCTGTGTTGCTGCTGAGGCTCTCTGCCCTACCATTTTGCTCCAGCTCCTTCCTCCCAGGGTTGCGCAGCTTCAGGTCTTCCAGTGAAGCAAATCCTGGTGCCCCAGGCATCTGGAGAGAAGCTCGGGGTTATTTTTGTTGCTTTTAGCTTGCTTATAAAATAATATCTGTATCTATACACATATGCACAGACACAAATATATTACAGGTGTATGTAGGTGAGCTGGAGTCCAATGCACAAGATCCACATTACCCCGTGGCATTCACACACGGACCCATTTCACAGATTAGGACACTGCTGCCCAGAAAGATCAATTGACAAACCCAAGGGCAATCAGCTAGGAAGTGGAGAGGCTTTAAACAGAAGACCCAAGAGACGAAAGGTCTCACACTTCTTGTCAGCCTCATTCAGTCTGACTGGGGGCTGAGGAGAGTAACAAAGAGCCGAAATAGAACAAGCTCCATCCTTCGGTGTGGGGTTCAGCTCTGCCAGTCAGCCTCTCCTGACCTTCCAGTCATTCTCAGGTCGGGGACGGGAATCCCTACCTGTCTGGCAACCCTCTCCTGGGATCTGGCTCTACACTGCCCTAACCCTTCATCCTCACAGACACAGAGACACGCTGATCAGGGGCAATGAGGGCCCAGCAGGACCTCCAGGACTGGTAGTGGCCAGTGGCCCAATTGTCCCATTCCTGGGAGCCCAAGCCAGGCAGCAGCCCCAAGGCGACCTGCAGAGGAGTGCTCTAGAATTGCTCTTCCCTGCGACAAAGGACAGGAAGCTCATTCTGATTCCACCCATTCACATGTACCTGCAGGTTGGAAGCCTCAAGATTTTCCTGCCACCTTCACTCTAGCTGAAAGATGTCCCCGTCTCTCCTCTGCAGGACTTCCCCAGCCCACACTGGCACCGAGGTCCCTTGTTCCAATCCTACCCCACTTCCCTGGCCAGTGCTACATGTCTTTGGGGCTTTGCTCAGTGACCAGGACGCAGACCTCAACTTCACCTCACAGTGTTCCATCCCGCGGACCAGGTCAGAGTGGGTCAGTAAGCTTCTGTCATTAACATGCAGAGGACCAGACGACACCACCATGTGCACCACCATGTGCACCAATGGGCTTCATAGCTTAAGCACAGGCATTGGGGGGAGATGCTGCAGGCCTGGTGGGCTTCAAAGCAAGTGGGAACTGTCTTCTGCAAAATGGTGTCTGCCCTACCTCATGAGGATGATGGATAGCATTCACTGGAATCTCTTTCTCCTTCTCGTTTTGTTTGTAATTTTTGTTTTTGGTGGGGTTTTTTTTTATAGAATCTATCTATCTATCTATCTATCTATCTATCTATCTATCTGAGAGAGAGGCAGAGACACAGGCAGAGGGAGAAGCAGGCTCCCTGTGAGGATTCCAATGCAGGACTCAATCCCAGGACCCCGGGATCATGACCTGAGCTGAAGGCAGATCCTCAACCACTGAGCAGCCCATGTGCCCCTGTTTGTACTTTTTGAATGGTCTTGGGGGCATGAATCATAACAGCTGCAAACATAAGAGAGTTATGCCTGGTTTTGTTTTTTTTAGGTATTTAAGGAGCATTATAATGAAAATAATTTAGATCAATACTAGGAACCAAGATAATTTTTTCCTCTAAAAAGTCGGGGGAGGTGCAGGTCCTACGTTATTTGGGTTTAAGAAACGCTGTGATAGAATAATCAATCCCGTCTGAGGTGTCAGTAGCCCATAAAGGACAAGGGACAATAAGCCAATGGGAAGGTGGCCCAGAGAAGGGTCAAAACCTCAGAGACAACTTTGGGTTTGAACCCACATTCCTTTATGACCTCTGACCTGGGAAAAGGGACTTGGTGCCTCTGAGACAGTTGTCACAGCTGAAAACCAGAACACTGGTAAAGATTAGGTGGGCCCTGACCTCTGGGTGTCACCCTTCCCAGGGCAGACCAGCTGCACCCAGACTCCCTTGAAGAAACACGTTGAGCCAAGAAAAGCCCTGTCCCAGTGGGGATGCCAGGGCCCTGACAAGCAGGATAGGAGAAGCCTTGGCTGGGGACTCTAAGGCAGTGTTCCCCAAGACCTACCAGGGTCAGCTGCCCTTTCTGCTGTGGGGCAAGGAACCCACCACCCAACACTCTCAAATCCAAACCAGAGAGTAAACTCAGCCTCACCCACACCTTCCAGTGCTTTAGCACAAGAAAAGCTATCGCCCCTGACCTCCAAAGCCAGCTTAGGTTGGAACAAGCAGAAGAGCTCCAGCAGGGTAACCCTGAGAGCCCGTGCTGTCAGGGCACAGAGATGAACATCCAGAACCTTCAAGCCAACAGACTCTTCTGTGTCCCTCAAAGCAGGTAGGACCTTCTGACCCGAGCTGAGGTCAGAGAGGTCAGCGAGTACCCTCAGGAGACCCAAGCCCCCAGTCCTGGTCTACAGCCCCCGGCCTCTGAAGGGCCCAGCATGAGGCAGGTGGAGCTGGGCGCAGGCCAGGAGGCTGGGGAAAGAAGGGCCGCGGTCTTCCCGGTGAGGGGCCGTGGGCACCACCAGCCTGGCTCCCTGAGGGGCCCTCAAATCACGAGCCTTGATGTTGATGGTTGCCCTGGACATCTGGGGCCTGGGCTAGTAGGACTTCCTGACGAGGCAAAGATCTCATTTATTTTTACTTCATGATTGCCCCCATCAAAGCGAAGGCTGTATTTAACCAGTGGCCACTAAAAATAAATATTTAAACACCACATCTGTGTGGCTGGGCCAGGCCACCCGCACCTCAGAGGCATGGCCGTCACCCTCAGCCGGCTGGGACGATGACACCCTCGTGGCTCCAGCTCCGGAGGGGCAGGGCCAGCCTAGAAAGAGGACAACCCCTGTGATATCCATGCATTCACATTTCCCAGCATCTGGGGAAAACAGTGACTAGTTAGGAAAGAAGGTCAAGAAGAAGACCAAAAGAGGAAACGCCTTGTCCCCACACTGGAGTGTGGGCGGCCCTGCAAGAAACCCCCTCACCATCCACCACATCCCTGGTTCGCTGCAGCCGAGCAGGCCCCCCGACACACCAGACACCGAGGCCCTGTTCCCAGCCCTGGCCAGAAACCACACACGGCAGGGGTTCCCAGGGGCAGGGCGGCTGGGCCCTCCAGCTGGGAGGAAGCCAACCCAGAGACAAGGAAGTCTCGACCCTGCCAGCAACCTTCTGCTGTTTTCCAGAGCTGGGATGTCCAAATGCAGCTTTGTTGTCAGGAGGCCTGGTGGTGGGGGTGGGAAGGCCCCGCGTCAGCAGCTGAAATGAGAGAAACAGAGACAAGAGAAAAGAAAGACACACAAGGAAGAGAGAGACAGAGATAGAAAGATGAGAGACAGAGACAGGGAGACCTCCTAACTCTCAGTCAGGAGAACTTCTGGGCTGGCTCCCCCACCTGTGTGTGAGCAGAGCTCCCCACTCCAGAGGCCCGACTCCCCTCGGCTTACCACGCTCTGGAGGGCCTCCAGGGCGACCTTTCCTCCAAATGAAGTTGGATCTAGAGTCACACAGGGGATGGAAGGAGGCTGCTGCCCACCAGGTATCTATGACCTTGGGCTGCGCTATGAAATTAGGTTTTCAGTAAGTCTATGACTGTGCTGTGAGTAGCACAAAAGATTTCCACTGTATTTGTGTGAATTAAAACAACTATCAGTTTGTTTACACACTGAGAGTATGAACAAGCTTGCAATCTTATTTTGTCTGAATCCTATTGCTTCTTTCTCCCTCCCTCTCTCCATCCCTCCCTTCGTCCCTCCCTCTCCCTCTTTCCTTCTTTTCTTTTCTTTTTTTTTTTTCTTTTCTCTTTTTTTAATATATTGAAAGCCTCCAAAAGCAAGAGTGGCCAGGATTTGCCTCCACCTTAGGTCACCTGGAAGGCTCATGCGGCTCTGTAAGTGCCCCAGCTGGGAGCATGGCAGGCTTCCTGTGGACCCCATCACAGGCCCCAGGATCTAGGGCAGCCCTGGGGAAAGCCCTATACCCCTCAATGCTAAGGCCTTTGAACCCTCTTGCCCCTTAGAAGTCACTGGAATCAGGGACTCTGAAAGGCAGGGGAGCCCGGGGAGCCGGCTGGCTATATGGCACATGAGAGGTCCACCCCAGCTGGGGAGAAAGAGGAGCCAAAGAAGGTGCTCAGCCCACCTGAATGGGCTGGCTCAGGTTCACAACGTAGAACCTGGTTTGTGTAGCAGGAATTGGACGCTAAGGGGAACATGGCATTCCTGGTGCTTGCCCCTGGCCCTGATCTAGCTGGATGTTATTACTGAAGGCATTTCTCTTCTGTCTTCTCTCACTCTCTGAAAAGATCTTGAGAGAATCAGTGATAGGAAATAGTATACCTCTTTCATCCCATAATAGAACGTGCCTACATATATTATTCCATTTGATGTTCACAACAGCCCCACCTCTCTTCTGTCACACTGGTCTCTGTGCTGTTCTTTAAATACACCAAATGCTTTCCTGCCCCAGGACCTTTGCACATATATGATTTTCCTCTTGTTTTAAATACTCTTCCTCATGCCATATTCCCTTCATTTGGGCCTCTATCAAATGTTCCCTCCCATGAAAAGCTTACTCAGCAACCATGTGTAATCCATATGTAATCCAGGATTTCCTTGTTCTTAGAAGATACACACTGGTGTGGTTAGAGATTGCTGTGAATTAAAAATGGCCATGGATTCTTCGAAGGCTCTTTGCAGCTTCTATCAAAATGCACAGTCTATTTCCACACCATTCTGATAGATGCCAACTAGTAAACTTGCTTTGAGCAGTAGAGTGTGGCACAAGTGATGCCATGTGACTCCAAGCAAGAACTCAAGGGACCTTGCAGCTTCCACTGTCATTCGTTTGGAACCCCCTGTGAGGAAGGCTCAGCCAGACCACTGCAGACAGCATGTGGAGGAGAACCAAGGCACCAAGCTAACAGCCCAACCAACTACCAGGGTTGTGAGTGGGGCCAACTGTTGACCCATTTGGGAAGAATTTCTAACTGAAACAAGAGGGAAGAGTCAAGGTCTGCAACTTACATTTTTCAAAATAAAAAGAGAGAGACCAAGAGAAATAAGGCATCAAATAGCTACATCTATGGTCAGTGGATTTTTCACTAAGGATGCCCAGACAAATTGATAGGGGAAGGAAAAGTCTTTTCAAAAAACAATTTTGGGACAACTGTATATGCACCAGCTAAAGAAATGAAATTAGACCCCTCCAACTCCCACCACATAAAAAAAAATAGCTCAAAATGAATCAAAAACCCAAATGTGAGAGTTAAAACTGAAATACTCTTGGAAGCAAACAGAAACATAAATCTTAATCCTGTATTAGGCAAGAGTTTCTTAGCAATGATACCATAAGCAATAAAAGAAAAAGATAAATCAACTGGACATCATCAGAATTAAACACTTATATTTTAAATCACACCATCAAGAAAGTGAAAAGACAACCCAAAGAATGGGAAAAAAATATTTCCAAATTATATGTCTGATAAGGGGCTTGTTTCTGAATATGTAATTCTAAAAACTCAGTAATAAGACAAATAATTTGATTTCAAAATGGCAAAGAATTTGAGTAGCCATTTCTCCAAAGAAGATATGCAACTGGCTAATGAGTATTTGTACAAAAACATGCACAAAAAGATACTCAACATAATTAGTTATTAGAGACATACAAATTAAAACCACAATGAGATTCCACTCCAAACACATTAGAACTACTATAATTTTAAAAAGGCAGGGGTGCCTGGCTGGCTCAGTCAGTGGAGCATGCAACTCTCAATCTTGGGATCATAGGTTCAAGCCCTATGTTGGGTATAGAGATTATTTAAAAATAAAATATTCTGGGATCCCTGGGTGGCGCAGCGGTTTAGCGCCTGCCTTTGGCCCAGGGCGCGATCCTGGAGACTGGGGATCAAGTCCCACGTTGGGCTCCCTGTGTGGGGCCTGCTTCTCCCTCTGCCTGTGTCTCTGCCTCTCTCTTTCTGTGTCTATCATGAATAAATAAATAAAATATTAAAAAAAAGAAATCCTATAAAAGTAAAAAATTTTTTAAAAGATTTTATTTATTTATTCATAGAGACACAGCTAGAGAGAGAGAGGCAGAGACACAGGCAGAGGGAGAAGCAGGCACCGTGCAGGGAGCCCGACGCAGGACTCGATCCCGAGTCTCCAGGATGGCTCCCTGGGCCAAAGGCAGGTGCTAAACTGCTGCGCCACTGGGGCTGCCCAAAGTAAAATATTTTTTAAATAAATAAATAAATTTTAAGAGGCAGATAATAAGTGGTTCCAAGGATATAGAGAAAGTGGAACACTTACATTTCTAATGGGAATGGGAAATGTTGCAGCCACTTTGGGAAACAATTTAGTGGTTCCTCAAAAAGTTAAATATACAGTTATCATATAATCTAGCAATTCTACTCCTGGGTGTATGCCCAAAAGAAATGAAAACATGTCCCCACAAAACCTTGTACATGGATCCTCATAGCAGCTTTACTCATCACAGCCAAAAAATAGGAACAATTCAAATGTCCATCAACTAATGAATGGATAAACAAAATATGGTATATCCATAAATGGAAAACTATTTTACCATAAAAAGGAAGGAAGTATTATTACATGCTACAACATAGATAAATCTTGAAAATATGATGCAAAGTGAAAGAAGTCAGATGCAAAAAGTCACATATTATATTATTCCATTTATAATAAATGCTCAGAATACACAAATCCTTAGAGACAAAGATTAGTAGTTGTCAGGGATTTGGGAGGAGAGGAATGAGGAGTGATAATAGGGTTTACTTTTCAGGTAATAAAAATGCTCTAGGGGCACCTGTATGGCTCAATCAGTTAAGTGTCCAACTCTTGATTTCGGCTCAAGTCATGATCTCAGGGTCCTGAGATTAAGCCCCACTTTGGGCTTTACTCTCAGCATGGAGTCTGCTTGAGATTCTCTTCCTCTGTCCCTCCCCCTGCTTATGCACTCTGTCTCTCAAAATAAATAAATTAAACCTTTTAAAAATATTCTAGAACTAGATAATGGTAATGATTACACAACCTCGTGAATAATACTAAAAACCACTGAATTGTACACTTCAATATGGTGAGATTTATGGTATGTAAATTATACTTCAGCAGAAAAAAAATAAAACATCTGAACAAAATAAAACTTAGGCAAGTACTACATTTTCTGTGATATTTAATTTTCTTGATTTGTTCTTTAGTTTTACTTCTTCCTTCCCAATCTATACACCCTTTATTTCTTTTTCCTGTCTCATTGCATTAGCTATTACTTCCAATATGATACTGAAAAGGAGTAGTGAGAAGGGACATTTTTGTCTTTTTCCTGATCTTAGTGGGACAGCTTCTAGTTTCCCACCATTAAGTATGATGTTAGCTGTAGGTTTTTTGTAAGTATTTTTATCAAGTTGAAGAAGTTCCTTTCTCTTATAGTTTAAGTTTTATCATGAATAGATGTTGGATTTTGTCAAATGCTTTTTCTTCATATGATCAAGTGATTTTCCTTTTTTAGCCTGTTGGTGTGATGGATTACATTAATTAATTTTCAAGTGTTGAACCAAACTTGCTTACCTGGGATAAATCCCACCTCTTTATATATTGTTGGATTTAATTTGCTAATAGTTTATTAAGGACTTTGCATCTGTGTTCATGAGACATGAGTTTGCAGTTATCTTTCTGTTATTGATTTCTAATTTAATTCAATGGTGGTTTCTAATCTTTTAAATTTGTTAAGATGTGTTTTATTTCCCAGAATGAGGTACATCTTTTTAAATATTCCATATGAGTTTGAGAAGAAGGTGTACTCTGTTATTGTCAGATGAAATAGCCTATGGATGTCAATTATATCCGGTTGATTAATGGTATTGCTGAATTCCACTATGTCCTTCCTGATTTTTTGTCTGGTGGATCTGTCCGTATCTCATAGCAGGATGTTAAAATCTGCGATGATGATAGTGGATTCATCTACTTTCCTTGCATTTCTATTGTCTTTGCTTCACATGACTTGATGCATTGTTGTTAGGAGCATACACATTAAGGATTGTGATGTCTTTTTGAAGTATTGATCCCCTTTATCATTACGTAATGCCCTTCTCTACCCTTGATAACTGTTCTTGCTTTGAAATCTGCTCTGTATGCAATTAATATAGTTACTTCTATCTTTTGATTTAGTGTTAGTGTGGTACGTGTTTCTTGATTCATTTACTCTTATTTATTATTTTCAAGATTTATTTATTTATTTTAGAGAGAGAGGGAGAGTATGAGTGGGAAAAGGGGCAAAGGGAGAGGGAGAGAGAGAGAGAAGGAGACTCCCCGCTGAGCATGGAACCTGATGTGGGGCTCGATCTCATGACCCTGAAATCATGACCTGAGGCAAAATCAAGAGTCAGATGCCCAACCAACCAAGCCACCTACGCGCCCCTCATTTACTTTTAATCTAAAGGTGTTTTTATATTTAAAATGTGTTTTTATATTTATATTAAATGTGTTTTTTATATTTAAATTGAGATGCAATTTATGACATCATCTAAATTATATGTAAATTGTAGGTGACAGAGGAGCCTGGATGGCTCAGTCAAGTAAGCATCTGCCTTAGGCTCAGGTCATGATCTCAGGTCTTGGGATCAAGCCCTGAGTCAGGCTCTCTGCTCAGCAGGAAGCCTGCTTCTCCCTCTCCCTCTGCCTGCTGCTCCACCTACCTATGTTCTCAATCTCTCTCTCTCTCTTTCTGTCAAATAAATAAATAAATAAAATCTTTAAAAAGAAATCAATTGTAGATGACATATAGTTGGGTCTTGTTTTTTGATCCACTCTGACAATCTACTTTGACTGTCTACTTTGTCTGTTAGAGCTCCTAGCATATTAATCATAGGTGTTTTAAATTTCCAGACGGATGATTCTAACATCCTTGTGATGTCTGGCTCTACTGTTTGCTAGGTCTCGTCAAATTGTATTTTTTGCCTTTTAGCATGCCTTGTAATTTTCCTTAGTAGTTGGATATGATGCACCAGGTAAAAGAACCTGCCATAAATAAACCTTAGTAATATGGTGAGATGTGTGAGGAGGGGAAGTATTCTGCAGTCCTAGGATTGGGTCTCAATCTTTTAGTGAGCCAGTTTCTCTAGACTGTGAACTTCACAGAGTGTCTCAGGTTTTTTTCTCCCCCTTAGGTTGAGACATGATGGCTATAGTTTCCTGGAGTTGATTATTTCCATTCCCCCCAGATCAGTTAGGCTCTGATAATGCCCCAACAGCACAGGCTCTGCTAACTAGTTTTTCCAGAAGCAGGCCTTGCTAAGAATAGAGTGCTCTGGCATAGTTCAAAATGATTCCTTTTTCCCCTCCACCTGCCAGTGTTACAAGGAGATTTTTACTCTGATACTTATTGTGGGAACCTGGTCAAGCTCCTGGAGGTCAATCTCAGGTCAAAACTGTGGGGGTCCCTCTCTGACTGGATCCCTTGGAGCTTTTAATTCTCAGACTTGTCCACACTGGGCCTCCAGCAGTTCATCAATTATGGTTCACATTTTCCTGCCCCAGCCCAGGTTCCAACTGTGTTCCCAGTAACAAGCCTCTGCCCCAGGAAGCTGTCACTCCATGTACTCACCTCTGTCTCTCCAATTTTGGGGGGCAGCAATTGGCCTTATGCCCTCCCCTCTCCTGGGGATCCAAGAAAAGTTGTTGATTTTTCTCTTTGTTCAACTTTTTACTTGTGAGGACAGAGTGGCAATTTACAAACTCCTTACATTTGGAACCCTGCTCGTTGGTTTTAAATCAGTAATTTTAAAAGATATTTTAATTTTAAAGATATTATTCCAATGTAGCAAAAACAGTTCATATATGAACCAAAACTTGCACTCATCTTGCAGTTTGCAAGATGTTATACTGTTATACTATTTTGAATTTTAAATATAAATAAAAACTTTAGTGGTCACACGGAATGGCAGAATGAAAGTAACTCAAATTCTGTATCTTCATCTTTCCAATCACCGTACTATCATGATTTTGTCAAATCTGCTATTAATGAAGGAATTCATGCTATCCCAGGGTTAGAGACATGCACACAATGGCCTTTTCCCTCTCACAGCTTACTTTATAAAGCACATTTCTGGGCCAACTGTATATGTAAGAATT
This sequence comes from Canis lupus baileyi, assembly GCF_048164855.1. Lineage (NCBI taxonomy): Eukaryota > Metazoa > Chordata > Mammalia > Carnivora > Canidae > Canis > Canis lupus. Next base: position 41,417,078 of record NC_132839.1, on the reverse strand, counting down.
TTCCAAATGAAATTTATATATTTTTTAAAGATGTTATTTATTTATTCATGAGACCCACAGAGAAAGAGGCAGAGACATAGGCAGAGAGAGAAGCAGGCTCCACGCAGGGAGCCCTATGTGGGACACAATCCTGGAACTCCAGGATCATGCCCTGGGCTGAAGGGAGGCGCTCAACCACTGAGCCACCCAGGGATCCCAAGAACTTTATATTTTTTAAAGATTTATTTATTTGACAGAAAGAATGAGAGCACAAGCAGGGGGAGCGGTAGGCAGAGAGAGAGGGTGAAGCAGACTTCCTGCTGAGCAACTAGCCTGATGCAGGGCTCAATCCCAGGACCCTGAGATCATGACCTGAGTTGAAGGCAGATCTTTAGCCAACTGAGCCTCCCAGGTGCCCCTTCCAAATGAACTTTCATGTAGAACACAAAATTCATGAAAAGATAAGAAATAAAATCATGCTAACATGTAGCATATATATACTCACGGGAACCAGCAATTATTTAGAATTCAATCAATAAAATATTTTCCCTGGGAGGAGTATTTTATCATACTGGGTTACTAAAAAAAAAAAAAAACAGTCCGACTTGGTGGATTTCATTATTGTCCAGTTTTCTACAGATGACCTCCCCCGCTTTATTGACTAAATACAACCACACTCGAGCAGTTCCCATCACTCTGCCCTTGGCTTATCACCTATATTCTCTGGTCCCCAATGCCTTATAGTTTTCATTTTAGCCAACCCTCAGGAGAAATTTATGAGTTAGATATTACAATCCCCATTTTACAGGCCCAAAGAGGTGAGTGGTTGTGCAGGGGCCAGGATCAGAGCCTAAAGCCAGGTCTGCTGGACCCTAGCTCTCAGCCACTTTTGTCTGGGGCCTAGCCCCCTACCTGTGGCACCCCCACCCAGACTGGCCTCTCTCGTTGCTGCCACAGTTCTGCCAGTCACACTCTTCCAGGCTGGGCCATGTTCCCAGGAAATGGCTCAGCTCAGTGTCTGCTATCGGTCTGGATGGAACCCGGAAATTCCTTCACTGTAGGGTGCCCAGAGCTGATCACAGGCCCCATTCTCAGGAACTACTTGCCTTTAAGAAAGGGAGTACTTCCTAAGTAGCCAAAAGAATGCCTCCCGTGGGCTGCCAGAACCATCTATATAGGCATCTCTCTTCCCCACCTTAGTATCAGGAGTGGTTTTGATTCCCAAACATGAATTCTGCCTAAGGATAAATCGAAAGAGGGACCCCAAAATCAACTCAGACTCAAAGTGCACTTAGAGTAACGATTATGTGACACATTCTCATGTGTCTGGCTGTGTGGAGCCAGGAAAATCTAGCCTCTCCCCAAACAGCTTAGTGTCTGCCTCCCAAGCACAGACAGCCTCAGCAGGGCCTGGAGACTCACTCTGGAAGTGGGTCCTGTCCTTCTCAGCACCCTCAGAGGCTTCCCTGCAGCATTGCCAGATTTGCCAAACTTAGTAAAGTGCCATTTTCTTTATTATCGTCCTCTAAGACCTCACAGCTCATTCAAATCCTTCCACCCAGACAGATTAGGGAACAGGTTTGAGAGAAATGTATATCTGTTTAAAAAAAAAAAAAAAGGTTTCAGATTCCACTTTATATCATCCAGGGTTTACTTACAGGAAATAGAAACCACTCCAACAATTTTGAGCAAAAAGGGGTTTAGACAGGAAATTATGGGCTTACGATTTTATTGAAAGGGCTGGAGGAGCGGGTGTGGGCCAGGCCTATTGGAGAGATGCCTGGAACAATGCCTGGGGACCAGCTGGCCCCAGTGCTGCTGCCCCTACACCTGCCTCTTGACCCCACGAAAGGACTAAAGGGGCACCGGAATGCCGCTGCAGCAGAAACAACCACCACAACTCTGCTTGCCAGCAGGAGCAGCCAAAAGCAGCAGGGGGATGCTCTTGGCCTTGAACTGTAGTAGCTTGAAGCTAAGTGGCAGAACTGGGCATGTGCTGGAGCCAGCTCACCCCAGCAAGTCAGTGGTACACAGCAATCCCACTTCACATTCAGCAGCACTGCATGAATAGCTGAATCGAAATTGGCCATGGAGTGTTTACACCACGAAAATCAGCAAGCACTGCAACAAGCCAGAGTGTAATTTTTATCTTTTTTATTTTTTGAGAGCCGATTGTTAAGTATTTATCAGCACATCACTCTAGCTGCAAGGGAAGCAGGAAATGCAGCTGTTCACTTTCTTAGGCTTTGAAAAAACACTGAAGGGAAGGGGGAAAGGATGCTCACTGCCCAGCCACCCCCCATCACCCACGCTTCCAGGAATGCATCCTTTTAATAAACTTGCCCACATGCAGAATGACATAGGACTCCTGATATTTGCTTCAATTGTGTTGAAGCAAAACTTCTTAGCACAAACGGCTCTTGAGCACAGGTCAAAGCATATTAGCCTCCCACCCCCCCCCACCCCCCACCCCCCACCCCCAGCAAGGGAACTGGCAAGGAGAGAAAATAGTGTGTTGGTTCAGGTAGGGTTTGGAAATCGTTGGCCTGTATCTACAGCAGGGAAAGAAGGCTTGCATAAGCAGCTTATAAGGAAAAGCAGCAGCTAATGAGGGCAAGATTATGGTTTCACTTACCACGACTGTTCATTCGGTACTTCTGTATCAGCTGCAACCAATGAGATTCCAGGCACAATCATCTCAGAGGCCATTTCTGGAGAGACCAGCTGTTTGTCAGAAACAAGACACAAATCCAAGACACCAGACATCTGTGGCTGTTAATTAGACACACAAAGTTACACAGTTGCATGGCCCAGGGGAGCTGGATGAGGGCCAGTCAGCCCGGAGGAGGCAGCAAGCACGTCAAGCAGAGGTCAGACCGGACAACCAAGTAATCAGGTCCTGCTTTGTCTCCTTGGCCAGCACAACCTTCCAGTTCCAAGACATTGAACGTGCAGGTTGCCTAATCCTTGGCTTTGTTTTTTATTTGCTCGTAGCTAAGTACAGAAACAAGCTATATGTACCAAATTGCATTCCTCCTCCAAACTCATAAAGTCTTAATCCCCAATATGACTATATTTGGAGATGAGACCTTTAAAGAGGCAATTGAGGGACACCTGGGTGGCTCAGTGGTTGAGCATCTACCTTTGGCTCAGGTTGTGATCCCAGGGTCCTGGGATCGAGTCCCACATCATGCTCCCCACAGGAAGCCTGCTTCTCCCTCTGCCTATGTCTCTGCCTCTCTGTGTCTCTCATGAATAAATAAATAAAATCTTAAAAAATAGGGAATTGGTCAAATATATCATAGTGGATCTATCCAGGGCCACATTGAATACCATGGGAAAAGAACCTCCCTGGAGTTGTGCAAACAGCAATACTGACTCCTACATTGAAATACTATGCAACCATTAAAATGAAAGAGGCAGTTCTATAAGCATAAAGAAGAATCTCCATAGTATGTTAAATGGAAAAATGGAAGGTATAAATCTTTACGCATATAGCACGCTGCCACTTAGGTTAAATAAAAGTGGTCAAAGGAATCTATAAATGTATTTACTTAACTAAGTAAAATTATCTCTAGAAAGATACCCAAGAAAATGAGTCCAAGACAAGGATTGCCTCCGGGGGAGAGGAGCTGGAAGGAGGGATGGGAAAGGAGATTTTTTACCATATGCCATCTGATGCATTTTGAATTTCCTACCAGTGAACAACTATTGCCAATTCAGAAATATTGTTTTTTTATTTTAAAAAATGGTTGTAGAAATATAATGCACTGGCCATGAGAATGTGGTGTTTGGCCAGGGGAGAGCAGAGGTTGGGCTGAAAGAATCAGAGCACTCCCCTACATGCCTGCTTTTCTATGGGAATTAACGCTGGACTTGGTGGCACTCGGGGGCCTGTGGCCTGCTCTGACCTTGAGAGAGTCACTCCTCCCCGTGGCATCATGTCTCCATGTGTGACCGCCCAGCCTGGGGGACACACATAACCTATGCATGTCTGCACAAACACAGGTGTGACATGGGCTCTCTTCCTAAGCGAGGCAGGGGTTCAGATGCTCATTGCAGGGGAGCCCAGATTGGACCCCAAACCAGACTCCTTTATAAAATGCCCTCCGCAGGCATCTTGCAGGAAGACCGCTTCTGACCTCCACATGGGGGAGGACACTCAGGCCAGTGGGCCTCCTGGTCAGTAAGAGTGTGGAGCAAATGTGGGCTATGGAGCCCCTGCAAGGCTTGCGTCTCGGCCCATCCCTCACTACCTGTGCCTGACCCAACCTTGGCCCGAGGAACAAGCCTGGTCCCTACCAAACAGTGCTATGGGGACTGGAGGGACACAGCCCATGGAAGGGATGGATCGGGGCTGCACAGAGCAGCTCATTAATACTGACCACTGCTATTCCTCACCTTCCACCGCAGCTGCTTGGCGGCGCGCCTGTGACTGAAACATCATAAAAACGTAAAGGCTTGTTCAGCCTCGAGAGTGCGCAGGTCTCTCTGAAGCCTGTAGGGAGATGCCCTTGGCTGGCCTTGCTGGGCCAGGTTAGGGAGGCCGACCTGGCTGCAGCCGCGGCCACGGCCTCCCTTCCCCTCCTCCCGTCCTTCCCCACATGGAGCCTGTCCTCCTTCCCTTGGGGTCCTCACTCCACGCCCAGCCAGGAGCTCCCCCTGCTCTGGAGCTCCTGTAGCTGCCTGGAGGGTGAAGGGAAGTGAGTCCTGGGAGCAGGCAGGCAGGGGACAGATGCAGGTCCTCGCCAGGCCCGTTCCAGGAGGCTTGTGGGCTCTGATCCTTTCCCCCTCATCGAGCCACGTCATTCCACGACAGCTCCTCTCCGAGGGTGGGTGTTAAGACCGTGCCTTGTCCATCAGGGAAACGCCTGTGAGACTCAGCCAAGGCCACGCATAAGGGGGATGGAGCCCAGGCCTCCCACAGCCTCTCACCTAAGCACGCCGGCTGAGATAGGAGCAAAGTTAGTCACAGCTTCCAGGTCTCGGCTGATCTCAGACCCCCACCCTCACTGTCCCTCACCTCCCACCGCCTTGCCTGGCTCAGTCCTCACGGCAGCCCTGAGGTCAAGGATAGGAACCCTAAAGATAAGGGCCATCGGTCCAAGTGACTTGGGGGGAGGCCACAGACCCCACACCTAGGTGCCTCTCTACACCCCAACTTGGTCACTATGTCCTAGAAGAAGGCTCTGGCCAGCCCCAGCAGAAAGCAGCCAGGCTGGCCAGCCCGGCCCAACCCCACCCAGCACCACAAAGGCCTGGCTCGACCAGCAGCAGCTCTTCCTTGATTTATGAAATATTCTCCATTTGCTCTTTCACAAGTCCCTGTGCTCACTGACCTTACCCCTCTGACCCCTCCCACCCCACCTCGTGCTGCTGCTTGACAGGCCCCCAGGTCCCAGGGTCTGGGTCCTGCCAGGCCGCAGCTGCTGGGTGCCTCTGACACCTCCCCCTTCTCGCGGGGCCTCTCAGACACATGTTTCTAATTTCCAAGCCCGGGCCATGAGGTGGGAGGGGGCAGCTCATGCCTGGCACCTGCGGGCTCCCAAGCCACCTGGGGGGGAAAAGGGGGTAGGAACGGGGAGGGGAGGCCCCCTCAGGCCTGGCCTGCCCCCAGGGAGCCCCTGCCAGGGTGCCCAGAGCTACCAGGGGAACAAGGAGTCAGAGCAAGGAGTGGCCCCGGCAGGGCGGGGGCCGAAATGGGCCTTTCCCAGGCCAGATGTTTCTAGAATCTAGCCTTGAACGGTCCCAACAGAATCCCTCCCCAGAGGTGGGCCTGCCCAGTGTTCCTTTAAGAGAAGCAAGACGACCAGGCCATTTCCTCAGAGCCTGGGAGGTAGAGCCGGGGCGTCTTTGTGAATGTGATGCTTCTTCTCAGCTCTCCCTGTGGCCTCCTCAATCCTGGACATCTGCAGGGGACGTGGTTACTCACTGACCACATGGTGAGATGCAGCCCTTCAGGTTGAACTTTTCTTTTTACAATTTTATTTATTTGAGAGAGAGTGTGTGTGCACATGTGTACGTAAGCAGGGCTGGGGGCTGAGGGAGAGGGAAAGAGAGAACCCCAGGCAGACTCCCCGCTGAGCCCAGAGCCCAACAACCCTGAGATCATGACCTGAGCTTTTCAGGAGTCGACACTCAACCAACTGAGCCACCCAGGTGGCCCCCAGATTGAACTATTTTTAAATCAAATTTCTTGAGGTGTACTTTATACACAGTAGAATTCAGCATTTTTAGGTATACAACTTGATGCTTTTTTTTAAAAAAAAAAGATTTTATTTATTCATGAGAAACACAGAGAGAGAGGCAGAGACACAGGCAGAGGAAGAAGCAGGCTCCCTGCGGGGAACTTGATGCAGGACTCGATCCCAGGACCCCGGGATCACAACCTGAGCCAAGGGCAGAGGCTCAACCACTGAGCCACCCAGGTGCCCCCATTTGATTCTTTTTGACAAGTGCACAGTCCTGTAAGCACCACCACAGTCTAAGAAGGAATATCTCCATCTGCTCAAAAGGTTTCCTGTGTCCCTTTGCGGTCAATATCCTTCCCCCACCCGCAAACCTGGCAACTGCTGATCTCTTTCCATCCCTAGCATCCATCCCTATGACGCTTTCCGGAGCGTCATATCACTAGAATCATAAAACATCGTCATGGAATTGGAATCCTAAATCATAAAACATCTAGTTTATTTCACTTAATGTTTTTGAGTTTTATCCATATCCCTGCATGCTTTGGAACTCCCTTCTCTTAATGCTGGGTAGTTCGCCCGTGTGGACACACTATGTTTTGTTCATCCATCCACCAGCTGAGGACATTTGTGTTTTGCTGCTTCTTGGCCGTGGCGAATAATGCTGCTGTGAACAATCACGTATACGGTTTGTGTGAGGACGTGTGTTTTCAACTCCTGGGTGACTACCTGGGAGGAGGATTCCTGGTCATATGGTCAAAGGTATATGTTTACCTTTGTAGGAAACAGCAGGACAGTTTTCTAGAGTGGTTTTACTGCTTTACGTTCCCACCAGCACTGAGGGGTGTGTTTTCATTTTAGCTGTTCCAACAGGTGTATGGTGACATTTCATCATGGGTTTATTTTGCGTTTCCCTGACAATGACATTCCACCTTTCCATGTGCTGATTGACTCTCTGTATATCTTCCTTGATGAAGTATCTGTTCAAATCTTTCCCCCCACCCCTGTACCCCACTCTTTAAAAGGCTTATAAAACTGTCAAAAGAGCTCCCTAGCATTTGGGGAAAGTGTCACATTCTCTCCTGACCCCCAGACTCACCTCACAGGCCGCAATAAAGTGAGAGCCTGCTACAGGTCATGCCCTGGCCCCGGCCCTGCCCTTCTGGTGGGCAATGCCCACAGGGGCCCAAAGGGGGAGAAATGCAGAATTTCCCGAAAAAGTAAAATAATAGTATCATAAAGATGAGTTAGAACAGGGGGCACCCAGGTGGCTCAGTCGGTTAGGCGTCTGACTCTTGGTTTTGGCTCAGGTCGAGATCTTGGGGATCAGGACCCACAACAGGCTCTGTGCTCAGCAGAGAATCTGCTTGAGCCTCTCTCTCCCTCTCCCTCTGCCTCTCCCTCTGCTCACTCTCTCTGTCTCTCTCTCTCTCTGTCTCTCTCAAATAATCTTAAAAAAAAAAAAAAAGATGTATTAGGGCATACACATAAAGCATTTAGTCAGCACCGAGCAAACTGCAAGTGCTCATTAAGTGTCAACTTTTATCACTATTATTATTATCTAGTGATTCAGGATTGAACCTGAAGTCCAGGTGCCCAGGTTAGAGACCAAGGCTGGGAGGGGGTCCTCCAGGTGTCATAGGCCCCCCCTAGACCTGCCTGTCTCTGCAAAGCTGGGCTCAGCTAACCACGTCCTACCTGCTGGATGTGACCCCACCCCTGCAGCAGGACTCTGAGGGTTTCTTTTGGGGTTACTTGCTGCCATTAATCCTCTTCTGGCCTCAGGAAGTCCTCCCTCTCGCACACACACAGACTGGCCTCACACGTCTGTCCCTCCAGGAGGAACCCCTCATCCCAGATGCACCAGATGCATCTTCCAGGAAGAGGATACTGTCGTTCCTCTGAACTCCTAGGCCCAGTATCTCCCAAGCAGTGGTGTCTGTGGATAGTGAATGCAGGGCAGAGACCTGGGCACTCAGGAAGTAGGGGGCAGCCGACTTAGCTGGCACCAGGCAGTGTGGATAGCAACACGCTCGGGAGAGAGGGTACTCAGGGCACGGCTGTACCTCTAAGCAGAGGACTGGGGTCTCACTCTGGGCCAGAACAAGAGGTGATGTGAGCAGAGAGCTGGGCAGCAGTGCAGGAGTGGGGTGGAGGGGTGCTGTGGGGCCTGGGGTGGGGGGTGGAAAGAAAATGGGTTCAGGAGAAGCTGCTCCCAGCGGTGGGACTTGAACAAATTCCGCAGGCTCTCTAAGCCATGCTTTTCTCCTCTGTGAAGTGGGACTCACGAGTCAGCCTGCCTCTGGGGAGAGCTGGGAGTGAAGTGGCCCACAGCTACTTGCTGTGTGAGCCGGGAGGGAGTAGGACGCAGAAAGTCCCCCCTGCTTCACTAGGGAATGTGGTAGCACCAAGGTGGCTGCAGGGCTCCCTGAGTAGGGATGTGATGGGGACTCACGTGAACAGAGACACCGAACCCCCTGGCACATGCAGTACTTCCTTCATAGGATTCCCTACTCCACATACATTCCAGATTGCCAGACCTCCCGTTTTATGTTTCTGATTCCACAAGTAACATATAAGGACGAATCCAGGCACTTGCACGTGCACGTGTGCATGTACACACACACACACACACACCCCAAACCCTTGCTTCCTTGCCCCCATCAGTAGCAGAGTGGGCTGGGGCCTGTTCTTCTATACTCAGTACCCATATGCTTAGGACCCCCAAGTAAGGAGTGTGTGTGTGTGAGATTGGTTCTTAGCATGTGTGTTGCTCCAAATCGCTTTTGTCACTTAACATCACGACTTGGGACCTTGCTCTGACAGGCCATCAGAACATCCTCTGTAGGAAGGTGCCAGTTTTCACAGAGCCGTGCAGCCACTGAGCAGTGTTTGGGTTACCTCAGACCTCACTCAGGACAAAGAAAGACCAAGAAACAATGACGGATTTCTGTAGTATCTTTACTTCATAAACTGCCCAGAGCTGGCAGGAATGTTTTTCCAGGTTAGGAGAACAAGAGGTCCGAGGCCACACCAAGGCTACCCCCTCAGAGGCAGAGGCAGACTCCCAGGGTCCTGCCCACCACCCTCAAAGGAAGCATCTCTGCTCAGAGGAAGGCCTCTCTCAGAAATGCAGTCCCCGACACTGGATTGGCCCCCAAGGCCCCTGGGTCACACACACGACCAGGCTCACTGCCCTCCATTCCCGAGGACCAACAGAGGGGTCTGGGAAGCTGGGCCAGGGACCCTCACCCAGGGAAGCTCTTTGTCAGCTTAAAGAGGCCTCAATCCCTTTCCCAAAGGGCTTTCGTACTTTCATGATTGCCAGGGTATCGGCAGGTGACTAGCCCAGTCCCCAGTAATCTCTCACTAAATGGTTTCGGCCTCTACTGATGGTCCTGGCCCGAATCAGTTGCTCACTGAGGGTTGCAGGTCAGTGACTTTCTGATTCTCTCCTTCCTTCTGCATTATCCAACATTCTTCTGTGAAGAAGAGCATCCCTAACCCCTGGGGATGAACAGGTGATTCTCCGAAAATGGTATCATGCTCCCCTCCAACAGTGAGAAGTAGGCCTCCCTTCCTTGCTTCCCTCACCCCTTCCCTTTTCTCCTGCCTTCCTTGTCTTTTTCTTTTTTCTCTTTGATGATCACAATGGGCCTATGATTTATATGTATCGTTCTTTGTGCTCAATTATGGCCATTATGCTTTTCGATGTCCCAATTACCCTAGAAATCTTTGAGCACTTGCTTGCTTGCTTTCTGGCACGAGATGTCCCAGGCCTGCCTTATGCTGCTCCTGCCCTAGTAGGGCTGGGGACCACCAATTCCCCCAGCAGCTGGGGCAGAGTGAGGACTAAGCTGCCAGCCTCCCGACCCTCCACAGATGCTCTAGGGTGGGGAGAGGTTGCTGGGTCGATCACTTCCAGGCACACAGTTCCCTGCAGCTCCTAGTCCTCCCAAGGGAGGCCTCGGGAGGGTCCTTCTCATAAACTCAGCCTCAGCCCTTTAGTCAGGGCTTTAAACCCAGACGATGAGTAATTTCAAGGGCACCAGAAAAGGCCAGACACCAGATAGAGCTGCCCGCCCATGAGCTGATGCCTGAAATTCCCCCCCATTCACTCCTAACTGTGGAGCAGATCCCTGTTAAAGTACCACCTCCCTGTGGTGTTCCCAAGAGCAGACGTTACCGATGAGGCAGACAATCCTGGGGTGCCTGAGCCCCAAGGTTGGAAAGAGGGGCCAGTCTGCCTTGGGGAGGAGCCTGGAGAGACAGACTTTGGGGATTGTCTGGGTCTGGGCACCACTTCATAGACATGTGTCACAACCTGGCAGCCCCAGCCCCTGCCCACCCACCGCTCTAGGAAAAAACTACCTCACCCTCGACAACCTGTAAGACCCCCACAGGGCTCGTGGGGCTAGATGCAGAACCCCGGCTTCTGCTGGGGCACAGACGCCCTTTATGGCTGCAGGACATTGAGCTCATGATGGTCAATGAAGAAATCCATGTGTTTCCTTTTCCCTGTTAACCCCTTAGTCTCCGGGGCCTACCAAAGTACCACAACCTGGAAATATAAATCTTTGACAGAGTTGAGAGGCAGGGAGTGAAAACACCAAGCCAGCCAAGAGTGGTGTAGGTGGAGTGTGAATGCGTGTGTGTGTGTGTATGCATGCGTGCAAACGTGCACATACGTGTATGTCCATGTGCATGTGTGTAGGGGGAGTGTTGGGGGGGGCCTGACTCAGGCTGCATCTGCTTTGAGGAGTAGGCCCCAGAGGTCTTAAAGGGTCTATGATCTTTAAGATGGGCTCACCCCACCTGTCCACGCTGCCCTTCCCACCTGTTCCCTGTGGGGTCCAAATACATTTCAGGCCATGAAGGTTCTTCCTCATTAACAGAATGAAAAACAGTTGTTTTCAATGCACACAGAGCTGTTTCTGTTTGTGACAGGATACTAGTTTGACATATTAATCAAAGGGCTTTATTTTCTGTTTGGGTTTTTGTTTTGTTTTGCTTTGTTTTTTGTTTGTTTTTGGGTTTTTTGGTACATCATCCTACCCAATCATTTAGCCCATTCAGGCAGCAGGTTATTTTCAACTGGAGTTCCTCAGGGTGGGGGCCACACAGCAGGGCATGCACAAGCAGGCTTTTTGTTGATTTTTTTTGTTTTTTAAAGATTTCATGTATTTATTCATGAGAGACACAGAGAGAGGGAGAAGCAGGCTCCCTACAGGGACCCCAATGTGGGACTCAATCCTGAAACCGTAGGATCACATCCTGAGCCGAAGGCAGATGCTCAACCGCTGAGCCACCCAGGAGTCCCAACGGGTAGGTCTCAACGTCCACTGTAAGCTGCTGAGACTCCAGGAAGAGGAACAGTAGGAGAGAGAGCTTCATGGTGGAAGAGCCCAGCTCTTTTGAGAGAGAAAGTTTTGGTTTTGTGTTTTGGCTTTGGTCCTAAAAGGCCCAGAGGACAAGGGTTAGACCAGACAAAAGGAAGAATGCATGCAAGACCAGTGCTGCCCCTAGAAGAAGCCTGTCCAGGAGGGCAGGAGGAGGGGAGAGATAAGCAGAAGGGGTAGCCACTCTGACCCCACAGCCCAGGTCCAGATGGTGCATGTGATGGAGACAAATGGCTGGAGCTTCATGGAGTCCAGAGAGGATGGAAGAAAGTGAAGCCTGGTGAGCCTCCTCCCACCAGGATTTCCCACCATAGCAGGTGAACTAGTTAGTATGCTTAAACATAGGGCCCAGGCCACCTCTGCTTTCTCCTCCATCATCCCTGGGGGAAAGGGAGGACCCTGGTCCTCATCACAAGAGATGGAGGTCTAGCCATCACATCCATGCTCCAAATAGCAGATGAAGAAAAGGGGAAGGTGAGCCAAGGCCATCCCACAGACAGGTCTTTGAGAGATTCCTCGACCACTGCCTGACATCACTCAGGTGTCCCAAGTGTCAGGGAGGCTGAACAAAACATGTGGTCTTATTTCACGAGGCCAGGAACCAGTAGAAGATGCTCTGAGCTGGTCCTGCAAGGTCCCAGCCACTGCAACAGAGTGAAGGGCATGTGAGCCCCCAAGGCTGTGCCTGCCAACCTCTCTGCTGTAGTGACATCTTTCCCCCTGCTCCATCCTGAATTCTCAGGCTTAGGAGTCAGGGGCCCCTCCATCCTGGGACTCTTCCTTGAATGAGGCCTTTTACAAATAAGAGCTGACCCTGAGCACCAGAGCTGTGCTTCCTCAAATGGTTAGCCTCTACTCATCTGTAGCTGTTGAAATTGAAATTTAAATTAATTGAAATCAAATAAATTTTGGTGCTCAAAATCACTAGTCATCAGGAAGATGCAAACCCAAACCACAAGGAGATGTCAGCTCTCATATGTGAGAAATGACTATCATGAAAATAACAGGAGATAACCAGTGTTGATGAGGCGGTGAAGGAAAAGAAATCCTTGTGCACTCTTGGTGGGAATGCAAATTGGCGCCACCACTATGGAAGGCAATGCAGAGGCTCCTTGAACAATTAAAGAGAGAATTACCACATGATCCAGCAATTCCACTTCTGGATATTTACCTGAAGGAAGAGAAAACATTAACTCAAAAAAATATCTGCAGCCCCATGTTTATTGCAACATTATTTACAAAAGCCAAGACATGGAAGTGACCTAAGTGTCCATCAAGAGATGAATGGATAAATAAAATGTGGCACATACACACACACACACACACACACACACACACACACACACACACCTTGGAATATTATTCAGCCATAAAAAGAAGGAAATCTTGCCATTTTTGACAATGTGGGTAGACCTTGAGGGCATTCTGCTAAGTGAGAGGAGTCCACTAGAGAAAGACAAATACCATACGCTCTCATTTATATGTGAAATCTAAAAAAAGAACAATCAAACCAAATCCATAGATATGGAGAATAAATAGGTGGTTGCTGGGGTGGGGGATGGGAGTGAAATGGGGGAATGTGGTCAGAAGAGGCAAATTTACAGTTATAAACGAAGTCCTGGGGATGTCATGCACAGCATGGTGGCTATAATTAATAATGCTGCATTGCATATTGAAAGTTGCTATGACAGCCAATCTTAGAACTTTTCATCATGAGAAAACAATATTTGTAAGTACACATGGTGATGGATATTAATTAGATGCACTGTGGTGATCATTTCACAATTTATACCAATATTGAATCATTATGTTATACACTTGAAACTAATATCATGTTATGTAATTATAACTCAGAAAAACTTAAAAAGTCAGCAACTCTATCACACTAATATTTCAACATTTTAAGTGTTCAGTAGCCTCACGGGGCTGGTAGCTACCATACCAAAAGCAGAGACATAGAAGAGTCCATCACTAAAGAAAATTCTATCTGCAGCACTGCCCCAAAGGGATGATGGTCCAGAGTCCTCAAGTTTCCGCTTGGGGAACTACAGCAGTGGGCCCCTTCAGGGCTCATGTTCTTCCCTCACCACAATCCCTGCTTCTGGTGACCAGAGCCACACCCTGGCCCCATCACACCAACCAATCAGATGGATAGTCTGTCTGATGCTGGGGTGCAAAGAGGGAGAGACCAACAGGGACAAAAGGAAGACAGTTGAGGAGGATCAAGGCACTGCTGGCCTCTGTGATGGCTGACTGGGCAAATGGAAGTAAATCCCCTCTCTGCTCTCAACTTCCTCACCCACCCACCCACCCACATAACCATCTACTAACCCATCCACTCACCCACTCATCTGCCCATCCACTCATCCACCCACCTACCCTTCCACTCTATCCACCCTTCCAACCACGGATCTATCCAACCATCCATTCATCTACTCACCCATACACTTATCCATCCACCTGCCACCCATCCACCCATGCACCCATCTATTAACCCATTCACCCACCCACTCACCCACCCACTCATTCACCTATCCATCCACCTACCCATCCACCTGTCCATTCATCCATCCATGTATCCATCTATCCATCTGTTCCATATTCCCGCCTTCTAAGCATTGTGGGTACAAAAACAAATGAGCCAGACTTCCACCTCAATACAAAGACAACTAGCAAAATGGTTGTTATTATTTTATGTTATTTATTATTTTATGACAACTGGCATAGCAGTTGTCATAGTGGTGGAATAAGTGCTCTGATAAGTATGGAATGAATGCCACAGGGAGACAGGGTAAATACTGATGAGTGCCAAGGAGCCCGCCCAGGCCCCTCCTCCCCTGGGAGACGGTACTCCCCAAGGTGGGCTGAGGCAGTCGATCCATATGCTGGGACTGGCCTCCATGCCCTAAGGGAGGGTTGTGGGAGGCTGAGTGACCTCCCAGGACCCGTTCTGGCCAGGCCACTCAGCCAAAGTAGGGGCTCAGGCTAGCCCCCCACCCACCTGCCCTGTGGCTCCCACTCCCAGGCTGCCAAGCCTCCACCCCCACAAGAGGAACAAACCCAGGAACCCCCAAGGGGTGACCTCACCTGCAGACGAGCCTGGCAAGGCTGCCTTTTGGCTTCAGCTTCCCTTGAGAGGATTTGGAAAAGGTGGGCCTGGCCACAGTCCCAGCTCTTCCACTCTTGAGCCAGAGGGCTGCTCAGAGCTTCAGAGGCTCCAGCTATAAGAAGCGAATCCACGTGCCTTGCAGACCGTGTCAAGGTGGCACATGATGTGGACAAAGGCCTATTTGGGGACCAGCATCAGCTGGTATCTAACAAATGCTACACGAGGTTACCACTCGACAAGCGGGCCCTTTCCACTCTCACATATTCCAATGCTATAAACTAGAGATTTGAGGCCCAAGGGATCACTCCTATAACTTCACAAGCCTGAACAAAACCGTCCTGTACGTGGTCTCCAGCCCGTACTCAACAGGAAAGGGCAACACGTCATAAATCAAAACACCTTTGACTTGCCTGGGAGATCTGCTCTCCCACACACTTCACCTGAGTCTTTGGAGAATTTTCATCACATATGTCAACGTGCCAGGCAACCAGGAGGTCTGAGGCCTCCAGGGAGCCACCGCCTTTTACAAGCGTGTGAACAGCCACGGAGCCTCGATTCACGGTGGGCGCCAGACAGGGCCTGTGCACACCTGACGGTGAGCTGATTGGCTGCACTTCGCTGCTGCTTTTTAAAAGGTTCAAGATCGGATGCGTTCATTGTAAATGCAGTTTGAGAGCTGAGTGGGCCACAGGGTTTGCCAAACCTCTTCTCTCCCACAAGAGCATATCCTATAGGCAACATTTGCCCAACTGTTCAGGCCGGATGAGTCGATAAAGATTTCTGGAGCACTGGGTGCCGGGCTACGTTTGACGGACAGATAATATCCAAACAATATTAATTTACGGAGTGCCTACTCTTCCAGGGACTCTGCCGGTCAGTGAATAAGACAGGGATGATCTCACTCTCGTGGGCCTGGTATTCAATTTGAGGATCAGATAAGGAGACAATCAAATAAATAAGATGCTTATGAACCAGTACGTGTTCGAATATTGCAAAGAAAATAAACAGACTGAGATGATAATAACAGGTGATCGCTGTCCTCTTTGACAGCATGCCATTTAACTTGAGATAGGAAGGGCACCTGGGTGGCTCAGCGGTTAAGCATCTGCCTTCAGTTCAGGTCATGACCCCAGGGTCCTGGGATCAAATCCTGTATTGGGCTCCCTGCAGGAAGCCTGCTTCTCCCTCTGTGTCTCTGCCTCTCTCTGTGTGTCTCTCATGAATAAATAAAATCTTTTAAATATTTTTTTAAATTAAAATAAACTGAGAAAGGAAGGATGCAGAGTGAACCAGTCAGTCATGGGAAGAATGCAGGGGAAAACATGACAGACAGCAACTAGCATGGGCAAAGGCCCTGAGTCAGGAAGAGGTTGCCATGCTCAACCCCCTGAAAGACTGAGGCAGCCGGAGAAGGAAAAGAGAAGCAGGAACAGGCAGCTGAGGCCACATAAGCCATAAGGAGTGTAGATTTTATTCTTGGTTACAGGAAGCTGTTGGAAGGTTTGAGGCAGAGGACCCATGTGCTCCCACGCGGCTTGAGGAATGCCACTCCTCTGCTGCTGTGTGAAGAATGGACTGGAAGAAACACAAGTGGAGCAGAGAGACCCATTTGGAGGACTTTGGAACCTTCCAGGTGAAAACTGAGGCTTACCTGGATGACGGCGATGGTAGCAGGACAGAGGGAAGTGGGGAGAAGCAGGATAGTTTTGAACACAGAGCCCCAGGCTCTATCTGCTGAGGTAGATCTGAGGTTGGAAGGAAAGGAGAATCAAGGACCTCATGACCTGCCGGCTTTAACACGGTGGCACCGGTGGCTGAGACAGGGTAGGTCCATCCACCGAGGGTGGAGAGACAGGTTATAAAGGGGAATCGGGAGCTCTGTGGTGCACACAGGAAGTTTAGAGATGCCTGCAGAACCAGCAAACACAAGGGATGTAAGGGCTTTAGGAACTCAGGGGAGGGTCTGGCCTAGAGATAGGGATGCGGGGCTATCCACCCACCGGTGGAGCGGGACCCCTCAGATATAATTGTGAGGAGGAAGAAGAGGCAAAACAGTGGCCAGAGGAGAAAGAGGAAACCAGGAGCTGGGTGCTGTGGAAGGCACCTGAGATAAGCATTCCTGGGGGGGGGGGGGGGGCGTTGTTAGCATGTCACCTTGGGCTGAGAAGTTAGAGGAGCTCAGAGACGCGCCTGGGCATGTCACAGGGCGCCACCGGTGACTGGCCACAGCAGCTCCATGGTGGCTGTGGGACAGGAGGCAGATGGGGGTGGAGAGAAGAGTGGTGGAGAGGTGAGGACGTGAGCATGGCGCCTGGGGTGACACCTGCCCCGCACTTTGAGAACACTCAGGCTCTGCTTGGAGGACTTTCTCACCTTGAAGGTCCTGTGTCCCTGAGGTAGAGTGGAGAAAATTCTCTTCCCGGTCTCCTGTGCACCCAGGGCGCAATAACAGGACCTGGCTCCACCGGCCAGACTCAACTTCGTGAGTCTGTCAAGCTCTCTTCCCAACCTCCTCTGCAGCCGGGGCACAGGCATGTGACCCAGCTCCACCAATCGGATTCACGTTTATTGACATCAGTTCAGGAGGAAGGTCCAGAGGACAGCAGGGGTTGAGCTCCAAGCATCAAAGAGATGCTAGTGGTGGCAGCAGGGCCAGTTGTGGTAAGGTCGCGCTCCAGGCAGTGGACCCACTGTGGCATCTGGCGCTGCATGGAGCAGTGGGAGTAGTTTCCTCTCTAGCTCTGCTGGTGTTCAAGTGTAGGGAGTTGATCCTTGGGGCTTAGTTTCCAGCCTGCTACTCCAGCCTTCTTCAAAATTTCTCTTAATAAACTATTTTGGGGTGTCTGAGTGGCTCAGTCGGTTAAGCATCCAACTCTTGATTTCAACTCAGGTCATGCTCTCGGGGTTGTGAGATGGAGCCCTGAATCAGGCTCTGCACTGAGAACGGAGTCTGCTGGTCCCTCTTCCTCTGTTCCTGCCCCAGCTCACGATCTCTCTCTCTCTCTCTCTAAAATAAATAAAATCTTTTTAAAAATAAAAATAAACCCCTGTTTGGTTGAATCATCTTAACTCAGCTTCTGTTGCACAAACTAAGAATCATGCCTGATTGAGAAGACTAGAAGGAGCAGAACAGAAAGCAAGGAGGAGCCTGAGCACCCCACCTCCACCCCTGCTCCATGCCAGGCCAGCCCAGGGCTGCCCCAGACTTCCTGTTGTGTGAGGCCAAGAAATCCTTCCCTGCTGTTCAGGTTTTCTTAAAGGCAAATGCACTCCTAAGTCAAGTCTGGTAGCCGGCAGAGGAGTGGGAATGGGCTGAGAGAGCGGGAAGGGGTGGACATGCAGAACCCCAACATGCAGGATGGAATCTTGGGGACATCTGCTTTGCAGCAGCATGACATTTGGCCACAGCGTCACCTGCTCCATGGTGAGACAGAGACCAAATGCCAACCGAGGCTATAGAATTGGGGAAACGTAAGGAAACATCCAGAATTGGGGAAACATAAGGAAACATCCAGAATGCTGTTATTCACTACGTCGGGTAATGTTCTACAACAGAGAGGAGGGACTGAGATCAGTGACAGAGGTGGAACAGTAGCAGTAACAGTGACAGTAACAGTGACAGAAGGGAAAGTGGCAGCTCTGAGAGAGGTACCTGTACCAGCGGCCTGCCATCAGAATGGATGGAAAGTCCCAGAGTCTTGCAGGATCACACACACACACACACACACACACACACACACACACACACGCACGCAGAGTTTCTTTACCACAGAGTAAATCAAGTTCTTGCCTGCAAATAACAGCCATAGCAGGAGATAAAATTAAGACACAAGGTCTTTTTCCAGAACTTTCTTTTAAGAATTCCATCTAACAGAGGGGCCCCTGGAAAAAAGCATGTGAGTCCTTGGGGATGTCTCCCACCAAGGTCACGGTTTTGAGTCATGTAATTACAGTGACCATTCCACTAGGTTGAGGACACAGCAGAGCCCAGTGGGTAAATAACTGGAGTTGTCATGTGTAAGGCTTAGGCTAGAGCAGCTCTCCGGCTGTGGTCACTCTCCAGTGGGACTGACCTCCTTCCAAAAGACCAGAAGCCAACCAAGTTTTTGAGTAAAATGAATTACCTAAAATAATCAACCCAAGGCTGATGGTAACAGCCAATCCCTGAAGCAATGCCAGGACCCCAAACTCATACCACCCGGAAGCCGCGTGGCCCCCAGAGATGGCATGCCCCGTAAGTCCTGTCTCTCCCGTGGCCATGGAGAATAATGGGCAAGAAGGACCCCTCTGGAGGGCAGAGCCAAGTCCACAGGGGACCATGGCGATGGCAGAGCCACCCAGGGGCAGAGCAGGTGCCGTGTGGCCACCCAAGGAGCAGCGTGGCCGTGGGGAACAGGACTTCACCTGCTTCCCGTTCTCCCTTTTTCTGAATGGAAGCTGTTTCCGCCGCCTTCCCAAGCGTAGCCAACGGCTAATGCCGAGGTGGTTGGAGCAGACTACTTGTCTTGTGGTTTAAGTCACAGGCCCACGGCTGGCTTTGTGGAGGAGCCTGCCCGGTGAAGCAGGACGACACCCTGTCTGTTTGCCGCGTCGGAGGAAGGAGTACGACAGGTGTTGGCTGCAGAGGGGCCGCTGGGTGGCGGTTCCTGCTGGCTGTCCAGCCAGTGCCCATCCCCACTTTCTTCCTGCCACCAGTGCTGGCTCAGAAGGAAGCACGAATGTGCTCGTGTGAGCTACTCATCTTCTCAGTGAGAGGTGGCCCCTGCTGCAGGTCGGTCACTGAAAGTCAAAGCTTGCTGGAAGGACTACCTCTGTTCCTTCGCCTCGCCCTCCTCCCTCCTCTTCCCACATAGAAAGGAGATGTGACGCCGGTGATGCAGCAGCCACCTTGTGATGACGTGGCGTGAAGGGAGGTCGTCGACCAGTGTGAGGGAGCCAGAGAGATGTGGGAGGTTAGGGGAGAGCGGAGCGACATGGTGGCGAGTGGGAGAGCACGCGGCCAAGAGGCCCAGATACGACCCCACCCTCGAGGAACCAAGGCAGGAAGTGCTAGGAGAGCAGCATGCGGCGCTGTGGGAACAGGACAAGGCCAAGGAGGCAAGGGACAGTGCAGCCCAGGGGAGTAAATGGCCTTGCCAAGCATTTTCTAACACGAGCCATTACCTGAAACAGGAGCACTGCCGTCCGCCACTGCATTCACAGTGCGCTAAGCTACACCCTTGCAATCCTCCCCATCTGTTTAAGTGGAACTGGAAAATCAAACTGAAATCTAAATCAGCATTAAATTTTTATGGCATTCATAAATATTTCACTCTTGCTTTGGCCAGGCAGGCTGACTTTCCTGTGGAACAGGGAGGTCAGCAAAACGTGTAAATTCCCCAGTGGCCCTTTTGGGAATTCAGAGGTGAATCTGGAAGGAGAAACTGGTTACCGCATGGGGCCATGTGCCCCACGCTTACAAGCTGGCTAGTCCCCAGGGGCCATCTGGTGAAAGGATGACAGAGAGCAGGACATCAGGCAGCTAGACGGTAGGTCCCTCTGGCCAGCAGAGAAGGGCCAGAAAAGCTTTATCCTTCCCCCTCGCCAGCTCCTTAGAGAACCCCAGAAGGCACCAGCCTTGCACAGTGGAGTCTTTTGGTGCTGAGTGCATTTGCCTCTTCCAACAGCCTCGTGTGGCAGCAGACATAGAATTGTCACCATTGTGTGGATGCTGCCCCCGCACCCAGGACAGTAGGGGACCCTCCAAGGACATACGAGAAGGAAGAGGACTGGGGCCGGGAACCCATGCTTTCTAGATGTCTGCCACAGCCAGGGGGGCTACAGTGCTGCTCACGTTCACAATAGTGATCTCATTCAATCCTTCCAGCCCCCGTGATGTGGAGGTTATACCCATTTTGCAGATAAAGTGGCTGGCTAAGAGAAACAGAGTCATTAGGCGACGTTGCCTGGCTGGTGTGCAGCGGGGCTGGGATGCGGTCCCAGCTCAGGGCGGGGAGCCACACCGTGCCCCTGCATCCAGCTGCGGGCACCTGTGAGTTGCTTGTCATCTTACAATACCAAAGGTGAGTAAACTCACAGACCCTGGAGACAGCCTCAGTGCGGTTCCCAGTTCTGATACTCACCGGCTGAGTGACCCAGGGCAAGTTTCTTAACCTCTCTGTGTTTCAATACCCCCAACTGTAGGATGGGGGTAATGAGAGTAGCATCTCACACACACCTAGACCACGTAAAGCGCTCAGAGCTGTGGCTGGCAGGTGGGGCAAGTATCTGCTTTTACTGTTTTATTATTTGTATTGTTGCTGATAATGCCAAAGAGGGTGGAGAAGCTCAGAAAACCGTGTGGCTGGGGTGGTAACAGGGGAAGGCGTCCTGAAATTGGCCAACCCTAGAAGCCCCAGAAGCCCCCTTAGGCAGTGGCAAGTGCAGAGTGTGGTAAGCTGGGCCCTGACACTCCAGGCGCTACACAGCCTCTCACCCTCACCCAGGAAGTGGTTTGGTTTTGCATGACGTTTGTTCTGAGGGTTCAGACCTCTCGGGTTCCCATTCTCGCAGAGCCTCCCACCCTGCTCCCCAGGGGGAAGTGAATTGTGGCCTTAGTTATGTCCTGGGCAGGCCCCCACAGACGCTCTGGCCTCCCTCTGGGGTGGCCAGAAGAGTGGACTTGGGTTCACACCAGGCAGCTGCAAAAAGATCAGCGGCTTCTGATGGAGGATGCATGGGGGTCTGTGACGCAGCCAGTGTGGGGACACCTGCCCTTCATCCTCAAGCCATGGGTCCCTGTCTGTCCTGGGAAGGCTCAGTCACCAAAGGCAAAGGTTCTGGACCTTTGCCACCCCTGAACCACCCCTGCACCACTTGTCTGCCTTCTGGGCTTTAGTGCTTGGAGTGTTTGTTTGGAGTGTTTAGTCCTGGACCTTGCTGTTTTCCCTGAGGGCCTTGCTTCTCCTGAGCTGGACCCACCACGTCTCTAACCCCCCACAGCTGGGCCACGGGGAGAGAGCTGAGACCCTCTCAGGGTCCCCTTGGCCCTGGCCATCACCACCCAGGCCTCCTGAAAGGCCCACACGAGAGCACCGAGTAAGCAAAGCTCCCTGACCCAGGGGCACTGGGTGGCTCAGTGATTGAGTGTCTGCCTACGGCTCAGGTTGTGATCCCGGGTCCTGGGATCAAGTCTCACATGGGATTCCCAGCAGGGAGTCTGCTCCTCCCTCTGCCTGTGTCTCTGCCTCTCTCTCTCTGTGTCTTTCATGAATAAATAAATACAATTTAAAAAACAAAACAAAAAGGCTCCCTGATCCTGGCTGGCAACCCTCCTGGTGGCTTCACCTCTCATTTAAAATGCAGGCTCTGGGAAGACAGAGCCCCTTACCAGGTCCCCAGACTGGAGGCCTGCACAGCAGGCATTTACACTGGCCAGAAACAGTCCTTAAATAATCTTATCAGTCCAGATAGCCACAAAGCCTTCCTGTCTGCTGCAGCCTGGCTACACAAAAATAGTGCCACTGATTAGGACCTTCCACAAGCAGTAAGGCCAGAGCCCTCCGGGGTGCCAGAGAGACATCCAAGTGAGCTTTTCCTGCCTTACTCTATCTTTAAAAAAGTATAAGAAACTTATTTGGGGTTTTGCAAATTAGCACAGCATCTTTGAGAAGAAATTTGCTACTATCTTTAAAAGGCCATAAAAAAAAATCCATCCCCTTTTACCCAGAAATCTCATTTTCTGAGAATGTAGCTTAAGGGAATAATTAAGAGGAAGAAAAAAGTAATAGACAAAGCCACCCGCTGCAGGTGGCTTTGACTAACACATCTAAGGTGACCTTGGAGATGGCCCTGTCCAACACCATGAGGATGGCTGTATTAGTGTGTGTCTCTCAACTCAATGGCATTCTGTATAGCTATTAAAAATTACATCCATTTCAGGACGCCTGGATGGCTCAGCGATTGAGCATCTGCCTTCGGCTCAGGTCCTGATCCCAGGATCTGGGATCAAATCCCACGTTGGGCTCCCTGCATGGCGCCTGCTTCTCTCTCTGCCTGTGTCTCTGCCTCTCTCTCCCTCTCTCTGTGACTACCATAAACAAATAAAAATTAAAAAAAAAATTACGTCCCTTTCACAAGGACAAACAGGAACACAAAATTGCACAGGGCGTAACAGACATGATGTGTGCCCGCCACACGTAGCCTAGAAGGAGGTTTGTGTTGGGATGTTGGGATTGCAGGAGATCCTTCCTTCCTTTTTTTTCTTCCACTCCCTCATTCTGCCTTTAAAGGAGGCCATTGGGTTTTCCACCTGTCCTCAAGAGGCAGAGACCAGAGCTCGCAGGATGGGTACCTCCCAGCCGGTAAAGAGAGGGGGAAATTCTTGCTGTGCCTCTCAGCGCGTGTGCAGTCCAAACAACAAAATAGCATCCTCATCACTGCTGCTGTTGTCATCAAAGCCAGAACCACGCTAAACCACATTTGTCCTAATAAATCCATATTTTCAGAGACTCCAGCCCCAGGGAGATGACTCCTGGAACACACCACATGGAAGTCACATAGATGGGTCCTGGATTGTATCCCAAGAAATACAGGCCAGTCCCACTATGGCAAAGCCTGTGAGAAAAATAAAATTCCAAGCCCAAAGGAGGAGCTGATGAAGGTGTGTGAGGATGAGAGACCCGCCTGGGGTGGTCTACAGAGTGGGCCACAGGGTTCCAGTGCACCATCAGAGCCCAACATGTCCCTGGCGGGTTTGGGAAGGGGCAGGGACGTCCCAGGCACTCTGGCCTTGGGTGGCCAGGCTTGGGTTGGCAACTCCTCAGGAGGAGCAAGTAGGTCAGAACCTGGGCACCAATTCCTGGCCTGCAACCCAACACCCAAACATCTGAGCCGCTGTCAGCTCCCACGCAATGTGAGGATTGAGACTGCAGCCTGGGAAGGCTTCTCAAGCAGGAAACAAAGGAACACCAACCACAAAGGAAAGATTTATTTGAGCACATGGCAATGAAACATCTGTTATCAAAAGACATAATGGAGAGGGTAAACGCAAGTCACAAACTGACGGTGTCTGCAGCGATTGTAACCAACGGAGAGGTCCTATGCAAAGTGTAGAAAGAACTCCTTTGATCCAACATGGAAAAGATATTAGTCCAATGGAAAAATGAGCAAAAGCCACAAAGAGGCATTTGCCAAAGCAGGCACTCAAATCACAAAGAAAGGAAAAGTGGTTTAACCTCAAATGGAAAAGAAAGCCAAGGTAAGAAGGTAGGGTGACGGGAATCTGTTACATGGGAGTGTGATTCAGCACAAGGGTTCTGGAGGACAGTCTGGCAGCATCTGATGAGGGAATACAAACCTGCCCTGTGAGGGTGCA
Source organism: Canis lupus baileyi (assembly GCF_048164855.1). Lineage (NCBI taxonomy): Eukaryota > Metazoa > Chordata > Mammalia > Carnivora > Canidae > Canis > Canis lupus. The sequence goes on along the minus strand of NC_132839.1, from coordinate 41,393,048 downwards.
AGCGGTACAGAAAGCACACGCACAGCACACTAGAGACCAGGGAATGTTCACGCCCCATCGTCCAAAGCTCAGAACACTGACAACGATGCAGACCAAACCCAAATCCAGACTGAATTATTTTTTAAATGTAGCACATTCACTCAATGGCCTCCAACACTCATTACATGGCTAAATCTCAAAAACATTTTGGGTAGAAATGGGGAGAAAGTCACAGTATTTAAAAATAACATATTTAATTGGATCTTATTTCTATAAAGCACAAAACCAAAGAAAACTATCCAATGCATTAATTTGAGATGCACATAGACCAGGGCACTAACAGCCTCGGTGTTTATTTTACTATAGTACCTAAAATGAGGTTTACACAGTATGACTCACTGCGCTATTGTTTGTAATAGCACAAGACTGAAACAGCTCGTGTCCACTGGCCGGGACTGGTTCAATAGATCGATTCCCATGTGTCACTGGGCTTTCTAGCAATCCCCCAAAGCAGGATCTCTGCGTGAAAGATCTCTGGGATATATTGCAAAATAAGATAAATAAAACTAAGGCGTAGAAAAGGCCATGTGCCATGACTTCCTCTTTTTCATAGAAAATATGGAAAAGAAGAAAACATATTTTCATTTGCTTGTCTTTGCCTGCTCTTGCTCTGAAAAAAATCAAACAACTTTTTGTCCCCATTCTAGTTTGTCCCTGCTGCCCTGGCACAGCTTGGTCACACATACTTGTAGCCAAATCCTCTGACCAGCCGTCGGTGGGCTAATTTCAAAAGATGGTTAAAATGGGGAATCATAAAACCACTCTTTACAACATAAAGCTTCTAACTTAAAACACATTTAGTAGCTGCACTTTGATATAGGTACTAGTCCTTCCTTTTGACAACAAGCCACTCAGAATTCCATGTCAGCTTTTAGTTTTTTGCATAAATCATAACTTGGTACTACAATTTTCAACTTGGTTTCTCTTAAAGTAGAGCCATTATTTCATCAACAGTTGATACTCAGAGGATCCCGATTTTTTTGTGAATGGGTTTTCCTGATCTTTCATAGCTGTCTTGCCCACATCTAGTTGGACGAGAATTTTTTGGAAGGTGACTCACCTTTATCCAATGTTTCAACCTACATATCATAAAAACAACGATCCATTCTTACTGCCTTATATCTCATTAGTTTGCACCGTGTGTAATTAGATTACTTCCTTGTTATAACACGTGCAAATGGCATGAACAACATTGGAAAGAAACCCACAGACTCTCAAGGTGGCTCAGTGTGCTTTCCAGAGGGACGCGTGAGCCCCTGGCTCATAGGGTGAGCAGGAGGGGGTCCATTGTAGCCTGGCTACATCTGCGTAGATCACAAAAAAAATCGGGATCCTCTGAGTATCAACTGTTGATGAAATAATACACACAAAGTGCTTAAACCAGTCCCTGACTCACACAAAGCCTGCCATAAATGTTATTAGCTATTACTATTATTACTAATCTCACTCCTTTTGAGCACTTCTACCCAGGCTGGACTCCCTCAATGCCAGGGGCAATTCAGAGCAGCAGAAGCAGGACTCAAAAAGCATGACTGGGGAAATGGGATGGGAACATCCCCAAATGAATGGCCCAAGTATGTAGCAAGTGGTTACAACAGCACTAGCGAAAAGAGTGAACGATGCCATGTGATCCACTGACATACTAACGTATGGCCCCTAAGGAACTCTTCCATGATACCTGGGTGCAAGAAACATTTCTTTGGTTTTCAAACGAAAAGTTGTACCCTTAAGAAAAAAAATTGTCTTTGAGCAAGTTATATGGTAGAGCCATTCACATGGTAGAAGCCCCAAACTATGAAAGTGTGAGGGGTAGGTCTCCCTGCACCCTCACCCCCCAGAGGAAAGTCAGGGTGCTGGACTCACCACTGAGCAAGACTCCAACATCTATCTCCTTCCTCTCTCTCAGGGTGGCCAGGACATTCCCCAAAACCTCTGACCCAAGACACCACCCTCCATCCTGTTCCAGGGATGCTGCAACCGCCCTCCAAGACACTGAACCATAGAGACCAGTGGTTCCCCATGGGAACCGCCCAGCCCTTTCTGACACCCGGGGGTGGCTTCCCCTTCCTGGGCTGGGGGTGGGAAACCCTCTAGGGAGAGCACAGCTGCGAGAAGAAAAAGCCACATACTTGAAACCCACAACAAGGAGACACCAGCTCATGTTTTCCACAATTACTCACCTTTTCACACCCTCTTTCCATAAGTCCCCGCAGAGGACATGTTCCTTGCCTGTGGCTGGACCTTGGCCCAAGACTGCCCCAAGGTGTGGGTGGGGAATGTGGAGATGCTGGATGTCTCCCTCCCAAGTTCACACCAGCCACCACAAGGATCATTTTTTATCGTAAAGACTCACCCTATTACACAAAGTACAGACGGCAAGTATACAATACAGAAGATCTCTAAGGGACAGGGCAGGCAGAGAATTGAAAATCGGAACACCTGCAAAGCCATCTCCTTACCCCTTGACTGCTGGAGATCCCTAGGGGAGCAGCCCTTCACCTAGACATAAAAGAGAAGAGTGTGGATCTAAGCTGGGTGGGGATGTGGGAAGGTGGCCACATTATGGAACAGATGGAAGATCTGGGGAGGGGGCTCCGCATTCTTCAGAACTTTTTATTGCTAGTGACAAAAATTGCATTCAGACCAGCTTAGGCAAAAAGGGAATCCATTGGCTTATGTATTTAAAATATCAGTGAATGCTAGTTTCAGGTATGGCTGGATCCAGGGACTCAAATAATATCACTCTCCCTCTTACTCACATTCTCTTTGTTTTCCTTGTTTTGACTCATCCTACATTGTGTGTTGACCTTTACTTTCTTCCTGCAGAGAAGCCACAAGGGTACCCAGGCTTATATCATCCTGGTGTGGCAAGCCAAGCAGAAAAAGACAGTTCTCTAATAGCTCCGTAGAAGCCTGACTGGCTTGGATTGAATGTCCACCCCTTGGGCCAGCCCCCTTAAACTAAGGTGTTGGGAGCCCTAGGATCAGCCAAACCTGGGTCATGTGCCATTGATGTGGCCAGGGGGCAAAAGGACAGTACGACCCATGATCTCATGAGAACTATCTCAATAGGAGATGGAAAAGAGTGGTTCTTGTGTAGACGAAAAAGGTCTGTCTGCTACAGAGGTCCATGTCGTTGGAATGGTATAAATGAGGGCCAGCAGGAAATGAGATGGAAGGCGGGGCAGGCCCCCACTGCAGAGGGCTCTGAATGCCCTACAAAGAGCTCATTTGCTCACCAGTGGTCTCTCACTTCACTCTCCATCAAAATTATCTATAGATATAACTTGGGGTGTCTGGGTGGCTCAGTCAGTTGAGTGTCCAACTCTTGATTTTGGCTCAGGTCATATCTCAAGGTCATGAGATCAAACCCCGCGTTGGGTTCCACACACTCAGTGTGAAGCCTGTTTGGGATTTTCTTTCTCTCTCTCTCTCCCCCCTGCCCCCACCTCTGCCCCTGCTCATGCACTCTCTCTATATTTTATATATATAAATAAATATATATGTGTATATCAAATATCAGCTATAGGTATAGCTCAATAACAACAAAATCCAGTTTTTAAAAATGGGCAAGAAACTTGCATAGACATTTCTCCAAAGAAAATACACAAATGAATAGTAAGCCCATGAAAAGGTTCTCAGCATCACCCATCAGCAGGGAAATGTAAACCAAAACTACGACGAGATATCACCTTATATCCATTAGGATGGCTACTACCAACCCCCCCAAAATTAGTCAACTAACCAAACAAACAAATGAATCAGAAAATAACAATATCAGTGAGGATGTGGGGACATTGGAACCCTCATGCACGGTGGGTAGGAATGCAAAGTGGCACAGCCACTGTGGTATGGCAGCTCATTGGCAATACTAAGAATTACCATAAGAGTCAGCAATTCCACCTCCGGATATATACCCAAAAGAACTGAAGGCAGGGTCTGGAGGAACTGTTTGTATCCTCGTGTTTACAGCAGCATTATTCACAGTAGCCAAAATGTGTCAGCAACCCAAGTGTCATCGTCTGATGACTGGATAAACAAAATGTAGTCTCTACAAACAAGGGAATGATCTTCAGCTTTAAAAAGAAAGATAATTCAGATGCAGGCTACCACATGGATGAACCAGGAGAACATTATGATCAGTGAAATCAGCCAGTCACAGAGGACAAATATTAGATGGTTCTACTTATATGAGGTCCCTCAAGTTGTCAAATTCCTAGAGACAAAGTGGAAGGGGCAGAAGGAGGAACAGGGGAGTTAGTGTTTACTTGGCAGAGTTTCAGATGGGGAAGATGGAAAATTCAGGGGATGGCTCGTCATGATGGCTGCGCAACAGTGTGAATGTACTTGCCCCAGGCCGCTCAGGCTGCCATTCCAGACTGGGTGATGTAAACGTCACACACCTGGTTTCTCAGCTCAGGAGGATGGAAGTCCGAGAGCAGGTGCCAGTGCGGTCAGGATCTTGTGAGAGTTGTCTTTGAATGCTGTGCATTCACAAGGCCTTTCTTTGGTGGGTGCTCACAGAGAAAGAGAGATCCTCTCTTCTTTTCTTAGAAGGACACTAATCTCATCATGAGATCCCTACCCTCCTGACCTCATCTAAACCTAAGAACCTCCCAAGGATCCCACCTCCAAATATCATCGCTACAGCAGATGGGTCTTCAACATATCGATTTGAGGAGGACACACACATTCAATCCATAATAGTACTTAAATCCACTGAACTCTGCACTTAGAAATGACTAACATAAAAAAAAAAAAAAGAAATGGCTAACATGGTAAATTTTATGTGTATTTTACCACAATATTTAAAAAATATACATATACAAGTTTGTTTATTTTTAAATAAGTTATTTATTTATTCATGAGAGACACAGAGAGAGGCAGAGACATAGGCAGAGGGAGAAGCAGGCTCCCTGCAGGGAGCCTGATGCGTGACTCGATCCCAGGACCCCAGGATCACCACCTAAGCCGAAGGCAGATGCTCAACCGCTGAGCCACCCAGGAGCCCCACATATACAAGTTTTTAAATAAATAAAAAAGTTGACTAAGAAGTGAATTAAAGTCCCTGGGCTCCCGCACTGGAGATATCTGATTGCTGGGTCTGGGATGGGAGCTGGGAGGGCCTGGTCTTTCATGAGGTACAAATGAGCCTGAAGCACACAGTTTGGGAAATACCACTTTAGGCACTAGGGAGCCATAAAAGGTTTTGGAGCCAGGTTGTGCAGGAGGCAAATGGAGGGCTGTGTGGCAGTGTGCAGAAAGAGGCCGTGGAGCCTTCCTATCCATATGGCCAAGAGCAGGAAGGGGAGGAAGAGAGAACAGCAAGCATGGAGGGGCCAGGGTGAACAACCTCCACAACAGGGTAGATGATCCCCACTAACTCCAAGGCCATCTCCACCACAGCCGGCAGCACCCCCTCAAAGGCAAGGGGAACGTCTGCTTGTCTTAGCTTGTTCTTCCAGAACCACCCTGACCGAGCTACTCGCAACAGGACCATCTGCAGACACAAAAAGAACAGCTTCTTCCGCTGGAGAAAAGCAGCCGGCGTCTCTGGGGCCTGGCCAGGGATGGAATCCAAGCTTCAGAGGCACCAGCAGGGACAAAGGCATCTATGCAAGTCCCAGCCAACACCCGCTGGAAGGGACACACGGAACTCTCGCTGGGAGCCCCCAGGCTCTGCTCCGACCCTCCGATGACCGCTTATCCTTCCGGGGGAGCATCCGCAGGGGGCAGGGAGCCCTGGCCCTCCTGACGCTGGCCTCTTGGGGGCTGTTCCCGCAGCCACTGGAGCCAGAGACCATTTGTGTCCAGAGATCCCGTGGCAGTCTCGTGTGGAAGGCCGACAGGTGTCCCCACCCTGAAGCCGGGGCTTTGCCAGATCAGATCAAGGCAGGGGCTTCTTGCAGGGCCTCCGCCTGTCCTCCCAAAGCTTTCCTAGGCTCAAAGCCAGAGCCAGGATAATAAAGGGCCCCAGGGACTGGTCCCCCTCTCCCCCTCAAGGTGGGTCAAAGCCAGATGGCAGCTGGATTCTACCAGAGAAGGTAAAAAGAGATGGGACAGGCAGGGCAGGGGGTGCTCCCCCACAAAATAAAACCCCTCACAGTGCAGAAGGCAGATGGGTTTCTACGTGCATTCTTGGGTTCTGCTGCCAACAAAGTGATCACCTGCAGGAATATTCTCAGAAGGTTGACTTCTTTGCTCTTGCTGGGGACCTTTGGCCTTGTGTGTTTCTCCAGCTCCCAACCTCCACAAAACCCTTCCCAGCACAACCCATTGTCAAAGTCTCCATGATTTATCTGCAGAGAATCTAGGGTTTCCTTTTTCCCTTCATTATACATGCTTTTGTAAGAAGTTTGAACGTATTGTTATGGGCCGAACTGCGTCCCCCTCCCAGATTCATATGCCCAAATCCCCAGTCTGTCAAAATGCAACCCGATTTGGAAACAGGATCATCGTAGGTGCCATCAGCTAAGATGAAGTCCCACTCGAGTGGGTGGCACCTGATCCAATATGACCAATGTCCTTATAAACCAGAAAGTTTGGACACAGAGACACACACAGTGGGGAGACCAGGTGAAGACACAGGCCTATCTATCATCCGATGAGAGAGGCCTGGAGCAGATTCTCCCTACAGCCCTCAGGCTGAAAGGATTGAAAGGATCAATACTGCCAAGACGCCTTGATCTTGGATGTCCAGTCTTCACCCGTGAGGCTGTTGGGTAAGCCCCCCAGGCTATAGTGGTCTCTTACAGTAGCCCTAGCCTTACATCCACAAGGGTACAACGTACGAAGGGAAAGCTGGCCCTCTAGGCCACCTCCTTTCCAATTCCCCTCATGCGGAACCCCCAGGGATGCTGTGCAGGGGCCATGATGCTCTAACCTCCATGCACCAGACTCCTACACCTGGGTTCCGTGTATGTGTTAGGTTCATGGGTGAGAGACACTCATGCGCTCTACAAGGTGGCACTGCGGTGGGGGCCAGCTTGTGGCTGCTCCTGCGGCTGGCAGCCACAAGGCTGTAGCTGTCTGTGGCCTACTGCAACCTTACTACAGCATCTTGAGATGGTCCATGGGTGTGAGACTTGCGTGTGGCCCCAGTGGCCTGGGCAGTAATGATTTTTGAATCAAAGCCACAGTGCTGGGATACCTGGGTGGCTCAGCGGTTGAGCCTCTGCCTTCAGCTCAGGTTGTGATCCCGGAGTCTTGGGATCAAGTCCCACATTGGACTCCCTGCAGGGAGCCTGCTTCTCCCTCTGCCTATGTCTCTGCCTCTCTCTGTGTCTCTCATGAATAAATAAATAATTTTTTAAACCTAGAAATTAACACCTGTTCAGTGTGAAAATTTGGGTATCATTTAAGAGTATACAAAGGAAAAGAATCCCTGTTAACATTTTTTGAGGTTGGGATCCCTGGGTGGCGCAGCAGTTTGGCGCCTGCCTTTGGCCCAGGGTGCGATCCTGGAGACCCGGGATCGAATCCCACGTTGGGCTCCCGGTACATGGAGCCTGCTTCTCCCTCTGCCTATGTCTCTGCCTCTCTCTCTCTCTCTCTGTGACTATCATAAATAAATAAAAATTTAAAAAAAAAACACATTTTTTGAGGTTTTCTCATTAGATCTTTTCTCTGCAAATGTATACGTTCCCCTCTAAGCTGCATTCATGTTGTGCATATGGTTTTTTAACTTGCTTTCTATTCTTATGAATCATGAACAATGTCCTATATTGTAGAAGTGTCTTCAGGAAGATGAGTTTTAGTGAATACAGCATATATAGTTAATTTCCTCTTTTAATTTATTTCTTTTGTGAAATGGCTAATAAATAAAAAAGAGGACATTCGCATATGGGCAGTTTAAATAGTAACTATAATATTATAAATAAAATTAAAATAAAAATAATTATAATTAAATAATAATTATGATATTAAAATATCTTTACTTGGGTAAAGAAACAGAATTTTTACTGTACCTCAAAAGCTCTTTTCTTTTTTTTTTTTTTAAAGATTTTATTTATTTATTTGAGAGAGAAGGAGAGGGTATAAGCAAGGGAAATGGCAGAGGGAGAGAGCAGCAGACTCCCCACTGAGCAGGGAGCTGGATGTGAGGCTCGATCCCAGGACCCTAAGATCATGACCTGGGCCAAAGACAGATGCTTAACCGACTAAACCACCCAAGCGCCCCCAGAAACCCTTTTCTTGACAGATTCTACAACCAGCCTATCTCTGATAATTCTTACCCTTCTGTTCTTAGTAGTTTTACCATTTTTGGATTCATCTCTAGGAAACATTGTTTAATTTGGCTGTTTTAAAATTTTTATGTGAATGGAAACATACAGTAATGTCCTTCTGCTGACTTTTTTCATTCATTTGTGGATTCATCTAGTGTGCATGTAGCAATAGTTTATTAGTTTTCACTGCTATATTGTATTCCTTATCTCAATATATACTTACTCTCTTCATCCACTTTTATTGTTTGGAAACCTTTGAGTTGTTTCCAATACTTGACTACCACGAGCAATGAATGTCATTATGAACATTCTTGTACATGAATCCTAGTGCACATGCATTTCTGCTGGGTACGAGCTACAAGGAGAATTGCTCCTCAGACAATTATGTGTATCATCAATTTGACTAGATAACACCAAATGTGTTTCTAATGTGTCTATCCCAACATACCTTCATCTCTCTTGGATGAGCTCTCTGTGTTCACCAACACCAGGATCACTCATTAGACTTGAAAATGTTTTATTCTTCTAATGGTGTAGGAGAGTATCTCATTCTGGCTTTAGTTTGCATGCTCCTGATTGCTAATACTGAATACTATTCATGTTTATTGGCCCTTTGAATTTCCTTCATCATGGAATTCTTGTTGAGATCTTTTGCCTGTTCTCTCTGGGTTGTCTGTCTTGCTCTTATTGGCTTATAGGAGTGCTTTATGTTTTCCAAATATAAATATTTTGTCATTTATATGTGCTGCAAATATCCTTTCCTGATCCATGGCTTACCCTTTGTTCCTTTTATGATGCCTTTTGATGTGAATGAATGTATTAATCTTTGCCTTTATGGTCAGCACATTTTTGGGATCTTGTTTAAGAAACCCTTCCAAATCCCAAGATCAAGAAGATCTTCTCCTGTATTATTTTCTAAAAGTTTCATGGTCTTGCTTTTCACATTCAGGATTTTAATCCATCCTGCCTATAGCATAAGGTTGGGGTCTCATTCTACTCAAATGTCCCAGCACTATTTGTTGAGAAGTCAGTCTTCTGCAGATCTGCAGGTCACCCTATAACATTTCATGTCTATGTGTGTGCAGACCTGCTTCTGAGCTCTCTGGTCTGTCCCATCAATCTATCTGTCTACCCAGGATTTATTTAAACAGTCCCTATTACAGAAAAATGTGGCTGAATCATGTTCTGAAGACAAGTGTTTCCTCCACACTGCTATTTCCTGTTACCCCACGTCATTCCCTCATTCAAACATGCAGGCCTATGAGACATCCGCTTCCTCAACGGATGGTTGTTGCAGTAGAACATAGATGATAAATTGTCAAGGTTCTTGACTTCTGAATTTCAAAAGGATACGGATAAGTCAGAGCCAGTGTCTCATGCTTATGAGATGATATAAAGATCCCTTAGATGAGGAGAAGGAGAGGCAAGGGGCAGAGCAGAGCTTGGGGTGGGCTCCCTGTCTCTGGTCCATCTCTCTTGAACTCTAGTTTCTTGGGAATCTAACAGCAGAGGGAACTGGTGCCCCCATCCTGAGTAGGACTGGGGATATTAGCAAGACCCCCACATTTATCCTGGTGTCTGGCAATGTTGGGACAGTGAAGCAGAAGAGACCCAAAAAGTGACAAATGTTTCCTGAATATGGCAAGTGGAATTACTGAAATGGAGAAAAGATGTCCAATGGGGGATCCTGGGCGGCTCAGTTGGTTAAGCATCTGCCTTCAGCTCAAGGCATGATCTCAGGATCCTGGGATAGAGCACTGCATCGAAGCCTCTGCTCAGCAAGGAGTCTGCTTCTCCCTCTTACTCTTCCTTTCTACTCTTCTCTCTCAAATAAATAAATAAATAAAATCTTTTTAAAAAGAAGAAGAAAGGGTGTCCCATGAAGAAAGACCTCACTGTAAAGGACATGATAGTGGGGCCCAGTGGCCAGGACACCTCGGCAGATACTCCACTCTACAAAGCCTCCAGTATCTTTGTCAGATTTTGGTATTGAGGCTACACCGGCCTTAAAAATGAAACTGGGACACGTTCTTTCCTCTTCTACCTTCTACCAATTTTTGTAAGATTGGTTATCATTTCTTTATAAAATATTGATATAATTCACCAGTGATGCCATCTGGCCTGGAGTTTTTTCTCTTGCCAGGTGCTGTTGTTTTTTAAAGATTTTATTTATTTACTCATGAGAGACACAGAGAGAGAGGCAGAGACACAGGCAGGGGGGAGAAGCAGACTCCCTGCAGGAAGCCCAATGTGGGACTCGATCCCAGGACCCCGGGATCATGCCCTGAGCCAAAGGCAGATGCTCAACTGCTGAGCCACTCAGGCGTCCCTTTTGCCAGGTTTTTAATTACAAATTAAATTTCTTCTCATATGAAAGACTATTCAGATTATCTACTTCATCTCATGTCAACTTGGGCAACTTGTGTTTTTAAAGATGTGTCCATTTCATCTTTGTTATTGGATGTAATATTCTCATTACTCTTTTAATAGCTGCAGCATCTGTAGTAATATCCTCTGTTCCATTTCTGATATTGGTAAATTGCATTTTGTTCTCATTTTCTTGATCAGTTTTGCAGTGGTTTGCTAATTTCTTTAATCTTAAAAAAACTTTCTGTAATTTTTTATATGCTGTTAAATCTATCTAGGGAACTTTTCATTCATTCATTCAGATATTGTAGTTTTCAGAATATCCATGAAATCCCTTTTTCTATTCTTTTCTCAATTAAGATTCCCCATATAGTCACCCCTTGAATATTTTATACTTGCTGTAGTAAAGATTTATCTGATAATATGAAAACCTGGCTCATCTCAGGTCTGTTTCTATGGCCTGAATTTTCTCTTGACCATAGGTCACATTTCTCTGTTTTTTCACACATGTCTACTAATCAGAAGTTACCAGACTGGTGTGGCAGCCAGACACTCAGCAGATCTTGACAAGAAACCCCCAGGAATGTATAAGAACCTACCAGGGTGTGGTACAAAGGGGGTCCATGATGGCAATGAGGAGCCATGACTAACACTCTGCCCAAGGCAGAGAAAGATTTGACTGAGAGGAAAATTCTAGACCTCATAAATGAAGTTGTACAAACTCTGGATCCTGTTACCTTTCTCTGAAGAGTGTTGATTTTTGTGAATACCTGACCGTTAAATTCCTGACAGATTATCTCAGTTTTGTGGAGACTTGTTTTTCACACAAGTCTTTATTGGGAGAAGTTTGTTTTGATTTTGCCATTGGTCTTAGGACAAATCTGAGACATAGTCTTTGTTCCTAACACGCAGCCCCTTTGGGGTTTCACTGGAAATCCCCCGGTGTTTGTGAAGGTCCTCCAACTACGTGGGATTCTAACTCCAAAGACTGACTCCACTGTAATGGGAAGCAGGTGAAATTTTCAATTAGCTTTTCCTGCTTTACAGCTATTGCTTACTGCTGTGATTCTTGGAGTCTCCCCTTTGCAAGCACAGTGTAGGATTAACTGGCTCTGAGAACAGTCAATATGCAGATTTGGGGCTTCCCTCCTCCATGTCCCTGCTTCCTGGGATGTCCTTCCTCCACTGCCAGCTGCGCTGTCAACTCTACACTCCATCCTCTGACACCTCGAGCCGATAATAGTGGAACTTTCTGAGCCCCTATCCTCCTGTGCTCTGTGGCCAGGAGGGTGCCCTCCAGGGATGAGCAGGATAAATAACACGTGTGATTATAACAATACACAGTTGCGGGGATCCCTGGGTGGGCAGCGGTTTGGCGCCTGCCTTTGGCCCAGGGCGCGATTCTGGAGACCCGGGATCGAGTCCTGTGTCGGGCTCCTGACATGGAGCCTGCTTCTCCCTTTGCCTGTGTCTCTGCCTCTCTCTCTCTGTGTGTGACTATCATAAATAAATTAAAAAAAAAAAAAAAAAACCAACACAATACACAGTTGCCATCATTCAAGGATCAGATCTCTCTGGTATCTGCCTGAATTTTGTCACTCTCTAGTGCTTTCAAATCTTTAAATATTTTTTTCTGTGTGTGTGTGTTACTTTGTCCGTAGTTTATCATGACTATCAATGGGAGAGTGAGTCTGATACAAGGCATTCCAACATCCGAACTTTAACTCTTCTAAATACTGTATATTTTGGAGAAAAAAAATGTTTTTACTGTATCTATATTGAATTGTAGGTTTGGGGGATCTTAAAAAAATTAAGCATTCAGAAAGGTAGAGAAAAAGTAAAAGATAAAGTGTGTATGCATTCTGCCCTTTTCTTAAAAGGCTGTTTCTGAAAACACTCCATTCAGTGGGTTCCCACATCCTGGTACTCTGTGAGTGCTCTAAATTGAGGACCGTAAATTCCCTGACAAGTAGATACACCACTTCCTCCCTTCCCTACCCCATCCCAGCACTCCCTCCTCCACCCACCACCCCCCCACCGCCCCCACCACCACCACCTCCCCCCACAGCCTGAGACATGGATTTTGAAAAAAAAGATCTGGTGTGAATTTTGGATCTGCCGTTTATGAGCTCTGTGACCCCGGGCATGTCACCTAAACTCTCTGAGCTTCCATTCCTCTCTTATAAACCGAGGTCAGAATACTGATCTCACAGGGATTAGGAAACAGCAAATGAAGTAACATATAAAGTGCCTGGCACTTAGTAACTGTTCCCAAAATGTTAGCTTCATGATTCAAGAGGGAAAGCATTCCACGTCTCTGAAGTAAGGTTCTTGTTCTTACAGCTCTTACTGAAAGCGGGTTGATTGTTTTCACCTAAAAACTGAATGTCCCAGGCTGTCTGTATAGAAATATTTCATCTTGGTTGCTATTTCCCCTTGGCAAATAACGCAGCCAAGAGCCTAGAATAGAAGTAAAGGGAAACGAATGCTGCCTGCACAACCTGCCAGGCCCCTGGTGAGTCACAAAGGTGAGTGAGCCTCAGTCTCGGCCAGTCTGGTGTGGCAGCCAGACAAGCAGCAGCTGGAGACAAGAAGCCCCCAGCTAGGAGCTAGGGCCTCCGAAGGTGAGCGGCAAGGGGGCCCAGGATGGGTGAGGCTGCATGATGAAGCTCCATCTGAGGTGCCCAGGCTGATCTGGGCGAGAGGGTCACATTGCGATGGATTCTGCAAATTTGCCCAGGAGAGAGGAGGCGGGCATTCCAAGCAGAGAATGCCATCTGGGCCAGAGCTTGCAGTTTTAAGAGGGATTTCCTGTCTCCTTCTGGGTAGGGAGGTGTGGTGTTGGGAGCAGAGGTTCTGGGCTCAGATGAGGCTGGAAAGTCAGAGCGGAGGTGAGCCGAGTGGGGTGGCCGCGGGGCAGTCAGGCCTCGATGCCTGGACTGGAACCCAGGTCACGTCTAATCAGGAGAGGACAGATAAGGTTTATCTTTTTTAGGAAGAGTCTGATGGCCAAGAAGCAGCTGGACCCGAGGAGCAGGAAATGGGCAGGACCTGCCCGATACAGGCAGCTTTGTGGGGAGACGCCGGGGTGGGAGGAGGGGCCACCCTGGTGACTTTATGTCCCGGAGGGATTGTGGGATTGGATGAGTCACCGGATATGGGTCTGGAAGGAGTTTTGAGCAACTGCAATTTCGAGGTGGGGACACGGTGTGAGGGTGACACAGTCACTGAAACAGAGTGACAGGAGCTGAACCAGGATCTGTGAATTCTCAGCAGGCTCACGAGGTGATCATAACCACCCATTCTAGAGGATGAAGCTGAGCTCTGGCACAGGTAGGTGACCTGTCGCAGGTCACCCAGTGCCCGGCAGACTCACACAGGGCCTGGCCCGTTGTCTGCAGGCTGGATCCCAACCAGTGCAAGCCAGTTTTTGGGCTGGGAAGGCCAACTCCAAACACCAGGAAGGAAAAGAAGTCCTGGCTTGAAGCATTCACCACCTCCAGTGGCATAAATACTTCCACCTCGGCCAGGTGAGGGCCACCGGCTCGGCCTGAGGCCACCCAACATGGGGTTGGGGCGACCCGCACACGATTCCCCATTGTTAACCAGTAACCAGCCCGCTCCAGCCCATCACTGATGCAAACCCAGGTCTGCCTGGTTCCTGGGCCGCTGCTCTCACCCCTTGATGAACTAAACACCCCACAATGAACCTAATTCTATGTGTGTTTATTCCCTGCCCTTCATCCCAAACTCTCCAGGGTTTGAATAACCACAGGCTGGTGCATCAAACTGGGTTGTAAGGAACAGGATTACTGTTCCCCACCTGTCCCCACCACAGGCCCTGCTAGTTCAGGATGCCCAGGTCCGAGGGTTCTTCTGGAGCTGTATCCAAGCAGCAAGTCTAGCTCCCACAGAGAGACATTTCTGCTGAGAGGGCACAGGCTGTACTGAAGCACACCACTCGAATCTGCTTCTCACATTGCCCAAGGAGCCGCACTTGGCAGCACCCCTACATCAGCAGGATGGGGAGCTACTCGCCCTTCAGAACCCCGACACAGCGATTTCTCTCCACAGTAGGAGTCGTGATGCTGGCGTCCTGGCCTGAAGATGGGTTCAGTTTGCACAGCATCTGTCTTCCAAATTGGCAACTCCACATCTTCTCAGACAATCCATTTTAAGATATGGATCTGCGGCATGGTGAGTGCCAAGCCTATGAAAGTCCATACGTGCCACATTTTCTTCCCAGTCTTGCAGTGTGTGGACATTTGCCTCCTCATTTGGGACTTTGTGGAGGCAGAAAAAGGCAATCACGGAGAAGGGGCAGGGAGGCCAGAAACAGCGCAAGCCGAACCCTCCAACCCCCACCCTCCCTACCATATGCTTCTATGGGTGGAAGTAGATAGGCTTTGGGGTGAAATAGAGTGATTCTGTGATACACTCACCTCCCAAAGCAAAACAGGGGCAGCTATTTGCTGCAGAGTGGCTGTGGAGGAAAGGGCAGCGTCAGGCCCTTAGCCGGGTGAGGGAGGCCCTTGTAGGGCATGAGCTAACTGGAGGACCCCCAGTCGGGTGGGTAATGGAAGCCAAGCATCCTCTTAGCTCGGGGAAGACCTGGCAGCCATGATCCAGCTCCTGGGCAGGCACAGCGACCAACACTGCCCAGCAACTCCCCATAGGCCCACGGGCTACCATCTGGAGCCAGACAGGGGTTCTCTACCCCTCCAACCTGGCGGGACGTTAAATGTCACATCCTCTCGGGGATGTGGCCCAGCCAAGGACTGCCCTGACAGTCCGCCTCAGAGAGGCAGGGCCTGACAAGTTTTTGCTGGAAGGTACATCCTTTTGGGAGAAGGAAAGGCCCATCCCCAAATCTAATTCTAAACAAGGCCTGTTACTAATGACTGTGTGGTAAGCCAGCTCAGCCGTCCACCTGCTCCAGCCCCTGGAAAAGCTGTGAAGGTACGTGGAATCATTACTAGCCTTCCCTGAGCCCAAGACCATCTCTCAGAGGTCTCCAGGTCACTGGGGCCGAACGGGGATCCCCAGCCGTCCTCTGCTACCATGAGACGCCCCACATGTCCTTTCAATGCCTGCCCCTACAATGACCATTCATTCAGTCTCCAAGGCCCAGGCCCTACACCAGCCCACAGCCAATACCACCTGTGAATCTCGCCATGCGCTTTGGCTTTCAAGCAGGACAGATGCCAAATGACGATACATTCTAATTCTGAATCCTCAAAACTTGCTGAGAACATAGGGAAGTGATCGATAGTTTCACCTTTGAGTATTGAAATTTATTCCCATCGGTGTTCAAATGTATACGCTGCCCACCCCAAAAATGCAGACGCCCTTCTGGCCACACAGAGGGAGGCCTGGCGCCTCTGGTCACGTCCACACCTCGCCTAGCACCCCCATTGCATTGTGAAGTCTGGAAAGAGTCATTCTTATCTCAAGCCAGCCACACCAACCCCTGCCCTGGCGCCTCCTGGGACAAATGCCTGTGGCCCAGGAGTGGAGAACTGTACCTTGTTTCCAAACAGGCCATCTGTCTGGAACTGGCCTCTCTTCACTCCCTGACTCATCAATAAATCTGTCTGCCTTTTTTCTCACTTTGTAAGTGACTCAGTGGTGCAGTAACAGAGTTGGGTCTGTGGAGTTGCTGTTCTCACGGGATGGTGTAACCAAAGTACCATGTGCAAAATTTCCATAATTTTTCTCAAAGGTCATTTAGCTGAGTTCAAGTTTATTTTTCAAAGGTTTTACTAGAATTGCTAGTAGGTACAAAATGTCAACGTTGACCACGTGAAATACCAAATGACTTAGTGTGAAGTCAGAAATAGCCAAACACCAAGTCCCTCAGCCCTAGATGTAGATGGGCCCCTCGCTTCGGGAAATCTGATGGTCCAAGTACAAACCGTGTTGTGTGCGGAACAGCGCTCACTGCAGGGTCATTCCGGATACAAGATACAATACGGGGCGCTCGAGGTGGCCAACACTGGGCATGTTCTCAACTCTACCGGAAAAGGCAGCCTTGAATGAGAATTCCAAAGGACAAAAAGGGGTTTTAAGTGTGTGTGTGGTGGAGGCGCAAGGAGCTGACTGCTGCACTGTACACACACCATTTGCATCAAACTATATGTTTCAAAAACCCCGTGGGAATTTGCCAAAGTGGGAACAGGCTTTTCCTACTTCCTAGTACACATATTTTCCATATCGTGATGAATTACATTGTTATGCACAAGGGGAAACAGACTTAAAAATCCAAAATGCTTCCTTCACAGCTCCTTGAATGTGCATTTTAGGAAAATTTTAGGAAATTTCTAGCTTTCCAGCAGTGGGGTGAGGGGTGGCATTTCGAGCCTATGACGGAGATTTTTCCCTTTTAGTTTTGTAACAGGAAGTGAGCCTTTGCCTAAAGAAAGACCTGAACTTTACTCAGGATTGATCAATTTGAAGGTCACCTTGAGATTTGGCTGAAAGTGTTTTCCTTTGTCCATTGGGAACATGTAGGTAGCATTGAGCAAGGCATGTGGTAGGATGCGGCCCAACCCAGGTGTTGAGTTGCGGCAAGGTTGAGTTTCCGCAGGAGAAAAAAGTGGCAACCCACACGCACTGCATTGCTGGCTTAATTTTGACGAGCTGCTGGATGGAGAGAAATTCATTACAGTGCATCAGCTCCATGTAAGCAGATTCCAGAGCTGGCCTAATTTGCATCATTAAATGACTTGACCAATTTGTTATATTTTTCATTAGAAATCAGTCGGGCATAACAATGCTTATTATTTTAAAAAAGATGCAGCTAAAATGTTCTTTAAAGGACAAAATGTTGGTTCTGTCTATAGTGAGACAAAAAAACCCTGATACCTGGAATATAATAAATGACGAATAAATGCACTGAGAAAGTATCTGACAACAGGCACCTAAGTGGTTTTAACTGCCCTGATGACAAACCAGCTCCTAATCTGATTGGACCTATGGTTTCTGGTTGAAGATTTTTCTATCCCCACCTCCCCCTCCTTCTACCATTCCCCTACATGCCTGCAAAAAGCCAAAAATTGTGAAGCATAGCAAAAACTAACACGAGGTTTTTGGTGGTTTTGTTTTTTTTTTTTTTTTTACTGAAAGTCATACAAAATGAGTTGCTGTAACCTGATCTGATGCATTGCAACATTTATAACAAGTTTGACTAAGCAGATTTGGTATGAGCAGCCTTTTCCTTCAAGTGGAACAGAAACCCATACTTCGAGGGCTTGAAAGAGCACAGTGGGACCCACTGAGGTAGGTACAGCCCTGTGCAGCCACTTCAGCAGACAGATCCCCTCCTGGCTGGCCCCCAGTCACTGTGGCACGTAAGCTCCTTTGCAGCAGAGATTACAGCAATTTATACTCAGTAACACAGCCTAATCCCCCAGGGCAGGCGCCAGCGCAGGTACAGGAGGGCTGGCACTTATTTCCCTCCATGACAAGAAAGGACAAGTAAATAGCCTGAAATCTGGGGCCAGGGGAGAGCCCCTGAGCAGCTGAGAGAGTCCCAGCAGGCAGGCAGTCCCGCAGGTGTTCACCTTCTTGCAGGACAGATCTTTTATTAAAAGGCAAGAGACCTGGCATCAGAATGCCTCTGAAAACCCACCATTCCCCTTAACTGTTGTCCTCCTCTAGGTGATCCTCCAAGGGCACAGGATTGAGGCAGACTGTCATTCTGCTAAATCACACAGGACAAACGATAAGCGTCCCTAGCCTGCTAGGAGTGAAGATGCGTGTTAGCTCCCCTTCTCAGAGGCGAGATGCAATCGTCTGCCCCACGAGACAAGGCTCCCCTACACCTACTTGGGCAGGGCTCCCACACGTGCACCTACAACCCTGGGGAAGCCCATTGGCCCCGCCCTGCCCTCCAGAAATAGGTCCGCTAAGTCATCAGAGCACCAGGCCCACCTATGTCCTTTGGCAACCGGAGGAGGGTCACACAGGCCTGCGCACCCAAGCAAACATGTGGTTCTCATTTGTGTAAATGAATTGTTTAAAACACTACCAAGCTAGTTCATACATGGTTCACACCCGCCCCTTCCCCACTAGGCCACACAGACCTGGCGGTTCTTTGTGGGAGGGCCCCCAGGGCTGGATGGCCAGAGTGGAGAGGAAGGCTCCATTTCCAGCCTCTGTGCAGCACTGTGACTTCCCCCTTCCAACCAGCTTCACTACGAGGCTTCCATTTCTAAGTACTGCAGGCAGTTTGTGGGGCTATGGGTCATTTCAGTACTTTTCTGTATTTTTAAATACAGTGATACACAGGAAGTGTAAAGTAACAAGTAAAACAGTATAACCAGAAAGCCTTCAGAGTTTTAAGAGAAGCAGCAATTATTTCCAGGTCATGAGTGTGGGTGGGCCACGGAACCATAGCAAAGGCAGTGGCGGGAATGCACAAGATGGGGAACTGTGTGCTAATGGCAAGGCTGGGGACAGTGCAGGACACTGTCATTCTAGACAAGAGGGCTCAATGTGCCTAGGTACCACTGGCAGGGTCCCATGAGGACGTTATCACAGGAACACAAAATTAAATTCAGCAGTGTCACATCTACACTGGAAGGGCCCAGGAGGATACCCATGTGGACAATGGGAGTTTCAGTTGGCTCGGGGCGGGGCGGGGGGGGAGGATCGGTCTGGTTGGCCAGCAGAGTGGTGTGCGGAGAAAGTTCCAGACAGAGGTCCGAGCAGAAAAGAGGCTTTTGTCCCCAGAAACTTGGACCCCAGTTTGGTCTGAGAAGGCTCCTGAGGAGGGGGCCTATAGAGCGCACTCTTGACGCAGGAGGGTACCTGAGCTATTGATCTGGAAGAGTGCTTTAGTGAGAGGAACCCTGGCCTAGCCAGATGAGGAGAGGCCAGAAGGAGAGTGAAGCAGGAGGTCAGTGGGCACAGAGCCCAGGTCTAGCCCGACCAGGACAGGGGACCTGCCCTTGCTAAAGGCAGCATCTTCAGGAAGGGAGGCCAGCCCCTCCACATACATCCACACAGGCATCAGGAAGAGGAACAGATCCCAGCAAGAGCGGGAGCAGGAAGGAAATGTGAACTTTGACAAAACGTCACCACGATGCTGGACAGATATTCAAGCTCTGGAAGGACACTGCTCATACCTGGTCCTAAATCCCCATCGTTCACTATTATGCTAGAGAATTTCCTTTGTCAGCGAGGTGGATACTGTACTCTTCCTTACTGAGAAATAAAAATGTCTGGGCTTTTTTTTCCAAAGGAAAACTAAACATCCCCACAAAGTAAATGACAATTAGGCTGAATGACAGCAATTCCTCCTGAAAGCACAATGTTATTATGCTGGGTCTTAACTGTCATTACACGGTAAATACCTGTCCTGGGAGCAGGACTGGCTTCCACAAAGCTTACTACCTTGGTATCAAAGGTCTTACTTTTTTTGATTCTTGGATTATATAGCAACTGTACACAATTTATCCTGTAGGTAGATCTGTCCTAAAACCCCAAGGGTGTTCGTGCATGCAGCATCATGTGGGCACTTGTTACAACAGGTTCTAATGGGCCCAGCTGAACCCACTGTGGGCCAGGAAGGTGCATTTGTGCCAAGAAGCCAGAGAGGGTTTGAAATGGGTTTGAAGACCGTTGTTCTAGGGAACACAGACTTGACCAGCCAACCAGGAACAAAGGGCAAGTTCATTCTGGGAGAAAGCAGAAGAGGAGGCACTTGAAAGTTTCATTTTGCTCCCAAGCGGCAGTCTACACAAATATTCCCCTCGAATAACTTTAAAAACTTTTAGAAAACAGTGTTTCAGTTTTTTACTCTCCAAACATAATATAATTTTTTAGCTAAAATGGGAGTAATGAGACAAAATGGTCCTGAAAAGTACAATAGAAAAATACTGTTCACTGGTTTATTTTCCCAAATGAGCAACAGACTATTTACAAACAAGCAGATCTCCAACGATGCGTATTAAAATGGCAAATCTGTTACTGACTGAGATCTAAATGAAAAAAAAAATTTATTAAGGCACATTTGATCTGTGAGTTGAAAACAAACTTTCCGGTGGAACGACACACTTCATTTCACTTTTGTCCCCCAAACACATGAGCACCAAAATTGTCAAAGAACACTTAATATTTAGTAAAACAGTAAGGAATGTAGAAATTGAGGAGGGAAAAGCGTTTTCAAAAGGAAATCTTTGGAGATCAGTTTACTGCAAATCAAAGGACACCAAACACACTCTTGATACACATATAAATACTAACGACTAGTGGGTACTTGAGAAATGGCAGAGCTCTAAACATGGATATTAAATAAATTAAAGGTATTTCAGATACAAAAACAAAACAGTCATTAAAGAATGAAAACAATCGCTTCCACCGATAACGTAACACACAGACAGGATGAAGTGAACAAAACCGAAATACGTTTCCCCCCATGCTGTCATTAGGGTGGGCTTTTGTTTTGCCTTGTGTACATTAGATTTATTACAGTAATTCTTCTTTGCCATTCTAAATATTAATAATAGTTTACCCTCTAAAGAGAAGGGTCAAGAAGAGAGAAGAAAAAAGTACCAAATCCATCTTGGAATTTAACGCCAGGTCCATTAAGCCACATGAGTCACAACAAGAACAGCCGTGCATCTCACTCTGCCTCTCCTTCTCCCCTTGCTTCTGAAACAACTATGTGACCGCAAGCAGCATTTTGGGGGGAAAGGATCAACTCTGGAAAGCTCTCTCGACGAGGATGATACAGCTACAGTCACATGTCCTTATTTTACAACTGGAACATGAAATGGCTTAAAAAGAAATAAAATCGTCGTAAAAAAAAAAAGACAAAAGGTAGAATCTGTGCAATGTTAACAGTTACAAAACATTTACCAGAGTTACAGTGTTTTCTTACAATAATACTTTGCAGGAACGTTTGTGTTTTCTGCCAAAGGACTGTAGCAAGGGGGGTGGGGTCTGAAAAGGAAATGTGTAAAAAAAAAAACAAAACCAAACAACAGAGTTTTGTTCATCGGTACATTTCAAGTCATCATTAAGCAGGTCTGCTACACAACGTTCAGCAAGAAAGTGTGTTCAAAGGCAAACATGATCACATTTTTGTTCAAAAAGCTCAATCACCAAGGAGTCCTTTGTAAGAAAATCATGTGTAAAATATATCCTTGTATGGACTTCAAAAACCGATCATACAAAAATTTTTGAAAAATAAATTAGATAATTAAAAATGTCTCTTCCAGCAGAGCTGGACGTTAGGCTGTCCTCACTGAGCCATTATTGCTGCTTTTACTGTAGCTTGGGTCGTGTTTTTCCAGCCACATTTCAGCCAGCTGCTGTGTGGACCCGTATGTGGATGCTTTGGATCCCAAGCACATTTTGTATTGTTTGGGATCGAGATTGGGATCGCAGAAGACAGGATGGTGGACGTGCACCACCCCCACTTCTTGGCTCCTGAATGTCTTCAAACCTGCCTGGACAACCTTGTTGAAAAGGTCCACATCCTCGAGCCCCCAGCCCTGGATGGAAACATCAAAGCCACCTACCCGCACAAGATCTCCCTTGTAGATGCAGGTAATGCCAAACCCATAGTTTCTCCAGAAGCCAGTTTTCTGAGTGAAGGCAAAATGGTTATCGCTGGGAACTTTCCCACTATAAACAATCTTTGGATCGTACTGGCTAAAGATGATTGGAAAGTAGATCTGTTGGCCCAGAACTGTATTTGCTCGACATCGCTGAAGGAAGTCTGTCGTAAACACCAGGTCAACATCACAGAAAAAGAGCAAAGATTCATTGTTGAACTGGGAAGATCCTACCTCGAGGGCCAGGGCTCTTGAGAACTCTCCAGACACAGGCAGAATCTGCATGTCAGCCTTGGGGTACTTAATGCGATAATCTCTCATGAGCTCCACTTGTTTGGCCTTGTCGGGGTTGGAGTCAGAATTGAAAAGCAGAACCACAAGCTTTACATTCTGACTGGGAATGAGACACGTCTTCTCGAAGTTTCCCATAAACCTCACAAACATGTCGAAACGCCCAGACAATGGAATCAATATATTTATCTTTTTCTCTTTGGGTTCTTTGTGCTCGTTCTTTGACCCAGGGAGCTGAAAGGGAACGAGCTTCTTCAGGGAATTTGAGAGGAAGGATAGGGATCCGGATTCCTGATTGATCTTGTTGGCCAACTCCTTGGCGTCCAGTTCCTCATGCTCCACAAACTGGATCTTGCTGAAGGTCTGCTGTAAGTACGCATGTCTCCGCACAGGGACAGTCATTTTCTTCCCTTTGTGCTTTTTGTACAGGAGCAGCAGGTCCAGGATGTACTCGGCGCCATACATGGGGTTCACCCGGCGGTAACCGTACTGTATCTCCTTGAAGTCAATGATGCGCCCTCGGGTCTTGGCGTTGGCATTGATCATCTCCATAACCTGCATGACAATGTCATCCAGGGCCTCCCGCTGGGCCGAGTCCATCCCTCTCCGAGGGGGCTGGCCCTCAGCCGCTGAATACAAGTACTTCCCGGTCAAGAACTCCCACTCCAGAATCTCCTCTCGCTGGCGGGGCTGAAACCGCATGAAGGAAGGAGGGATTCCCAGCTGGAGGTCTTCAGGGTGAATCTCTGTGTTGCTGTACTTGCCCATCAGGACTATCTCCCGGTGCAGCTGGATGGTGCGGTGGCGAAGCTCGGCTATTCTACGGCTGAGCATGTAACTATGCAGCCGGTACTGGTAGGGCGGGTTTTTGTTGGGGTGCAGGGTGATGGCTCGATGAATTTTACTGTTATGGAGATCTCTAATGTACCCCTTCTTGTTCTGTTCATAATTCTCATAAAAAAGTTGCTGCATCTGTTAAGAAAAAAAAAGATGGCTATTTTAGCATTACGTGACTCTATCCCTCTCTTCTTGCCTTTCCTTACATACTTGCATAGTCTTTAAAAAAAAAAAAAAAACCCTTAAATATTAGAAATCCTTCCAAATGGGCCACAGGATACTAGAGGCCTTAGGTAAAGCCCAATCTCCAGCAGTCCAATGAGATTAGAAGAAGAAATATAAACTGCTTCAAGAAAGAAGACTCCTTGATAATCAGGGTTGGCCAGTATAATTCTGCAAAGAGAATTATGAGAAAGTTTTCATACAGAAAAAGTGTAATCTTGAGATCATGGTGCACCAAGTCAGCATACCTGGAAGAGAATGCCACCCTGGGTCCCCACCAAGCCCACTAAGGAACCCAAGAGCCAACCAAGGTCCCCCCCCCATTGAAGACTGGCACCCAGTGGAAGCTGCTGCCTTTCTGAAATAGCAGACTGTGCAGCTACCTAGGAATAAACTGCATCGATGGAGTCAAAGGAGAATGCCAGGAGTATGACCCAATGGCTGCTTCCAGAGAGCAAAAGAGAAGGAAAGAGGAAGAGGCCGGCCATCTGGAAGGGCAAGCTATAGATGAGACCGATATTCTGCAAGGTTGCCAGGAGTGAGCATACTGAAAATCCTTTAAATGTCTGCTTGTTCCTTGTGTCAAGTGTGCCTCCCCACGCTTCCGTGCGAGGAGAGGGTCAGCTTGCTCAGCACCAGATCTCTAGCACATGGCAGGCTCAGACTGTTAAGCTTAGAGGCAGGTAATGCCAAGGGGATCTTTTTTCCACCAACTCACCCCCTGTCCTATCATACAGGCTTGGGGTAGGGAGGACAGAGGCTGGAGGTCCACCAGCCCAGATGGGCCAGGGGCCCTCAAGTTAGAGAGAGAATGGACTTAATTCCCCCGTATGTCCAAGTGACGAGATGATGAGCGTCTACAAGGCCTCCTGGAACCAAGAATAAAAACCCATAAAAAACATTTAGTAACACTAGAAGTTGGTATGTGATCAGGGAGTCCTGTTTCATTTGTGGTTCATTTTTGGGTTTTGTTCATATTGCTAAATATTATCTCTTGATAGGGCGCTATGTATTTGAACTAAGCAGTTTTATTTGCCTTTGGAAAGTCAGAATTTCTACTTCTTTCCCAGCACAAAGTAATCACCATAACAGAGACACAGATTGGCACTTTTACATCCCAGTTTCTTCTTCTGTACAATACTACAAGCTACCAATAAATCCAGTAAGAGTAAAAAGAAGGGAAATACTTCCAAATAATGGTGAGGGAGGGAAGGGGGGGTGAAGAATGCAGGCCCCCACCCACATTCACTTGCTCACTTAATTCCCAGGGAGCCCCAGTCTGGCAAATGCTGACCTCCCTAAACTCAGCCCTCTCTTCTCCTGGACACCTGTGAGGTCTGTTCACAGAGCAGGACTTAGCAGAGAATGACAAA
The DNA here is from genome assembly GCF_048164855.1 of Canis lupus baileyi. Classification (NCBI taxonomy): domain Eukaryota; kingdom Metazoa; phylum Chordata; class Mammalia; order Carnivora; family Canidae; genus Canis; species Canis lupus. The sequence continues at coordinate 41,368,130 of NC_132839.1, read as the reverse complement.
CTCTTGGAAGGACCTCATATCATAGTTTCCAACTTTGCTTCCCATGTGGTCTGTGATCAATACAGGACGTGGGGACACAGAATTAGCTACTGAAATAATTTCCCAGTTTTGCGATTAATTAGAAAAGGCAAAGTTTAAAAGCAAGAACAGAAGCAGAGCACATCTAGCCCTGGAAAGCACCCCCACCATTCTCCTGCACCAGGAGGCACGGGGTGCATGTGGGGTGTTCTGCAGCCCATGTGCAGGGGCTGCTCATGGTGTTGCTCCCAGCACAGGCCATGGTTGCTCAGTGCACCTTTATGCACCCCTCCTGGGATCTACTGTAAACGGCAAGGAGGCTGGGAGCAGAGGAGCAGTCTGGGGTTTGCCTGTCAGGGAAAGCGAGAAGCGAGGGATGCCCAATCTCCTCCAAGGCCTGGATGCAGGGCCACAGGGTGAGACCAGACGAAAACTCCCATCAACTGGAACGCCACATGGCAGACACTGGACAAGGACCCTGGTCATTTGCCTTTCTTTTCATATAGGCTGACTTCCTGCCCAGCACGTTCTCGGCCATCCTCTAGCTGGGCTGCGTCCTGGGTGCCAAGTGCACAGCCACAAGGTGACAAGCGGGTATCGTCCTGGGAGGACACAAAGCCAGGACAAATGAAACCTGTGTGCAGGTGCTAAGGACGTGAAACAAGTACAGCTGGTCCCACCATCTCCCCCAACAGGGGCCCAGAGGCCCCTCTTCCAGCTTTTGCAAGGTCAGCCTTCATGCCATGCGTCCCACGGCTGCTGTGCCATCTGATCCCCAACTCCGCCTGAGGATGCCACCTGGGTGTAGGGGGAGGATGCAGGGATGCATAGGCCACAGCAGTGCCCCTTCTACCACAGCAGCAGCCCAGGGCTCTGTGACTGGGACGAGTAAAACTACTATGTGCAAGACGACAGCAGGCTACATGGTCATTTTATATATATTTGTTATAATGACATATTCTTCTCATTCTGTCCACTTATCATTTCCAAATTTCTAACAGTGAAGAGCCAGGACTCGTTTCAAAGGTCCCTCTGTTTCCAAGAACGCGACCACGCCAAGCCTAATAGGCTGCTTTTCAGAACTAGGTCAGTGTGGCGTGAAGCAGGAGGGGCTCCCGGGGGTCTCGGGGCTTGCTCTTCTCAGCAGGGCTCCCCGCCCAGGCTCCCTGCACAAGTCTGTTCTTCTCCCCTTGGGGGCCCTTCCACACAGAAATGAAAAGGAGTTTCTTAAAATACAAATCAGAGACGTATGGTGAGAAATGAAGTGGTAGAGGCCACGTGATGCTCTCTTCCCCAATAGTCCTTCATAGAGAAGAAAGAAGAAAAGAAAAACTCACAAGGACCAAGAAGAGAAGGGGAGAGGAGGCACAGCAGGTGAGACACCCCCAAACTGGGAGGAAATGAACCTGCACGAAGGAAGAGGACGTCTAACGGCCTGCTCTGAACAGTAGGCCAAATCGCCCTTCAGCATCCCAGGAAAGGAAGGGTGCCGCGAAAGACAGGGGTGAGGCCCAGGGCTGTACCAAGTGAGACGTGACGAACGTAGTACAGTGACACCCCCTCGTCCGCTCCCAACAGGGCCAGGGGACAGTGCCCTCCCCCAAACACAGGAGTGGGGGAAGGTGGGTGGTGGCAGATGTCCAGCACCTTCAAAGACATGCTCTGAGTTACTCTGACATTCAGATGATGAGGTGTTGCCAAAATTCACAGAGAACTGCCTCCCAATTGTTTTAACAAAAACAGGACAGGCAGGTAGCAAAAACTAGTTTCTTAACAGGGTCCATCATTTACAATAGCTATTCCTGAATACAAGTCTACAGGTTCTTTCCCTTCACTCTCTATGGTTAGAGTTCACCGACAAGCACATAAACCTGAGGTTCAATTTCTCCAGGAATGAAATCTGAACAGCTAGGTAAGGACGAGATCAAGGCCGACAACTAGAAGGAAATCAAAGTCTAAAGAGGAGGGCTCCCAGCCCTTTCTCCAACCAGGTCCCAGAATACTTCTGGGAGAGAAGGAGACGGGATCAACTGAACAGTCCCCATAGGTCCCTACAGTCCCCCTACAGAAAGCATCATCCAAACAGCTGGATCACCATAGCCAAGACACTAGTTTAAAAAATCTTGCCTATGGAGCCACTAGTCAGGTTTTTCAATGCCCCAGTCCTCCTGTCAACAGCCAGGAACCTTCAGGCAGTTCAAAGATGGTTCCAGTGGGAGAGATGGAGACAAAACAAAGAAACCAAAGCTTGCTGGGAAGAAAAACAATGTCCTGAACAGAAGGAAAGCTCAACAAGAGGGAAAAAAAGGCAAACCTGTAAGGCATCCACACAGAAGATAATATACCCCTGCGACAAAAACTAAATACTACAAAAAAAAAGACAATCAGAAAACCAAAAAAGCTCTTGAAAATAAACCTCAAAGAGCAACACAAAAAAGGAGAGTAGACTTTGAGGATCAAAATTGAAGAACATCCCAGAAAACAGAAATGAAAACAAAATCAGAAAACAGAACAGGAAAATATTCATTCCAGAAAGAGAACACATACCAGAAAATAACAATACAGAAAATGGGTTCAGAATGAAAGGACTGGCTGCTTGAATTAAACCCCAGCCACCTGGTACAAAGAGTACAAATTTGGAATACCACAGAGAAAGCAATCTGAAAATTTCCAAAGATGAGGGGGAAAAAAAAGGACCATCTGGAAATAACCAGAAACTGGAGTGCATTGAACATGGACAAGCCAACTGGAGGTGAAAGAGCAATGCCTTCAAAAGAGGGGGGAGTGAAAATTATTCTCAACACACAGTTCTCCTTGCAACCAAATGACCCATCACGTAGGAGGGCAGAAGAGAGATTTTCAGACAGTTGAGGACTGCCTTACCTCATACCCATTCTCTTCCAGCAATGAAAAGATGTGCCCTTCTAGAACAAGGGAATACATCTGGAAAGATGATCACACAGCATCTTGGAAACGGGTACAGAGAAGAGAAGAGAGCCCCAGAGCAACACTGCAAGGAAGCCCCACAAGAAGCATGCAGTGCATTGATGTCTGTGTCCCTCAAACTGACATGCAGAAGCCCCCTCAATGTGATGGTGGCTGGAGGTAGGGCCTTTGGGAGGTGGCTGAGTTGAGATCAAGTCGTGAGGTGGGGCTCTCCTGGTGGGATGAGGCCTCTATAAGGGCTTCAACGAAAGGACCAAGCCCTCTCTCCCCACTATGACAGGACACAGCAAGAAAGCAGGTCTAAATACCAGGCAGAGGTATTAGAACCTGACCGAGATGAGGACACCTTCATCTCGGACTTCCAACCCCCAGAACTGAGAAATGCATTTCTGCTGCTTAAACCACACAGTCTACAGTATTTTTGTTCTGGCAGCCCACGCAGAATGAGACAAAGAACTCTGGAGCAGGGTGAGAGGGAACCAATGTGCAGACGTTCACTACCTCTATCTTCAGAGTCTAGCTCATGCCTGCCACGAGACACTCAGCAATTACTTGGTGAATTTATGATAAAGTCTTTATGCACAACAGATATCAAGAAACTGCTGCACGATTGTATTTATTTGAGAGAAAGAGAGAGAAAAAGTGAAAGCACAAGCAATGGAGAGGGGACGGGGGAGAGGGAGAAGCAGACTCCCTGCTGAGCAGAGAGCCTGATGCAGGACTCAATCCCAGGACCCTGAGATCATGACCTGAGCTAAAGGCAGATGCTTAACTGACTGAACCACCCAGGTGCCCCTGCTGCATGACTTTTATGTAGAACACAGCCGATGAGGGCTGACAGATATGATATAGGTGGGACTAACTAACATACAAGGACAGGGCTGGGATCCTCTGGCTAGAACAGACTCTAAAATGTAAAAATCAGCAGTGTATTTTGAGGAAAAATAAATATCTTCCAGACAAAGGATGTAGTTATTTGGTCCTTTACTCCCTAGAAAAGCTAATACATAACTGTACATTTTACTGTTGGCTATCAACACCCCACACATGGAAAGTAAGCTCCAAAGGGAGTCTTTTGAGGAGTGCACGGTCTTTATGCATGACTGGTGCTTCTTACATGCTCACCAGGACACCACATTCCCAATCATTTTCTCAGGACTGCATTTCTCAGCATCCTGTAGAGGCTCTCTGTGACCATGACTTTCATAGTGACAAACGTCTGGGCAAGTTTTACCTGAAACACAGTGGGTGTGTGCTAAAGGTGTTAACATGAAGAAAAGAAAATTGTGGACACTGACTAATGGGCTTTTATGGAAGCCTTGAAATCCTCTGGAACCATTACACACCAAGAATTTAAACTATGGTAAAGTTGTTGTAGGCACCTTCTGGCTAACCTCTAAAAGGCTGAATGAAAGCAATATTGTGTTATCTCTTTTCTTTTTTAATGAAGAAATCTTTTGCAAGCTGTGAGGAGGGCAGTGAGTATGCAGGCACGTGTGTGTTTGGCGGACAGCACTTATTTTGTTAAAAATAAGGCCCAGTCTATGTCCAGACTAGCAGGTGCCCTCCCCTCCTGCATCACTCCAAAGGAATTACTTAGTATACTAATATTACTACAAAATAAACATTTTAGACAAAGAAGCCACACACCTGACAGACTAGATGGACTATACACCTGCTACAATCCCAAGAAAAATCTAAATAAATGCCAGTGAGTAGCTCCTTTCCGAAAAGGGCAAATGTGGACATAAGTACTTTACAGGCAAGTAGCCAGAATGTCTACAGGTGAGGCTGTGCATCTTCACATAAAGGTATTAATGGTGATATTAAGACCCTGCCTAAATCGGCTTCTACTGGCATCTTTAGGTCACTCAGCACACTTACCGATCAATCCCTATCAACTTCTAGACAATGCCTCATTACAAATGGCTTTGGTGGAGGGGTCAGGAAACTTTCTCTTTTTGCCCTCAATGCAGTGGGAGAGGAGAGGAAGGAGGAAAAGCAGATTTCAGAGAAACTTTGACATGAATATGGGTTACAAAGCACCTTCAGAATTAAGAAGACGGAATATAAAGTATAATTCAAAGCAAAAATTTCAATGAGACAGACATTAAGGCCAAGTTAGGGACGGACAGATGAACCAGAAATCATCTTTGATTCCTGAAACGGAGGTGAGGAGGGGATGCTGGAAGGAAAGGCTGGGTGCTGGTCCCAGTGATCAGATTGCCCTCTTCTCACCCCACCCAGTAGGCCTGGCCCCCGAGGCATAAGCTCGTAACACCTTCCCCAAACTCCATCTACCCCCCTCTACTTTTACCCCAAATCACTTTCCACCTGTTCACATCAAGTGATCTTAGTACTTCTGGATCTCATTTCAGCCTTCGTAGCATATTAGGCATTTGCTTTTGTTTTTGGAATCCCAAGGAAAGTTCTTCTCAAATTATCTTTTTTATCTTGACTAGTTCCTACTTTCCATGCTGTTATTTGGATTTTGCCTCCTTTTTTTTTTTTTTTTTTTTTAAGGTGAGATGAAATTGGACCTTTCCAATCTTGGGGTACTTGAATGAGAAATAGTTGGGTCATTATGCTGAACATCTATTTCTTCTATTATTGCTCTCTTCCCCATATTATGGCCAATTTTCTGTTCACTACACTGTTCCCCATTAAGCAGGTAACATGCAGGTAAGATTTAATTTCTGGAGTCCAGGCAAATTTCCTGGATTGATTAGGAATGAAGTCCCCTACCCTTAAGAGGTATAATTACATGACTAAAGTGTTAGCAAGTTAAAGGTAGTAGAAATAAAACAGTTATTTCTCTGAAAGTACAGAATGTAACAGTGTAAAATAAACATTAAGAAATAAGATTATACAATCAGAGAAAGAGATTATCATATGGTTTCACTCATATGTGGAACAGAATAGTAAAAGGGGCCAGAAAGGAAGGAGGGAAAACTGAGTGGGTAAAAATCAGAGAGGAAGACAAACCCTGAGAGACTCCTGACTCTGGGAAACAAACAGGGTTACGAAAGGGGAGGTGGGTGAAGGGATGGGACAACTGGGTGACAGGCACTAAGGAGGGCTCTTGATGGGATGAGCACTGGGTGTCACACTGTATTTTGGTAAATTGAATTTAAATTTAAAATTTTAATTTAATTAAAAGAAATAAGACTATATAGACATTTATTACCTTTATGCTACTAGTAAGTTTTAAGAGCTTGGAGGAGTCACTTGAATTTGCTGGGTTTTAAGTTTTCTTGTTTATCAAATGACTATATTGTATGAGAGGTTCCTTCAACATAAAGATTTCTAAGATCTTATGTGACCTTACATGCTAGTTTTATAACCAGTCACATATAATTCTGAAATCATGCCCTGATGCTCTTCTACCCATCCACCCTGATATGGTTGAAGGTATAGTATTCATGTTACAGGCTTCTACCTTGAGTCAAACTGCATTGGAGCATTAAAAGAGAACACATCATACCCAGTTAACTGTTTCCATCTTATAAAAACAAACCTTCAATTCTGCTATAAATAAAAGTAAGATAGGACATTCACAATAGTTCATTTTAAGTAATTTCATGGAGTGGCAAATAAGCAGGTTTTCTCTTACTATCAAATTTAAATATTAAGAGGACTTTAAAAATAATAAAGTCCTCTAAATAATAAAGTATTTCAATAGTCTCTAATTTGGCACATTCTTTCAAATAAAGTTATAAAATGGAAAGTTAAAAAGTACTGCAGAAAAAAACACGAACTGGTGCATACTTCATAATCACAAGGTCACTCCTTGCCTAAAAAACACCCAGGAAGCCTTTTTAAGATGCATTATAGTACCCCTGGTGGTTTTGTTTAATTTCCAGTGTCCATAAAACAGCCTCTAATCTTTTGTTCTAAAAAGTACCCCCATAATCTTGGACTCCAAAAAAGCCATCTCCTGTACTGTGACAGGCTTTCAGGACTGTGACTCATTCTATGGTAAATCTGAGAGGGGCTAATAAATATCAAGGTCACACTATTCCCAGGAACTTCCAGCCCAGCTGGGAATAACCATCAACTACCCACATCTAATCTTCATTAATGAATACGGTCTCCAGTCATGAGCAAATGTCCTTGGCGTCCTCTGCAATGAAGGCCAACATTCTTCTTAAGTCAGGGTTCTTCCCAGTAACCATTTACATTAATGTCCATCATTAAATATGCATTTCAGACACACTGACAGTCACTGCTCCAGATCAGTAACTATTTCTTAATTTTGATTTGTACAGTGTTTCAATTCCTTGCAGAGGATTTTTTCCTATTCTTTTGTGCCGAAAAATGGTTCAAAGAAAATATGGGTTGCCTAAATTTCAAGAAACCATAACTGGCAATAGTTTTAAAATGATGTTATTCACAAGTTTTAAGTATGTAAATTAACAGTCTCATATACCTAGAGGTAGGGTTTCCAGAGAACTCATGGTCTGAAGCAGGACCTTTTGAGAAGAAAGGGGAAACCTGTTAATAATTAGGCCAAGATCACCAGCATAAATTAGCCTGGCCCTGGCTCTCAGGACATACGGGCACTCTACTTTCCTCTACTCGTTTTGTATAGGCTTTGCCAATTTTCATTCAATTAAATTTGAGGATTAGGTGCTGTGTATTTTAAAGAGTCCATTCAAAACAGATTTTTCACAGAAATTACACTGGGCCTCCAGTAGTAAAAAAATGAGAGCTATATGTTTGTGTCTGGAACCATTGAGTGTCAAATTCTGAAATCTAAATATCTTTTTTGAGAAGTCGGACTCATTTCAAAAGAACTGAGAATTAAGCTTTGCAAAGCATGGCAAAAACTGTTGGTAGTAATTTAACACTTGTACGTAAGACAATAAGCAAAGTGATTAAGCTGAAATCAAGAGTCTGCAGGTAGACACTTGGTGGTTTGAATGGGCAACAGTGACCGTGGAAAGAGAACACCCTTATCTGAAGTCAGAAAACTATCTGCACTCCCATCTCTGCCCTCTAATAACAGTTGACCTTGGGGGAGTCAATTAAGCTTTCCAGGAATCCGTTCTGCCCCTGCAGATAAAGAAGCAAATGTGGCATTAGGAAGAATGAATATATGCACAGCTAGCTTTAAATGAACAAAGTCTTATGCAAACGTGGCACCAAACACGCACATTAAAGGCACTCTACCAGGCAGAGAAAATCTAAAAGGTCAAGTACAAAGAAAAGATAAGCTTGCACACAAAGAGAAAGCACCGAGTGGGCAGCATTACAACCACAGCCCTGGGCCTGCTTGCAAGGGAAGGGTAGGAAGGGCTCTCTCTGAAGGTGTCCCCCTGAAACCTGATAGCAGCAAGTGCCCGGGTGTGGTCGCTGCTGGCCACCACGTACAAGGCCCCTCACGGTGCTCCTTCCTAATGCTAGTCAACATCACCATATACCGCTCTCACCCTGGAGCAAAAACCCACAGGAGAACCGAGGTAAGCTGCAGTCTCATGGATTGTGAAAAAAACCAAAACTAAAACTAAAAACAAATTTATGGGGGGTAATGTAGGGGGAAGTGTGCCAGGCTGGGGAGGGATACATAGGAATACTGGCTCAGAGGCTGAGCGACTGCCTTCGTCTCAAGGCGTGATCCTGGGGTCCTAGGATCCAGTCCTACATGGGGCTCCCAGCGGGAAGTCTGCTTTTCCCTCTGCCTATGTCTCTGCCTCTCTCTGTGTGTCTCTCATGAATAAATAAAACCCATATATATATATATAAAGGAGTAACAGACCAGTGGGGTCAGGTCTGATTTTTTAAAGAAAAGTGAGAAATACAGCTATTTTTGTGTAGAGTCTCCTGATTTTTAACTGTTAGTGACTAATCCAAATTGTAGAATGAGAGACAGAAATGTAAGCCAAAATAAATCTGTGGGCCAAATATGGCCTATAAGTTCATTTCCTTCTAGGTTTCTTTAGTCAAGATTCCTGAATTGTTATGGAATCTCTTTCTAAACAAAGACACTGTAAACCATTAACTCACCATATTTATCAAGTAGTATATTTTACACTCACATACCACCTAAAGATTCAGGCTTTAAATGACAAAGGTCTACGAGTTAGGGCTACCCAGTGAAGTTGCTGTCACCAGTGGGCAGCAAGGTCAGTGGGTAGGGGGGACAATCCCTGTCCACTCAAGCCTCTGAAAGTACAGAGCCCAATGGCAGGTATCACAGCTTTGTGTCACTCATTCGAGTCAGTGTTTCTGTCTTTGCATGGCGGTGAGGGAGTCTGTGTGGCGATGGAGGATAAAGAGCATGTTCTGGGGGCAGCCTTGGTGGCTCAGCGGTTTAGTGTCACTTTCAGCCCAGGGCCTGATCCTGGAGACCTGGGATCAAATCCCGCATCAGGTTTCCTGCATGGAGCCTGCTTCTCCCTCTGCCTATGTCTTTGCCCCTCTCTCTCTCTCTCTCTCTCTCTCTCTCCCCCCCCCCTCTGTGTCTCTCATGAATCAATCAATCAATCAATCAATCATTCAATCAATCTTTAAAAAAAAAAAAAGAGCATGTTCTGGACGCTCTGGTTTAATAATCCTCAGTCAGCCCCATGTAAGTGAGAAGTGACTTTCACTCCACAGTCATCATAGAGGCTTGAGTGCTTATAGTTTCCTTTAAGAAAAGCGGGAAGGGGGGATCCCTGGGTGGCGCAGCGGTTTGGCGCCTGCCTTTGGCCCAGGGCGCGATCCTGGAGACCTGGGATCGAATCCCACGTCGGGCTCCCGGTGCATGGAGCCTGCTTCTCCCTCTGCCTATGTCTCTGCCTCTCTCCCTCTCTCTTGGTAACTGTCATAAATAAATAAAAATTAAAAAAAAAAAAAAAAGAAAAAGAAAAGCGGGAAGGAAAGGGAGTGTTTTTGAGGGAGGGGTAGGCTTTTCAGGCTTTAAACGCTCTAGTATCAGATTTCTAGAGAAGTGATACAAATAAACATTTTCTAAACACAGACCACCAACAGAGGAGCAAAGGCAAGACAATGAAGCAAAGAGCCTTTTCAGCAAATGCTGCTGGAACAACTGAACCTTCAAGTGCAAAGACAAACAGAAATCAACCCGGACCTTGACTTTAAACCCTTCACACAAATTAACTCAAGATGGATTACAGACCTAAATGTAAAAAACAAAACTAGAAAAGTCCTTGGAAGATAACAGGAGACACCTAGATGACCGTGGGTAGAAAGAGGACTTTTGAGATACAACATCAAAGAAACGATCCATGAAAGAAATCACTGAAGCCAACTTTGTTAAAATAAAAAACTTCTGCTCTGCAGGGCACTGTCAGGAGAATGAGAAGAAAACCCACAGACTGGGAGAACGTGTTTGCAGAAGACATAGCTGATAAAGGACTGTTGTCCAAAATACACAAAGAACTCACTCAGCAATAAGAAAATAAGCAACTTGATTTAAAACATGGGCAAAAGACCTGAGAGACTAACAGACAGATCACAAGATACACAGATGGCCAATAAGCACATGCAAGGATGTTCAACATCACTGGACATTAGGGAAATGCAAATTAAATGAGATACCACTATATACCTGTAAAAAATAGTCAAAATCTAAAATACTGACAACACCAACTGCTGGCAAGGATATGGACCTCTCATTCATGGATGGTGGGAATGTAAAATGACACAGCCTCTAAAGAGAGTTTAGCCGTTTCTTACTTTTTACAGAACTAAATATACTTTTACTGTAAGATTTAGCAGTTGTAGTCCTTGGTATTTACCCAACTGAACTGAAAACCTCTGTCTACACAAAAACCTGCATACAGATAGTTTATAGGAGCTTTATTCATAAATTCCGAAACTTGGAACCAACCAGTATATCCTTTTGGTAGGTGAATGGATAAACTGTGGTATATACAGACAACAGAAAATTATTCAGCAATAAAATGAAATGAGCTATCAAGCCATGCAAAGACACAGAGGAACCTTACATGTCTATTACTAAGTGAAAAAAGCCAATCTTTCTGAAAAGGCTACATATACTGTATGACTCCCAACTACATGATACTCTGAAAAACGCAAAACTATGGAGCCAGTAAAAAGATCAGTGGTTGTCAAGGGTTTGGGGAGAGACGGGGATAAACAAGTGGAGCCCAGAGGATGTTTAGAGCAGTGAAACAACTCAATATACTATAATGGTGGATACATGACATTATAAATTTGTAAACTAGGGACTCGGGTGACACTAATGTGTCAGTGTGGGGCCATCAACTGTAACAAATGCACCACTCTGTTGGGACGAAGATGGGGTGATCGTGGAAGGGAGGGAGTGTATATGAAAACATGGTACATTCTGTTCAGTCTTGCTTCAAACCTAAACTGCTCTCAAAAAAACAATTAATTTTTAAAAACCCATAGGCAATCTATTAGGAAAAAATAATCTAATTATTTATGTTAAAGTCAATTCTAGGGGAAAACCATTAATCCTTTCTCTCTGACTTGTTATTTACAATCAATTCTTTTGTTCTTCCCTTCAATCATCTATCCACTCCCCGCAGTAAGCAAAACAAAACCTTTAGAGGAATATATAAAACACTGTAAACTTCAGATCCTTTGTGGAAAGAGATGGGTAGGAACAAAGTGCAAGTGATTAACAATTCACAATGAGTAAGATTTTTTTTTTTTTTGAGTAAGATTTTTTAGTCTTTAAGACAATAAAAAGCCACATATAAAAAGGAGAAGGCTTTTTTTTTTTTTTTTAGTATTTGAGCATATACTGTGAGACCATCCTCATCCATTTCCCTCCCTCCCTCCCTCTCCCTTCTGTACCCCAATACACACATTCATTCAATCCTCACAATTTTAAATCCCTTAGGATAAAACCTACTTTTGTTCTAGGTGCCCAACGTCAATAATTGCCCAATAAGTACTTGCTGAATAAATGAATGAATATTATTTCTCCCATTCTACGAGTGAGGACAAAAAGATTAATCACTTAACACTGTAAGTGGCTCCAGACAATATTTAAACATTACAATGAAAGAGAAGCACCATACTCCCCAGAAGAGCTAACACTTTAGAAAAGAGAGCACACTGTACTACGACTGCCTGCCAAACAAAGCTAACCTTCGTCCCCACCCAACCCTGCCCCTCAGACTCCAAGGCAAACTATCAGGGGTCTGGCAGGCAGACCAGCCAAAGAAAGACACACCCCCTGTCAACCTCCACCCTCATTTCCCCAACTTCCAACAGATCTCAGAAAACAGGCCATTAAAATATAGATTCTATCCTCAGAGACAGGAAACAGGAAAAGCATCCTTCAAAGAGAATCATCTAGAATTCTCAAAAATTTCACTTACTATCCCTAGTTACTCCACTAGACCAAGGGTCCTTAAAGAAGACCTCACCTATATTTCTGCAGCTCCAGCATGCTGCACAGCCTGGCACGCAACAGAATCCCTCAATAAACATTTACTCAAAGGATAAAATGTTAATAACAGAGAATTTTAGTGTACTGGACAGATAATCATCCTATACTTCCAAAATAACCTACCCGACTTACACAACTGTCAGCATAACCTTGCTGTTAGTTAAATGTTAGGCAACATGTTTGTACTGAAAACTCATCCTTTAACCCTTCAGAGGTACTTAATGTTTTTAAATCCTCATTATCCCCAATCCCTAAGAGAAGCTAAACAGTTTATGATTTATAGCATTGACAAGCAACATCTTTTGGAAGTTCTCCAGCACTTAACACGCATTCACTCACTAAAGCCTACGTAGTGGTGCTATTACTGTCCCAACATTCAAGCCAGGAGACTCAACTTGCCCGGTGCCCCACTGTCACTAGCTCCTGGAGGGCTAGTTCTTGGCAAGCACAGCTGCCCTCCTGCAGGCCCCACTCTGGGCACAGGGCACCCACAGAGGTTGGGGGGCAGTGGGTCCCCTTCTCCTGCAGCTCACTGCCAGGGATAGGACAGGCAGGTAACTTGTGACGCTGAGACCAGAGCCCTGATGAAACCTATAGGGCAGAGAGAGGGGGAGGCAGGGGAAGGGGCGGGGATGATTTCCTAGGCTTGGGTAGGAGAGGCCCTATCTGGCAGGGGGAAATCAGAGCAGAGGGGGAGGGAAGCACTTCTGAGGGCACGGTGCATCCAAAACTAGGGAATACAGGACACTCCCTCTAGAACATTCATTTCTTCAGCAAATATGACTCACCTACCTACTCTGTGCAAGGGCCACATCCGGGAGCAAACAGCAGGAACCATGGCTGAGCCGCGCGACCTATCGAACGTCCACCCTAGAACGTTCCGGCCATAATGGCAGGTCCTCTCCCAAACTATGCATTCTATGCCAGCTTTTACATACCAGCCCATGGCAAGGCTCATTCATGTGTGCGGTGGGCTCATTATAAGCCTGGGGTTAAGTTAGAGAGTGTGTGTTGGAGAGAAGGGGAGGCATTTTAACAGTGTCATCAGTAAGGCTGAAAAGGTACCCCAAACTTTCTGAACAAGTATGTAAACTCCATGGAACCAGATTTTGGTCAGCTGAAGCAGTAAACAAGAGTGGAAAATCCCCTACTTAATGTGCGTACAACACAAACATTCCTGATGCTAAGGAAGATCTGGTGACAGTGCCAATCTCCTACAACAAGATGAAGTGAGCCTTCACTTTCTAAGAAACCTACTCTTGGCAAAGGAAAGTAGAGAGGAACATTTTCACTCTGTGAGTGGATGGAGATACTGAGTCTCAACAATTGGGGAGGGGGTGCCAGGGGAGGAAGAACCATTCCAGGGACAGTGTCACTCGCATTCAGCAGAGATTTCCATATTTCTCTCTCCACCCACTTCCTCCCTTACTTACCGGGCAGCCACTTGCAGCCCTGCCCTGGCCACGCACCAGAACAAAGTGATCCAAATGCCAGCCCAGCTTGTCTTTTAAAGTGGAAGTGCCTCAAACGGACTAAGCAGCTCCTCACCACTCATCAACCCTCCACCCCTCTGGACGTAGCTACTGAGTCTCCAGCAGTAAGCCATTACTAGTAACAGTTGTTAACTGATCCTTAACTTAGAAAAATGAAAATAAAACCATTCCTAAAAATAAGAATGGCTAACTGATTTTACTATTGACATTTATTTACACATGGGCCTCCAGCACTCTAAGCTGAAAGGGAACATGATGAAAAAGTTCATGCAAGGTAACCCTACCTCAACTAATTCAAATGCTTTACTCCTCTGCTTCTTTCTTGCCCCATTCATATGAATGGACACATTTTACTGGGGTACCTTAACACCAGTCAAGCAGGGCAGGTAACACTTCAAAGTATTTTAAAACAATATATTCTCAGTACTGCATTTTATTTATTTTTTTATTTACTTATTTGAGAGAAAGAACGAGCAGGGATGAGGGGCAGAGGGAGCAGCAGACTGCCAGCTAAGCAGGGAGCCCGATGTGGGGTTCAATCCCAGGACTCCGGGATCATGACTTGAGCCAAAGGCAGCCACTTAACGGACTGAGCCACCCAGATGCCCCTCACTACTGCATTTTAAATTATAATATCTAAGTTAACTTTGCTTTGAATTCTGTGGCCAACACATCTAGCCGTCATTCTTGTCCTCTGAGTCCTCGCTTCCTATTTAATATCCTGCACCACTAAATAATTAATAATCCAATTCTAGAAAGAGGAGAGATTCAATTCTATACACCAAAGGCAACAGTATTTAATCAGTCACACCCAGAACTTTCTACTCCTGCTAGAGCCACAGCACATGCCCAGTCTCCAAGTCCTTGCACTCCTCACTTTCAAATCTTGCCTCTATTTCTAAATAGAATTGCAACCCCTGCCCCTGTGTGTACCTGTGTTTGGTTGGGAAAAGGAGAAGCAGTGAGAGCTGTGATGGGTGGAGGTAAAGGGATAACCACTGGGGGCTCTGAAAGTCAAAATTCTATTTTCAAAAGTACACTTTTGAAAAGGATGCCAAAAAGATATCATCTACCTCTTTGTCCAAAGTTTCTATCAGATTCCACAATATATACCTTATAATAAAGATCAAGTACAAGGACATAAAGGGGGATTTCACAGATGAAGTGTAGTCTTACATACAGGATTTCTTGTTGGCACCATAAGCCCTGTGATTCTTAAAATGCCATTTTGTAGAAATACTTAAATCACCCATGATTTCGATTTTTACATCTTTTTTAAGTATTATAAAGCAGTATGCATTCATTATAAAATACTGAAAAGAGGGAGAATCACTTATAAACCTACTCTGGGGACATGTGAAAAATATTTGTTCCAATGCACATTTATAGAAGGTAACAAAACCAAATGTACTCTTTAAGCTATGTAGTATGTATATAATTATATCTCATCTGACTAATAATTCTACTTCTATCTTATTTTTCTGAAATAGTTAACAACATTAACTGCTAACTAAAATCAAGCTTCACTGGGGCGCTTGCATTGCTCAGTGGGTTGAGTGTCAGACTCTTATTTCAGCTCAGGTCATGATCTCAAGGTCATGAGATGGAGCCTTGTGTCAAGGCTCTGTGCTCAGTGGGGAGTCTGCTGGAGATTCTCTCCCTCTCCCTCCCACTACGCTCACTTTCTCTCTCTCTGAAATAAATAAAATATTTAAAAAATAAAATAAAATAAAGCTATCCTACTATTTGTCAATCAGAACTTTTTAACCGAAGAAAAAAGGACACTAAAATTATAAGCTACAAGAAAAGCAAACATTTCACAAAAGTGAGAAAACTTAAAGGAATAAATTATATGTTGACCAAAGGGTAGAAGTATAATTTTTTTTAAAAGGCAGAGTGGGTAACAAGACAATTGCACATAGAATCAAATTCAAGTTGCATATTATCTTGACCCAAGTTAGTCAACAAATTATCTATAAATATACAAAGTAGATGTGTATGTGACATAAGCATACTCTAGTTAAACAATGTATCCCTCCTCAAACCCCATAAATATGTAACTGCACTGCAAGAAATAAAAACCTCTTTCTTCCCCAGCCTCTCGGTCAGGTATTTCTGGAGTCCCCATATTGACGTTAAGTGCAGGTGTCAAACAGTATACAGTATACTGTGCCATTGCAAAAAAAAAAAGGAGAGGGGTGAGGTTTATTACACAGTCCATGTTCACTGGTCAAAACCAGGAAAACTCTGCAAGGTAAAATGAAACAAGAATTCTATTCTTAATACCCAGCTATAACCACTGTTACTATCTTAGGGTCCAACTGATGTCAAAAATAATTTAAATGTGAATGCTCTGGTTTCTTTTCAAATGCATTAGTCTAACATGCTAAAATGTTGCACTGGGTGTAAGCCTAGCAATTCACAATGAACAACAGGCCTATTTCTAGAATACAAAGGAGCAGTGCATGTTTAGTTTTAATCATTTTACTCTCTGTTTTACCTTACTCACAAGTTTGTAACTAAGCAAATAACTGAAGAATCACAAACTTTGCTCTATTTCTTCCCACAAAGGGTTGTGTTAATCCAATTAAAGATTTTCCTTATTTATTGATAAATTTGACTGCAAGCCCATTAATTATATTCCTTCTTTAAATATCAGGTTCAACTTTGATAGCTACCAGTAAGGCATTTATTTCCAATTCTCCAAATGCAAATTTAATCGCAAACACTTTCCCAGTCTCCATGCTATGGTAGGGGCAAAGCTAAAAGCGACATAACAGAAATTTAAAAGGAGACACCCTAAAGGAAACCTTCCCATTCAGATGGATTTGCTAGTTTCATACTGTATTTTGAGAATATTCCCCCAGGTCCTTACACCCTTAACCATTAGAGCCAGAATACTTTTCCAGGAGAGCAAAACTTAGGTAAAATATCTACAGACAGCCCAAATGATGGCATTTATACAAAGTTAAATTATAAGAGCATCACACAGCACAACAAACATAAAACCAGAACTACAAATGAAATACACCTGATGGCCGGTTCCTGACAGGCAGTGATTCTTGCCAATGGAAATGCTGGAGAGAAAGCCTATTTTGTATTTGGATCTCATACTAGGAGCTTTTTAACATAAAAGGTAAAAAATTAAACTGCACTGCACAATTTTATCTCTTCAATGTCTGACCTCGGTCTGCTTGCCATGATTTCCACCAGTGATACTGTAACACTTTGCACTTACAAGCTGAGTGAAAGAAACTCAATCCACTACTCCACAAGAGGGAGGAAAGGCAACTCTGGATGCACAGGTTCATGACAGGATGTAAAGGCTGCTTTCAATCTTGTGGCAACCAACTGTGACCTGCCTGCCAGGATATAGGCTCCCTTCCACCTGGTGACAGGCTGTATGGCCTGGCTCCAGCCGCTGGCCCCACATAGTTAGGTATGACCCAGGTTCTCTTCCACAATGTGAATGGAAGCGATGTGCTCCCCCTTTCAGCCAGTGCCCTCCTCCAAGGCCTGGCTCTATCTCCCCAGGCTCTTGTCCCCTCCTCCTGTGGCTGTCCGCTGTTGGAAACCAGCCGTTGGAAACCAGAAACCGGAGGAAATCGGAGCCCTCTAACTAGGCAGTTGAGGATGATGCCACAGGCGACCAGAGAAGCAGGAAATGTCGGTGCCTAACTGTAAGGAACAGAGTCCCTATGATCCTGGAATACCTACGCCCCACTGTTACCCAAAAAAGAAGTTCATGTCTCTCTCAGCTGCATTCCCCAGGTGTCTGATATAATGGTTAGCCCTTTAGTGAGTCACACAAGATGTAAATGTGCCTCTGTATTCAATGCATGAGCCAATGAACAAACTATGATTTAGATGCAACTTTACAGGATGACATCTCACAAAAAACACAAGGCAACTACTACTACTACCCTCTGAGTAGTATTTTACATATTATTTCAAGTAACTCATGCTGGCCCTAGGTACAAGTGACCCACGAACACAGCTTCGAACTGTGAGGGGCCACTTACACACAGATTTTTTTCAATAAATACTGAATAGTCCAGTAAATGCATTTTCTCTTCCTGAGAATTTTAATGTTTTCTGCCCTCTAGCTTCCTTTATTGTAAAAATACAGTAAATAACACACAGAACACACAAAATAAGTGTTAATCAACTATTTGTTATTGGTAAGGTTTATGACCAAGAGTAGGGTGTTGACAGGTAAGTTCTGGGGGAATTAAAAGTTATTCGTGGGTTTTCGACTACATGCAATGGACTGTCAGGGCGCCCCCAACCCCTACAATGTTCAAGGGTCAAATGTATTATCCCCATTTTACAGACATGAAAAAGAGCTTTGAGGAACTAGCTAAACTGACACGGAAACAGAGAGTAATAGCAGAGTCAGGAACCCAAACACCCACGTCTGCATCTAGAGCGGAGGTTGGGTCCCCAGGCCAAAATCTGAACTTGGCCTGCTATTTGTTAAAAGTTCTATCAGGACACAGCTGTGCGCCTTTGCTTGCTGTTGTCTCTGGCTGCTTTCCTTAAGTCAGGGACCCTATGTCCTACCAAAGCCTAAAATATTTCCTGTCTGGCCCTTGACAGAAAGAGCTCACTGACCCCTGAACTGGGGACATTCACCATCACAGGTGCCTCCACCAATGGATGAAGGCCAGGCACGTGCAGACTCTTGTCTACACAAAACGCATTTCTCAATGTGGTGTTCTCCCCACGAAGTTCACCTTCCCATGTACAGCTGATGATATGTCCTTGCTTTCTGCTCCCTGACTCCATCCAGACCTACCACCAGTCTTGACCTGTGTCAGGTTGTGTCTCCCTGATGCACCACATCATGTCTATGGAAGTCAACACTTCCAGTTTCCTACCTTTTCAGTGCTAACAAAACTCCTTCCCCCAAAAAAGGAATTTCAAAGTTAAAATTTTATGCAAGTTGTTCAAAAACCAACATATTTGATTCAAGCTAAATTAAAAACCTGAAACTATGAACACCAGAAGCAGAATACACAATGAATCGAATTCCACATGACTTATACTTTGTGGTATACAATCGTTCTACTTTGGTTTTGGGCATAAGAGGCAGTTTCAAGAAACTAAAAACAGACGCAGCACTCCTCAAAATAGAACCCTCCAAGACCACGGACCAGCAGGGTACATTCATTTTATCCCTGTTTCTAACCAGCTTTCTAGCTGCATCAGCAACTAGATATGAATGAATCACAGAAGCTCTCAGAAGCACCACTGTGAATAAGGGACAAGAAAAAGTGACTTCATACACACAATTCACTTCACTACACACCAGGCACAGCTGTCCAGTTCTCCATAGCATGAAATAAATACTTCTATTTTTTTTTTAAGATTTATTTGAGAGAGAGAGTGAGCAAGCACAAGCAGGGGGAGGGGCAGAGGGAGAAGGAAAAGCAGACTCCCCAATGAGCAGGGAGCCCAACATGGGGCTGGATCCCAGGACCCTGAGATCATGACCTGAGCCAAAGGCAGACGCTTAATCCACTGAGCCACCCAGGTGCCCCTGAAGTAAATATTTTTAATTCCAAATATTCATTATAACTCAGGTGACAACCTAGATTGAGTAAGACACAGTATTTTCACCACTTGGAGTCATTTCGAGCCAGCATACTTCGAGTTCTTTTTTGATTTTTATGAGTTTCAACGTAAAACAAAATAAGACATTTGAACAAAAAAGGAAGACTGGCTATAAATAAGATTATTAGGGTCTGCTGTGCTATAATATGGAATGCACCTGGTAAGTATGATGTGGAAGGCACTGGGAAACCAGAGCCTGCTCTCACTCTGTCACAGGCTGTCTGACCTTAGGCAAGTCTCAATTTAACTGTCAGATAAAGGAGCTAAACACGAAAGTCCCTTTCAGGGTTCCAAACTAGGGTACACTAACAATATGGATAAAACTTGAAGGATCATTTGAAGAGGATTCTGCAGTACAAAAAATAGGCATGGATAAGGACAACTGGCTGCTCTCTGCCTCCCACCGGCACCCTAGTCAGTGACCAGACTCTGGGCAAGGCAACCCTGCGTCTTTCCGAAGCAACCACCCTCCCACAGCTACCAGGCAGGCTCTTAGTTCGTTCAGGTCCTCCTCCTTCCTCACCTGGCTGCAGCACAAACCTGCCTGTCTTCCCCACCTCCAGCCTTACCTTCCTCCAAGCCTGCTGGGGTGCTCTCAAATACAGAACCCCGGTCATGTTGCTGGCTTGCTGGGAATACTTCAATCCACTGAAAGAACTGCTCTGTGTGGTCCCTAGGTTCCCTTCACATTCCAGCCACCACCACCAGGCCCAATTCCATGGCAGCTCTATGGCTGAGCCAGCGGGTTCTCACTCTCCATACATGTCGATGTGCAGGCATGGTCAGCCTCCTGGACTCAGTCCCCAAAGGGACTGTGTACTTTGTCACATAATACCCCAGGTGTGCCCATGAGGGTGTATGTGTGTGTGTGTGTGTCTTGGGAGAGACTATGAAGAGAGACAGAAGATCAATCTCCTTTATTCTTCTTACAGAGCACCAATTCTCCACCATCTGGGATTCTGATGCACATCCCTGGCAAAAGCCACCATATAAAGAATATAACGAGGCTGGTGTTTGGACAAATGGACCTCAGGCAGAGTTGCCTACTCCTCCCCTCACCTCTTCCATGAACATCAACATGGAGGCACTCTGGCGGGAAGGACCACCTCTCAGATCCTATGTAACAAAGTAGGGGACAAATGGATAGACTGGAAAGCACTACATAAGAAAGATGCTTAAGAATGGGTACAAGGTTGGCTAGCAATCCCAGCCTCAATTCTTAATGTCCTTCTGGGGCCAGCCTGCTCCATTTAATTAATGAGTGGAGAAGTGGGGCTCCTTTCCAGCAGATGACAGGGCAAGTGGGGAGGGCAGGCAGGAAGGCACTGAGTCAAAGGAAGCAAATCTCAGCTGAAGGTTACAGCTGTGAGTCACGAGATGGAGTGATTACAAGAGGTTAAGAGTACCAACAGCAAGGAAGAAATGCAGACAGGCGTTCCCTGGCAGCGCTGGTGGCCCTGAGCTGGTAGGGACTGCCCTTTTCATTTGAGGGAGATATTCTCGGAGAACAGGCTAACGAGATGGAAAGGAAGGAAAGGAAGATTGTCACCTTCCACCTTTCCTGAGCTGAGCCCAAGAGAGAACAGGAGGCTGTCTTTATGCCTGCCTGGCAGTGTACAGGAGGGCTTAGACATGATCTCAAGTTAGCAGCAAGCCAACCAGGGCCATCACCACAGGGGAGGACAATGCTCAGCCCCCTGCTTACACTGGAGCTTTCAATCTGAGCTAATACAATGGGTCGGGCTGCATTCCATGAGCTTTAGCAACTTCAGACACTGCTTCTGAAAAGTTCTCCTCCTACCCAGCCTGCCAGGGAGGAAGAAGGCAGAGATCTAAAAGGGGGCAGTGAGGCCTGAGGCTTAGGGGTTCAATCTGCAGTGAAGGACCAGGGCATCAGTGACCACTGGCAGCACTCCTTGGTATAGATGGAACAAGGTGACACCAATCTAGGGTGTTGGCTTTTTTTTTTTTTTTTTTTTACTTTAAAAAGGCTGATTCATAAATAGTATTTTGCATGTTTAGGAATTTTGGAGAGGTTTAAGGCTTAAGGATAAAAATTATAAGAGGAGGACCAAAACTTAAAAGGAAGCTATTTAGTAGAAATCAAATAAGGAAAAAAAAAATACACAGTATTGATGAGACAACAGGTTGTTTTTGCATCTTAGATGGTTTTTTCCCCTACCAGCACAAAGGAGCTGTAATTCGTTGGGAAGTGCCATGGTCTGGGTTTATCTTCTACATAGACCTAGATTCCTTTTTCTTTTTTTTCCTCCAACTCTATTTTTGCACTACATAGAAAGGCCACTTGTTTCCAGAAGAAAACCATTAATAGTATCACCTACCGTATGAAAATAAAAAATGTGATAACAGGATTCAGTAACAGCTATTTTCAGATCAAGGAAACAAGGAAACAACTACAGATCAACTCTACTGAGGACTGTACACCTAAAACCAAGCTTGACAATGGAATGTGCTGGGTTCCACAGAGCCATAAGCCCCCGAAAGAGAGAAGTGGCAGGGTGAAGAATACAGAAGGGCAGGCACCCAGGGGGCACTTGGTAGATCCTGTGCACAGTCCCCCCAAGCCACACACCACCTCCACCCATTCCACAGGTGGAGGATATACACCCAAGAGAATAGGACAACAGAGCACAAGGGAGACACCACTTAATCTCAATACAAAGGCTTCCCAAATTTCTAGTCACTCAAATGACTGCTGAGAAAGTAAACAATTCCCCAAACCCCCACTATAGAGAGGCTGGGCATAAAAACTACCACCTGGTGGAGTAAAGAATATCATCACTAGAAAAAGAGAGTAATCAATTCAGGTAATGCATGCTAAAATTAGTGGATGGCAGCTAGAGGAGAAATAGGATAGGTCTCAAAAGATCTCCCTATAAAATACGAATTAAAAGGGGAAAACAGTAGTCTTACAACAGAGACTTAGCAAGAGATCAGTTAATTTTGCCAGCTGGAGTCACAATGACATGGTGTGCCTCCTGACATGACGCACCAAGGGGGACACATGTCACTTAGCCAGGGACCCAGCAAATAAACCCAAACTGAGGGACGCTGCAGGATAATTGACCAGTACTTTTTGACAATGTCAAGGTCATGAATGGCAAAGACAAGGTCAAAATTAAAAGACATTTAAGAGTAAGTGCTGCATGTGACCCTGAACTGCACTCTGGATGGTATTTTTTTGTTTGGTTTTAGTTTGTTTGTTTTTGCTATCAAAGATGTTATTAGGACACTGGTGATATAACAATATTATGTTGATGTTAATTTCCCAGTTTTGATGATTACACCGTGTTTACATAATTAAATGTTCTTCTTAAGAAATACACAATGAAGTATTTAGGGGCAAAAAAGAGTATTATGTCTACAAATTACTTTCAAATGGTTCAAGAAAGAATAATATATACAAATAGAGAAAAATGAAAAATGGTAAGGCTGATGTAGAAAATGTTAACCATCAGAGAATCTGGGTGAAGGGCATATGGGAGTTCTTTGTACTATTCTTTATTTATTTATTTTTTTTTTTAAGAATGCTTTCTTGTAGCTCCAGTTTGCTAATTTTTTTAAACGTTTTTTTTTAAGATTTTATTTATTCACTCATGAGAGACACAGAGAGAGAGAGGCAGAGACACAGGCAGAGGGAGAAGCAGGCTCCATGCAGGGAGCCCGATGTGGGACTCCATCCGGAAACTCCAGGATCACGCCCTGGGCCGAAGGCAGGCGCCAAACCGCTCAGCCACCCAGGGATCCCCCTCTTTGTACTATTCTTGTAATTGATCTAAGTCTAAAATTATTTCAAAATCTAAAATAATTAGCAAAAAGAGAGGTCAAAAATGATAGTGATGGTTTTTTGCAATACTACATACTCCATCCGCCTACAAATAAATCATCCACTATGGTTAAGAGATATCTTAAACATTCTTTAGCAGTTCAAAGAAATTTTCAGCAGTGTAAAGCAAGAAGCTTTTGATCTATAATCTGTTTTATTAAACCTAAGGTTTCAATATTTAATCTTTTGGATTTTTTTTCCCTTTGTCTTTTCTTTCTTTCTTTCTTTCTTTCTTTTTTTTTTTTTTTTTTTTTAAATAATCAACATGGCAATACTTCATTATATTCTTTGAGATTTCCTGGACAAAAACCTGTTACTATCTCTGTCTCTAATTCATCCTTTTTTGCCTGCTGTGTAGTGAGCATGACATCAATTTATTATAACTAATAATTTACAGTGCCTCCTAGTCACCAAATTACCACCATACATACTGATGATTCAGAGGGGAAAAAACTCAGTATGTACTATTAGAACCAGCATACTCAGCAGCTGTTCAAGAAAAAGACTGGTTCTTATATTTCCCCTTAATATAAAGTAGCCATCAATCTACATGGATTCTACAGAGCTTCCTGATAACTAAAAAATATATTTATATATAGCTCTACCAAATACTATTTTAGCTACGCACTGAAAGATAAATATTCAAACTTAAAGGGAACCGTGATAACAAAATGCTAAGTATCTGGCATTTCTACTGAAGACTATTAGTTATCCGCCACTCTGATACTCAGATACACAAATCCACATACACTTACTCTGCTCAAAGCGGCGAAGTTTAATTTTGAAGATAGTTCCATGATAATTTGCACTATCTCCC
Source organism: Canis lupus baileyi (assembly GCF_048164855.1). Classification (NCBI taxonomy): domain Eukaryota; kingdom Metazoa; phylum Chordata; class Mammalia; order Carnivora; family Canidae; genus Canis; species Canis lupus. Next base: position 41,343,999 of record NC_132839.1, on the reverse strand, counting down.
ATGCCCCTGGTACAGTTCTGTTTTCTATTTCAAGTGCCAAGAGCTAATATGTTCCACTCTTAAAATAACAGTATTCAAGGGCACTGATTCTTAATGGATGTTACGTAGTGTTTGCATGACTAAACAAGAAGTTTAATTTCAAACTCAAATCCAACGTGCCCTCCTTTCTCGTCTACAGGCAGTCTCTGAGCAAAGAAAGAGGTACAATCCAGTAAACAGACTAGGGCCACATAGGCATGGTCAGGCTGACGTACCGGGCATGAGATTAGCGAGACCATGGAACACTTGACAGATCTCAAAGCAGCAGAGCACCAATTCCTGGGTGTTTGTTTTTAAAAAGTCTTAAGGTCCATGAAAGGAAGCCACTAAGCCTTGGAGACAGAGTGGTGGATGGGAGTGGGGTGGAGGGCACCTCACAACATCCTGGACAGTGAGTAAGCAGCTCTTCATCAGCTGGTTTATTAATTCACTGGGCCCTGATGATGGAGGGATATTAAGTGCTGTGGTCACAATTGTGATGTGTCCTATGAAAATGGTTTCGAACAGAAGCATTTATGTGCGCTAACTACATACAAGTAACACTTCAGAAAATAAACCAATAGCGATCACATTGTTCACTGAAAGAATATGGTGCCCTATATAAGTTAGTGTACTATGGGAGCTAGGAAAGAGAGTGATGTTAGACCACATCAATAAACTGGCTACAGAAAAGCATCAAGGATTAAAATATACTATACAACCTATGAGAAAAGAAACAGTTTTTTCATTTTTCTTTGCACACAGAAGGATCCTAAAAGCAAGGAAGAATGAATGAATATTCCCACAGTTCGGGAGCATAGCCTAAAGCAGTCCTCCAATAAATAATACATTTCTCATTTTTACTCTTAAAAATTCATACAAGGGCAGCCCCGGTGGCTCAGCAGTTTAGCGTCACCTTCAGCCCGGGGCCTGATCCTGGAGACTCCAGATCGAGTCCCACATCGGGCTCCCTGCATGGAGCCTGCTTCTCCCTCTGCCTCTCTCTTTCTTTAATAAATAAATAAAATCTTTAAAAAAAAAATTCATACAAGTTTGCATTATACTCTATGATATCCATGATGTCTGTGTCACTATAACATCTCTCCATCTCCCAAACTTGATGTACCATTAGTGTTCTGGGGACTTAAGCCACATTTATCCTCTGGCTACTCACTACCACTGTAGCGTATCAGCATACACCTAGATCCCCTTTTGGAGAAACCTGGCTTGAAAATTAAAATCTTATGCACAAAGCAACAAGATCAGACATAACAAAACCAAAAGCAAAGAGACAAAATTCGGGGGGGGGGGGGGGTGAAATCTTAATTGACTTAATTGACTATTTGAAACAAATCTTATCTAGTCCATTTCTTGGAAACAGCCCACTCCTGACAAATGTTTTTTATATTAACATAGCATTTACAGTCAAAAAGAAAAAGAAACCACTCACTACCTAAAATGGGAATAAAAGGTTTTTCTTCTATACCTCATTTTTTGGAAACAAAAAATCGTTGGCTAAAAGAGGAGGAAAGAGTTACACCCACATAAAACTTCAGAATGGGAAGAATTAGTACCAAGTGCTTCTCAATTTTGCCAACTAACAACAGTATTTTAAAAATTATTCATTCCAATTTTGAGAGTACAACTCATGATGCTGGCTGGCTGTCAACAGCTATACCCATTAGTACTTTATACAATATTTCATTTCGAATGTTAACAAAATACTTTTCTTAAACCTTAAAGTACTTCTATCATCTTCCCTGTCTATGCTCATTTGTCAATTAACTGCGTCATATAGAAGCCTCTAAGAGGAAGGCAGAAATGGTTAAGGCAAGACCCAATCAACTAGGAAAAAAACCAAGTCAAACATGTGGTGCAAAGAAACACTCAAAGAAAATCGATCTTCAGAGAACATATATCAAAACAAGAATACCGTTTTGCTGAATTTACCAATTGGTTGTAGAAATCCTCTTACAGAGGGGACTATGTTGCTAGGTGACATGGCCAGATACCTAGAATTATAGGTACAATTATACAAGCCTATTTCAAAATGGAATTAGGCATCCTGCCCTCCTTCCACTTTTTCCTTGAAGTAAAGGTAAAAAGATCCAGTAAGACAGGGCCCAAAAGGCGGGGGGGGGGGGGGGGGGGGGGAGGGGGGGGGGCTTGCCAGGAGCAGTCACCCAACACAGGGTGTTGGAGCCTGAAGGTAAGGCACCTGTCTGTACGCTGGTGTCACAGAAACAGCAGACTGATTACATACAATGGAAATTTATCCAATGAGTAAATATATCTGAGAATAATGAGAGTTAGATGCCTCAAATGTCAAAGAAGAGATGAAAATATGAAAAGGGAGGTAACAAGAATAATTTTTTTTAGTGTTGAAATGAGATTTGGGGTATCAGTGTGAACTCATTGATATAGATAGACACACACACAGGCACTCTAGTTCATTGAACAGGGCTGGGAACAGTGATACTCCAACGGCAGTGAACACACCTAGAGCCTAGATCTTGGCTTCTAGATATTTTTCCTTAAGAGGAACCAGGGTGCCTTAGAGAAATGGCAGACTGCAGATCTATGGCAGAGAAAAATATAAGAGTCTGAAATATTCTGTTGTGCCAGAGAGCAAGAAATCGTCCCAAGAATGACAGAGACAGGTCAGAAAGCCACAGAAACCAGCATGAAAAAGTCTGCCATTCATGAATTTGGGATGATTTAAACATAGAAAAATAAGAGTAAAAGATTACAACCCAATAGCCAAGATATGGAAGCAACCCAAGTGTCCACTGATTTGATGAATGGATAAAGATGTGGTTTACATGTCCAATGGAATATTACTCAGCCATAAAAAAAGAATGAGAACTTGCCATTTGCAACATGGATGAAGCTAGAGTTATACTGAAAGAAATAAGTTAGCCAGAGAAAGACAAATACCATATGATTTCACTCATGTGACATCTGAAAAAGAAAACAAAGAAAAAAAGGGGGTAAATAAAACATCAGATTCTTAAATAGATCAAATTGGTGGTTACCAGAGGGGAGGTGAGTGAAAAGGGAGGTAAAATAGGAAAGAAAAAAAAAAAAAAAAAAAGGATTATAACCCATCGAGTAAAATAGGAACACAAGAATATACACTCACACAAATAGATATATGGGAAAAATATGCTTTTCCTTACTTTCAACTAATAAAAGAAAGAATGGAATTAGAACAGCGCCATTTGGCAATCATTACAGTAATACTGCATTCAGCCAAGAGACACTGATGGTTGCTAAAACTAGCAGCAGTGAGTTTGATGAGGAACAGGATCTTTACACAGCCTTAAAGCATCTCTCCACAATGACGCTTCTTAATTAGAAAAAGAAAGTTACTTTACAGTGAAGAAAGCCAGCAGATACCACCTCAATCGAGAGGTCAGTGTTAAAACAGCACCAATGACAGAACAAATCAAAATCACAAATTGCTAGAATAAAAGAAGAACACAGCATCACTTTGGTAGTATTCCTGCCCCAAATGCACAACTTGGATCTAATCATGGGGAAACAATAAGCAAATCCAAATGGCTAAACCCTCCACAGGCCTGTAATCCCCCCAAAGTGTCAAGGTCTAAAAATCAAGGAAAGAAAGACTGGGGAACTATTTCAGATTGCAGGTGATCAAAGAGAACACCCAGAGCATTGAAAATGCCATCCATTTTCACAGAATTTCAATTCATACGATTTTAGAAAAATGACAAAGGGATATGTACCTGGAATGCCATGTAGCTTTTTCTGTTTATAAGGAAAAAGGGTTAAGTTAAGAATCTTCATCACGGATGTTTCAAGACTGGAAATTGTTATACAAATTCAATGTTCCATAGGAAAAAAACCTGCTAAACAAAAATCATAAACACAAAGTCAGTTGCTATGCAACAATAATGAAATATGTTTGCATGAAGTCAACAAAGAAGGAGAAAAGGAGTGAAAAAGAAATCTTTTCTAGGCTAAATTTCCAGGATCAGCTATATACAAATAAGAAAAGGCTCCAATATGCAGACAGATTTGTTTAGAACGTACACAGTGGCACACTTCAGCTTACTGGAAGGTGTGGGCAGATATAGGGTTATGTTACACATGAATCTAATGGTATGTGATTAATTTGCATTGAAAGACAATTTAGATGGCAAGACCAAGATAGAAAATATAAAAGGTGCCTTCAGCTTTGTAATTTCAACTCTTTAAGATTCCTAACAGGTTAGTGCTGTTAAAAATACTGATCAAGCTTCTCCAAGTACTTGCCTTTAACTTCTAGTCTAATATTTCTCTTCCCCCATCTACCCACTAGCCCTGGTAAAACTTTCTGAAGGCTTCTAGTAAGAAGCATGGAAAGGAAAAAAAGGAGAGGGAAAAAAAAAGCTCAAATACAAGCTCTGTTTTTAAAGTTGGTATAAGATTTGACTATAATTACTCATTAAACAGTTTGTGATTAGACAGTACCTTTTATGGGTCAGGTCTTTTGAACATGTGGCTACAGGCATACTATAGCGGTAATTTTGCACAGCACGCACAGCAGAACCACTCAGAAGGAAAAAAGGCCGAAGGCTCTAGCACATCTCAACATCAGCCTCTTTATATCAGCCCATACTCTTGTCACTACAACAACAGTGCATTTGACAGAAAAATACACCCTGATGTAAGTAACAATCCGGCAGTTGATACCAAGATACCTACATGGGTGTCGGAAAAGCACTGCTTAGAATCTCAGGTCCTGTTATCTTTAAAATCAAAAATAGTTTCTGTCAGTCAAGAGAAACTGGGGTCAAAGTTGTAATAATATAATAATTAAGAAGACTGCAGGGGAGGGGCAAGCGAATACTGCATCTCAAGCGCAGAGGTGTAGTGGAGAGTGGCGACTTCAGGTCACTGAGCACCTCCTATTTCTCCCATCCCCACATGCATCCAACACAAACTTACCAGGGCCTGTGCACATCATATAAGCACTATAGTTTTTACCTTCCCTTTTCCAGGAGACACAGACCGTGCCCAGGTCTGCATCAGCCTCACCCCACAAACTGTGTCTCCCTCCAACATCTTAAAAAAAAAAATGATTTGCAATCGGGTACATCCTCTGTAATTTTAATAAATTTTTATACACTTTGGTACATTAGATGATGTACAAAGAGCTGAAAATCCTAGGAGAAGACTATAACTCATGGAGCCAGTAATTTAAGGTTTTCTGGAGTATACTATCAATATAAGCCTACAATGTCAGGGCAAACTTCAGTTTGAAAGGCCATTAAAAAATGGAGGGGAAAGTATGCAATGTTTAGAAGCTACTGAGTAAACTCTTCAAGGAGCTGCAAGGGCATGGACGCTCACATAATTTTAAAATATAGAGATAAGTAAATTCTTCCAAAACAATTGTTTAAATCAAAATAATCTCCAACTGTAAACAGATTTAGAGTATTCTCATGCCAGCATTCTTACTACATGCTTCTAAATCACTGCTCTATGACCTTGGACCTCAGTTTTCTTATCTGTAAAATGGGGATAACAGCACCTACCTCCTTGAATTATTATGAGGACAAAACGAATTTGTATGTGTAAAGTTATAGGGGTCAAGCACTCATTTAAGTATTAAATAAATCCTTGTGATTATTAATACCATAACATAAGTAACACTAGTCTCTGTCAAATTTGCCACTTTATTAATTTTTCTAAGAATTCAAACTGTCTGGAACCCTTCCCTCACATATCTTCCCTAGCTAACAACCACCTTCAACCCTTACCTCACCTTTGTATATCTATCTGTCCATCCATCTATCCTTCCCTCCATTTGTATTTACTCAGTTATTGGACGCCTGCTACATGCCAGGGACTGTACTAAGAACTGAGAGCATGGGAACAAAACTTGGTATTCAGAGACTATTCTCATTCTACAGTCAAGCACTCTCACAATGCAACAGGTTGGTAAGCAGTAGGAAATCCACAACTTCCCCCACCTCAAGTTTCTCATATTTCGGCACCTCTTAAGCTGGGGTGTGACTTAGTAAGAAAGCACTCTGGCACAGTTATTAGGTGGCAGTGTCTTCCTTCCAATGGTCCACAGAACAGTGGTGTGTCCTACGATGGAAGGCATCAATGAAATATGGCGAAGTTCCACTCTCAGGTGCCAAAGGCTTGATTTATTTGCTCCGACCAAATCTGAATTCTTGTCCTTTGCTAAACAAATCATAAGTCTGCTTCCTTTCCATGGCTTTTTCAAATTTTGAGTTCAGGTGAAACAATAATTCTGTGACCATGCATTTCAGGGAGATAAGACGTAGATTTTAGGGTCCTCTTTCAGCAGAAGTAGCAACTTCCATAAGAGCATGACTGACATAGCTTTTCAACTCCACTAAAATATACTTTATTCTGCATCCACTTTTTTCCACCTAGTTTTGTAACTTGAGATCTTGAAGAAAATATACAGTCCCTATTTCTTCTATCACACCAAGGAATGATATTTATTACAAGTTCACTTGGATGGATCAGGCAATGTAAGCTGGGTATATATACCTCCCTTGTACAAATAAACAGTGGGAATCTTTAATGTCTTCATTGTAATGATCTTATTGCAGGTTACAGAAGGCTCAGTTCTTCCACAGTTTTTCCATACAAAGGCCTGTTGGTTTATGTGTTAGAGGAATTAGGTGAAAAAAATTTTGTTAAAACATCAAGGAAGTCCACATACAGCAGGCTGCATGGTGGATGCCCTCAGCTCCTAAAGTAAAAACTACCCACTTTTGTCCATCCATCTTTGCAGTCTAATTTCTCACTGCTCCAGTTATACTAAAGCCACATGTAGTTTCCACGGCAGGTTGGACTGTACCATATCCCTGTGACTTCATACTTACTGTTCCCTTTGACAGGATGCCCATCCTTGTAAGAATGGGAACATCTTCTTGGGTCAGTCAACAAGGCTCTGGGAAGAGTCCTGTCCATGTGGACTTCTCCCTGCCACCCACTCCTCTACCCCAAGCAGTCTGTTTCTGGTTTCCTAGAACATCCTATTCCTAGCTCTGTTATTAGTACCATTTCTCTCTGAGATGTGTGATTACACATGATCTCTGTACGTGTATAGCCTGTAGGACTACAAGCTCCTTGAAAGTAAGGTTCTTGTCTTATCCATCTTTGATCTTCTGCCTGGCTGAAAGAAGAAGAATGCTTTTTACTCTTACATTAGTCTGTACTACTTCTGTTAGATGGTAAAAAGGTCCTATAAAAAAAAATTCCAGTCTTTGCAAGAAGTATTTTGAATTCTACCACTGGCACTTTATCTACCTATAAAGGGGAAGGGGTTATGGCTTGCACTATAACAGCCTTTGCTGTGGGAAATCATCAGAACGAAAGCAAGTTGACTTTAAATATTTAAAGTTGACTTTAAAATATTCCCAGGTGTTGCTATCTGACTACCCTCAACTTGGCTCCATCTACTCCTTACCCTTCTCATCTCACCCCTTCCCAACTGAACCTACTGAATTCGTAACTCATCCTTTACACACTCCCTCACAGAGGCTGTCCTGCTCACCAGCTGAGGTCAGGCATTCCTGCTCCACATGCCAACAGCTCTCTGTACTTTGTCTTCGAAAGATGGAGAACCCATGCTGTAAAGAATGATATAGTGCCTTTGCATAGATGTATGCTCCAGAGCTCAGGGCTTCCCCATTGCTCACCCCTGACTCCTCAGTGCCAGGCACATAGCAAGCACATAGCAAGCACACAACTTTTTGCTGAGTGTTGATTTTGCTGAGTATTGAATAAATCACAGAAGTTTATATGTCATGTCTCTCCCTTTAGAAAAGTTCCACAATGGCAAGGATGGGTACAAGTTTACTCAGCTTCATACCCCTGCCATACAACATCACCATCTCATGGAAGGAATTTATTTTATTAACTACCGGTGAATGAACAATTCACGTACCTGTCTTCAAAATCACTCTCAGCTTTTGTTAATATTTACCTCAGTATGAAACACTGAATGTAATCATCTTCTGTATGTTGTTCAGACTTGTTCAGAAAACTTCTGCCATTACCGTTAAAGTGCTCTGCATTAATATTCTAGATGCCTAAGGCACATGAACAACCAAAAAAAAAAGAAGAGGGAGGGGGAAAAAAAAATCAAACCTAACCTCAGAGATCAATTCAACAATTTTCCACATCCTCATTATAGTCAAGCACAAACCTGTCCAAGCTTAATATTAAAATACAAAAATTGAAAGAGCCACTTGCCCAAATTATAAACAGTTAAAACAGCACCAAATAAAAGCACATCAGCCTGGACTAAAACATAAATAGGATATGAAAAACCTCCTCCTTCAAACAACGAAGAAATACACTACACACCTATTAAAACAGCCGAATGTGGACAACACCAAGTGCTCAAGAGCATAAGAGCAATAGAAACTCTCATTCACTGCTGGTGGGAAGACAACATGCTACCACCACCCTGGAATACAGCTTGGCGGTTTCTTATAAAGCTAAACACACTATTCCCATACATCCAGCAATCACCCTTCTAGATATTTACCCAACTGACTTAACAACGTATGTCTACACAAAATCATGAATGCCAATGTTTTTATAGCAGCTTTATTCATAATCACAAAAAAACTAGAAGCAATCAAAACATCCTGCAACAGAAGAATGGACCATAGACATCCAGACAATGGAGTATTATTTGGGAATGAAAAGAAATGAGTTATCAAACCACAAATGAGGATAAACCCTAAATGCCTGTTCCTTACTAAAGAAGCCAGTCTGAAAAAACTATATACTGTTTGATTTCAATTTTATGACATTCTAGAAAAGGCAAAACTCTAGAAACAATAAAAAGATCAGCAGCTGCCAAGGACTTAAAGGGTGCGAGGTGTACAGGAGGAGCACTGAATAGGTGGAACACAGGGATTTTTTTAGGGCAGTGAAACTATTCTGTATGATACTGAAATGATGGATACATGACATTGTATGGATACAGTGATAGATACATTATACTACATACAGTATGCATTAAAATGATGTTGTGTGATACTGTAATGATAGATATTTATCAAAACCCATGGAATTTTATAGCACAAAGAGTGAACCTTAACGTATACAATTTTTTTTTAAGTCACCTAAGAGTTCAGGGGACTCCAGGATGGAATGTAGCCAATAACAAAACAAACAGTTTTACAAATATATGAAACAATCACACCAAGGAGAATGCGGGAGAAGGTTGCTGACCCAAGTATGGAAATGAAGAAAAATTAAGATTAAACCCAAATGAAACTGTACAAGAGCACTGTACTCACATGCTCAAGATTCAGAAACCGCTACACACAGACACTGGAACTGAACAATTAACTAAAGGGATGATGGATGGCAACAGGTTTCTCACTGCTCAAGTGGGAGGTACAATCCAACAAAAGGAAGAGGCTCGAATGACCCATGTGCTGATGATCTGACCTGGAGACATCATTACCAATGCATGTCTAGTCTCCTATAGATATAGGTGGTTATACGCAAATAGTTAAGAGATCTTGTATACACGTGAGCTAGCATACACACATAGATTTCCTTGCTCTATGTCATCTGAGTGGACCTAGAAGCAATGGACACCCCAATAGCAACCAGCACACCTAGCACCCAGATCTTGGTCTCCAAATGCCCTTTTCCAATAGGAGTGTGGGCTCCTTGAAAATACAGCTGATTATAGGACTTTGGCAGAAAATTCACAAGATAAGCCTGCAGTATCTTCTGATGCCAAAAAGTAAGGGAAGTGCTCAAGAGAAAGGAAGGGGAGGGGGAAGAGAAGGGGAAGGAGGGGGGGAATCCAACTGAATGAATTCCCAATGGTCAGAGCTGGAACAATTGTAGCAACCAAATAAAGTAGCATACGAACTGAAATATAAAATAAATACCTACGAGTCCATACTGATATAAATTAACAATTGAGTAAATGAATGGGAGAGAACAGACAAATCTCCTCTTTGGAATTCTATATAATATACATAGACAGTCTGACGTCAGGCTGTGGGAGCATAACTCCTCACTCCTTAAGTGTGGACTGTGCCTACCTTCCAAAAAGCATATTCTGGAAAGGAGAGGAAAGAGTTTTCACAGAGGAGACACCTAACACTCCCTCAACTAGGTGTCCCAACATCAATGGTGCTAAATCATGTTGACAGTATTATGACATGAAGAACAGCACTTCACTTCTGTGGTCTTCCTCTCAAATCCCATAACCCCAGTCTAAGCATGAGAAAAACATCAGAAAAATCCTGAAGAGGGACATTTTACAAAATACCTAACCAGGATTTCTCAAAACGATCAAGGCCATCAAAAACAAGGAAAGCTAAAGAAACTGTCACAGACCAGAGGGGCCTACGGAGACATGATGATAAAAAAAAAAAGACAGTAGGTAAAAACTAAGAACATCTGAGTAGAATATGGCCTTTATCTTCGTAATTTTTCTGTAAACCCAAAACTCTTGTAAAGCCAAAAGTTTATTTAAAAAAAAAAAAACAAGCAAATCAAAATCTGTTTCTACTCACTGTTCTGTAAACCACCAAACCTTAGACCAGTGATCCTTAAAGTGTGGTCCCCAGACCAGCAGCATCAGAAGCACCTGGCAACTTGTTATAAATGTCAATTTTCAGGTCCAGGGATGGGGTTCAGCAGTCTGTTTTAAAAAGCCCCTCAGGAGGGTCAAGCGGCTGTTCACAGAGCAAGTGAAGATGAATGCCAGAGGACTTGGATCTCAGCTGAAGGACAGTATTCCCGTTACTGAACTTTCAATAAGTGGACCTTTTGAACAGCATGATCTTCTTCGAAAAGGTCTGCCTTGTGTGAAAAACGAACTTTTGCCCAGTCATCCTCCTGAATTATCAGAAAAAAATTTCCAGTTCAACCAAGATAAAATGAATTTTTCTACACTAAAAAACATCCAGAGTCTGTTTGCTCCACTAAAATTACAAATGGAATTCAAGGCAGTGCAGCAGGTTCAGCATCTTCCATTTCTTCCAAGCTCAAACCTTTCATTGGATATTTTAAGGGGTAATGATGAGACTATTGGATTTGAAGATATTCTTAATGACCCGTCACAAAGTGAACTAATGAGAGAACCACACTTGATGGTGGATTATAAACTCGGTTTACTGTAATCTGTTGTGCTGTTCATGAAAATAGAGGGGCTGCATGTTGTTTATAGTCATCTTTTTACTATAATTTGATGTATACAACATTAAAAGCACTGACACATGAGAAAAAATAAAAAGCCCCTCAGATGACTCTGACACATGGTAACGTTTACACGCACAGAGGACCTGATTCCTCATATGGGACATGGGTGGGACTGTGGAACCAGGTGATGCTCAAGCTGCTGGTCTGTGCACCACTTTTTGAGAATCACTGCTTCAGACCAAGCAAGCATTAACAATAGCCATTAGCTAATGCTTACCATCTGTGAGGTACTTACCACAACGTGACCATAAGAAACACTCCCACGTTAGAGAAAAGAGAGTGGTTTTTCTCAGGCCGCAGCCACATGATGGGACTGTGGAGCCTGTGTCCTGTTCTCTTGAGGGGCTGCATTTCTGGGTAACAGACCCTATTCATCTCCTGAGGCAGGTGTAACAAACTACCACGAACTGGGTGGCTTAGAACAACAGGGATTTACTCTCTCAGAAGTCTGAAATCCAACAGGCCAGTGGCCCACCAGAGAAGATTCTGCTCTCCCATCTTCTGGCTTCTGATGGCTGACTGCTGGCATTCTGGGCTTGCGGCCACATCGCTCTAGTCTCTGCCTGTCTTCTCCTTGGTGTCAGTATTATTTCTCTTTGCTTCTCTCTCATAAGGACTCTTGCCATGGCATTCAGGACCCAAATGGATAATGCAGGGTCATCTCATCTTAAAATTCTTAAATACATCACAAAGACCTCTTTTCCAAATAAGATGATGTTTACCAATTTAAGGGATTAGGACTTGATATCTTTGGGTGGTCATTACAACAACTTATTACACATACTATAAGTCAAGATGACATCAATGGAGTTCTCCTATAAAATTATAGCAGAGAATGAAGACTTCTGAACAAGGATCTGGCAAGTTTTTTTCTTCCTACAGGGTTGACCATAGACTACCACAGAAAATCAACTCTGAGTGTAGAATATTATCATCTTCTAAACTACCTAAAATTCAATCATACAGTAAATAAATACCTTCATCAAGATTCAAGAATTCAGAGGACTCTTTTTTTAGAAGATGGTGACTAACTAGCATCTTTCAATTGACTTTTGAGAAATTTTAAGACTAGCTTAAAGATTTCTTGAGAAACTGATCCGGGAATATTTGTTCTGCTGCTCTCTTTTGCATTAAAAACTTAGGGATTTGATCACACACTTCTTGTTGGTTCTTGGGTTGAGGTCCACCACTTTAAACCCATTTTAAGCCACTTTTTCAGCTAGACATTTACACTAGCTTGATGAGCGTCTAACAAAACTTACAGAGTACTATGAGATCCAACTGCTACCAGCTGAATATCACCTTAAACACATAAGTATACTGAAAATATCCCACTAAAGAAATGTATGAAGCATGAAAATTTTCCCTTTGTCTAAAATTGTCAACAACTGAACTTTACTGGTTCTTTTCAAATGACTACTGGCAACAGTTAAAATAAAAAGGTAGAGTGCAGCACAGTATGATACAGAAAATGCCACTTCATTAAGGTTAGACTGTAGGCTCTGCAGCTAGAATGCCTGGATTCAAATTCTGAATTGGGCACTTTACCATCTGTACATCCAGGATGTGTTCAAAAACCCCATTTCAGAGAATAGGGTAGCAAGGCTTGGGAGAGCATAGTTTAAACACATTTTCTCACCATAGCAAAAGTGTAGGATGTCTTTAAAACTCATCCTCTCAAAAACAAATTATTTACTATAAAGGCTTAACTGAATCAATACTCAATTATAACTTTCTCCAGGAATTAATAGTGATTTCTGCCTTCCATGGCAAGTGCCCACTTGGAAACCTTATTGATCTACTTACTGCAACCATTACAAAGTGAAGTAGATCACTTGGTGATCAGCAAGCTCTTTGTCCATTAGGAGTTTTATAGGCCCAAAGATGATAATAGGCTACGCCCTTGGTACATTTCTGTATCAATTAATTAAAGATGTGAAGCAACTTGATAATGGTGCATGCAACTCTATGGAGTGGCCAATCTTTTTTAAAATAAGCAAAAACAAATGTACCTGAATATCAAATTCCATGATAAATAAGATCTCTGTATCACAGGGACACAAGCCCCATCGCTTCTTACACCAAGCAAACAATATTCTAGCTTCTGCCCAGAAGGTGATGGTGGTTGACTATCAGCCATCTTGGTCCACCAGTCGTCAGCTGCCTCCTGAGGTTTATCAGTTTTAAGAAGTAATCCTGTGCATCAGTCATCAGTAGATTTAAAAGTCCAAACAGTGAGTGTTCAGATCCTTCAAGTTCACACTGAGCAAATGCAAATCAAAGATGAGGTCTTCCCAGCTCAGTCTCCTTTGCTGGATCCTTCTCATCTCTGATTTCTAGCCCCTGGAAGCCCCTGAGCTCAGCCATAGACTTTATCTCTACTAACTCCTTCATAGATGTCACTGGTTCTCTGACTTTAAACACTGGAAATGTTGATGACTCACACTCGTGTATCTATAGCCTGAACTTCCTCGTCTTCCTCTTCTTCCAACTGCTCAGGCAACTTTTCTCTCTCCCACATCTCATACCTCAGCAAGTCCTATCAGTTCTACCTTCAAAATTCATCAACAAGCTACCCACTTCTCACCACTCCCACTGCTGCCACCTGCACTAAGCTACGTTTCCCTCTGAGTTACCAGAAGTGCTTGCTCTCCAATCTCCCTGTTCCCCTTCTTGCTTCCCAGCAGTTTCTTCTCCACAGACCAACCAGAGTTGCTTTGAAACAGCTCCCTATACTCCTCTGTCCCAAGCCCCCAGTGGCCTGCCCAGCTCACTTAGCATAGAGTCCACAGTCTTTATCAGGGACAGGCTTTATAGGATCTGGCCCCTTCTACTCATGTGCCCCAGCCACCCACATTCCTTGCTGTCCTAATCATGTATACACTTCCTGCCTCCAGGCCTTTGCATGCCCCATTCCCTCTCCTAGAGATGGTCCTCTCTGGATATAAACAAGGTTCACTTTCTCAGGTGGGCTGGCACTCCCTGACCCCTCTATCACTCTATCTCCTCACCATGCTGTATTTCCTCAGAGAGTTTAGCACCATCTGCCAGTATATGTTTGTCTCCTCTGATGTCTCCATAAAGAAGTAAATGCATCATGAGAGCAAGCATTGCTCTGCTCACTGCTGCAGCCACAGTGTCTAGAACAGGGCCTGTCAGAGAGCAGGCATACAGGATAACTTATTTAAGGAGCTAACCATTTAAAAAATATAAGTGTATTTATATCATCTGGGATATTTCAATTTCCATACCCATCTTCTCCTAATGAAACAACTAGAATTCCAAATTATTGCAGAATCAACTCATAACAATATAAAAAGCCAACAGGCATTCCTCAGGTGGTTTAAAAAAAAAAAAAAAAAGAATGAACTCCTCTTTCTGCCTTAAGTAAACCACATAATTATAAATAAAAACAAGTCTTCTTTCTTAAAATTGAATATTCCTGTTGAAGGGGAATGCACAGGTATTAACGTATACAAAAGGAAAAGTAGTACCTACAGTATTTTTCAATAGAAAAATCCTTGAAAATTAGTGCCAGACAGGAAAGAAAATAACTTTGGACCAATTTCTTTATCCTCACAAGGGCTTACTGAGAGAAAACCCAGGAACAAAACATTATAGGGTTAACCATGATGATGTTAGAGCACTAGCGTTAAATTGCTAAGTGAATGCTGAAAGATTCTTTTTAGCCAGGGAAAAGTTTTGCTGTAATGGTACCATTACAAATTTCTTACAGTAATAACACGGTGCATTATAAGCCTGCTCAAATGATAAGCTCTTTATGAGGGCTAGAAATCTGCAGCCCTCTCAAACAAAGACCTTTCTGTGTTCAATTTCCTAGAAGTCAATAAGCTAAAAATCACATCCTGCACAATATCCACTTAAACTCACAGAAGATCCAGTCTTCTGTGGCTTCACCCCAGTTCCCCAGGGCACTGAGCGGTCAGCACCATACACTCCACTTCTGTGTGTCCAATTTGATCATCTCTGGGGTTTAACTACTTTTTATTTTGAAATAATTTCAGGTTTATAGCAGAGCTGTAAAGACAATAGAAAGAGATCCCATCTCCTGACCCCGCTTCCTCTAATGTCGACAACTTATGTAATTCCACTCTACACTACACATAATAAAACTAAAAACTTGACATTCACATAACACTATTAATGAAACCATAGGCTTTATTCAAATTTCATTGGTTTTTCCACTAATATCTCTTCTCTTCCAATCCAGGACCCTAATGCATTTGCCTGTCATGTCTCCTCAGTCTCTGCCAATCTGTGAAAGTCCCTTAGGCTTTCCTCACTTTTTATGATTTTGCAACTTAGAAGGACAATAGTCAGATATTTTGTATGTCCTTCAACTTGGATATGTTTTCTCAGGACCAGACTGGAGTTACAGCTTTGGGAGGACTAAGGCACAGGTGAAAAGCCATCTAATCCCATCACATCTGAGTACATGATATAAATATCGGCTTAATACTTCTAATGTTAAGGGGGTGTCTGCCAAGTTTTCCACTGTGAAATAACTATTTTTCCTATTCCCTACCCCATTCAAAAAATGATGGTAGCCCACAGTTAAGGGGAGGGAAATTAAGCTCCATCACCAGGAGAGAAAATTATTCAAAAAAATCTGTGAATTACCATAGTAATTAATAAAGACTTTATAACTCCCTCTTTCCTTTTTTTTTTTTTTTTTGAACTGAAATTTGTTTGATTAAACAAATCTCAAGTTATGATTCATGGCAACAAAAGCTGAGGCAAGGAAAAGAAAAAAAGGCAAGCTAAGGCTCAGATTTATAACCAGAACACAAAAACAGACATTTGTAAAATCATCAATTGCAGAGACAAATAGATCTTTAAAAATATCATTTGGTTTTAGCTTTAAACTGTTTGTCAGTTTAATCTCTGGCCAAAAGTTCTTTCTTTTCATCATCACATCAAATAGGACTTCTTTCCTTGTCATTACTCAAGATTTATTGCTGACCAGCACTCATCCTCACTGACTTTCATCCGGCTACACAACTCACTGCAATTAACATGGCTTAGGGGAGAGAAGAAAGGAAAAAAGATTATAAAGCATTAGTCTGTCAAACATATATGATGAGCGGACACTGTATGCCAAGTTCGCTTCCCTGACAACTGAACTGTTAAGTCTCTTACTGGAAAGACCAAAGTTCAAACTCCCTTTTGTCTTCTCTACTACCAGGACAATGCTTTGCATAGAACAGGAATCAAATGAAATGCCAATTAACCAAAACATAACTTTGGTCTCTATATAGTTCCAAAATATCACTGGATCATAAGAAATGTGGCCAAGTATTCATGGCATCGATGGTTCTTACCACATAAGCAAGAAGAACTATCAGAGAAGCCTAGAAACTGCAGATCACTGGACTCCACCTGCCAAGAGTCTGGTTCTGGGTTTGGGCTTGGAAATTTGCTCTAAAACAAACACCTCAAGTGATTCTCTCATAAACAGGTTCTCTTTGAGAAAGCAATCTAGTGTAAGACCTATGGACAGGGGATCCCTGGGTGGCGCAGCGGTTTAGCGCCTGCCTTTGGCCCAGGGTGCGATCCTGGAGACCCGGGATCGAATCCCACGTCGGGCTCCGGTTGCATGGAGCCTGCTTCTCCCTCTGCCTATGTCTCTGCCTCTCTCTCTCTCTCTCTGTGTGTGTGTGTGACTATCATAAATAAATAAAAATTTACAAAAAAATTTTAAAAAAAGACCTATGGACAATGCTAATACATGATGTGTACACACACACACACACACACACACACACACACACACAAATATTCCCACTGAAAAAGGTCCCCATGTCACGGAGTTTGGAAAACTGATGTACAACATGTCTTCTTCTGCCTTACAGAGCTTTACCTCTGACTGTCTCTTCTGACCCAAACATTACGTTACCATCAGGTCCATTCTTGCCTCTGTTCCTTCACAGTCTTAACAGTTCAGTTCAACAAAGACCATTAAATATTGGAATTACAAACTTTACAAAGCTTTGCTGTTGCCATCCCTAGACCTCTTACAAATGTGAAAGGATACCATCCTTATTGTGCAGAACAGTCCGAAAATCTAGTCACTTTTAGAGAAGGGGTGACCCAGATAATTCAAGCCTCTTCCGTACTGTCCTCTCAATCTATCCCACTCCATTGTAGTGGTTCCACAGCCCTACACACTTTCCTGTGTTGCTCACACTATTTTGCCCTGGTTTATTGCTGGTTTACTATTATTAGGTAGTGAGGTATTCTTCATATACATCTGCCCATTTTCACATATTAATAGTAAGTCCTTAGAGCCCATTTTACTCTTATTACCTCAAAATGGCTCATACAGCACTTTGAATACTAATGTAATCTAAAAGGTAGACTGTCAGTTTATTACAGGAAATGAGTTGATGACATGTGTGATCTCAATCTTTTCAACTACAAAGAAAATACTATTCAGCTAATAGCTTAAGATAAAGAAAATGATATACTGATTCCACCTCCTGATTATGTGGCTAAGGAGCCCTTTCCTGTAAACTCAACCAAAGTTAAGTATGACTAGTAGTGACCTTATAATAAGAAAAGTGATTAATAAGAAGGCCTAGAACTATCTTTAACACATTCAAACCACACTTGAACATGGTGAAGACAAAAGCCCTTTGCTTTTAGATCCATACTGCCTCCCTCACAAGCACAAGATTCCAATATACCAAAGTGGTGAAATCATTTCAGAGATGTTTATGTACTTATAGAAGGTTCTGTTGTGCCAGTAAAATAATTACAGGTCCAAAGCAACTAACTTCTCTCCATTTTAGGTCAACTTTGATTTGTTCTGTCAGAATAGTTTTCTCTAATATTTAAAAGCAAAAACGAAGGAGTCCAACACCAGTGTTCCTACAAGTCATATTCAAGTACTTGTTTATACAGGTCAAAACCCATGCAAAGTCCTTAGGGAATGAGTTCTGCATGGCTTAGCTTTTCATTCAGATACTTGAAATATTTCATAAGCCCTAGCTCTGTGCCAAGCACTAGCTAGGTATAATATGCAGCATCTCAATTTATCCTTGAAACAATCCTACAAGGTAGCCAATTTCTTATGCCATTTTTTAAGGACATAAAGGTCCAGAGAAGTTAGGCAACTTGCTGCCCAGGAGGATCACACAGCTGGTAAAGAGTGGAGAATGAACTATAGAGATTCAAGCCCAGGCGTAGTGTGTCCTAGAGCATGTCCTCAATACTCATTCCCCTGCTTCCCTTGACATTTGTGCCATTTGGCCTCATCTTATGCCTCCCTTTTTCTCACCCCATTCCAACATTTGTCCCCTTGCCACATCTTACACATCTCATGTGTTACTCTTTACTATCCATCTCTCTGCACCCCAGCCCAGCCCCAATAGAATAGGAGAGAGCAGGGCCTCTACTTTCTACACTGCTGTGTCCCCAACTAGAACAGTGTCCTGATCATAGCAGATGTCCAGAAGTTATTTGAAAAATAACTTTTTTTTATGAATACTGTTGACCGATTGGTTGAAAGTTTTTCTAATTTTTAGAGCACAACTCCCTGACTCCTTAAGCAGAGGATAAGAGGATATTCAGAGTGATCTATATCACTAGAAAAGGCAAAATTTTAAGCTGTGAAGCTAAGGTTCCATTACTGAGAGTCTTAGCTGACATCAAGGAAAATGATAAAGATGTCCAAAAATTCTCTCCTTCATAAAAGCAAAGAGAACATGAACAAAACAGCTTCCGGCAACCCTTTCAGGACTCTGGATATTAGCCAAAGGCCTAGAATAGCCCAGGAAATATTTATATAAGAAAAACAGTGAAATTTTAGTAGCAATAGTGAATTTTGTGTCATTTTAACTTGCCGATTCCTACTCCCTTTCCCCAGCAATGTGGTAACCTTGAAAACCAACAGTCCACAATCATGGTGAAAACCAGCAGCCTGGCAGCCACTGGAAGGGGACGGAGCAGGACTGGAGCTCCTTCAAAGCCCCATTCCCAGAGAACTGTCATTATATGACCTGCCTAGTGGTTTCCTAGAAGACCCTACTTGTAAGGCTGTATTTATTTGACCTGACTCAGAGCCCTCCTATTACAAAAAGCCTCTTGGCAGGGAAGGGAGAAAATATTTGTCAACAACAATCACAGGCAATTGTTGAATATCATGTTGCCTGCGGAGGTGGCTAACAGCATGGGCAAACACACAGGCTAACCAAAAAGCTTAAAAAGAAAAGTTGAGGTATGATTTGTCCATAAGGGGCTTTGAAAAATTTTAATGTATTTGTGGGAACCTATAAGGCCATGAACATGCATGGAAGTGTGCTCATGTCCAGGGAAGACCAGAGAAGGCCCTAAGCTTTCATCTCTGGTTGACCTTGAGGCTCTGTACAAGCAGGAAGTGAGGCTAAGGAAGAGCTGAAAACTACATGGTAAGTGTTGAAGGCAAACGTTGAGTACACAGAGCCCCTAAGCCAAGACTGGGAGACTTCACAGTTCCAAGCATCAAAGGAAATATTTTCCAATCATTAGCTGACCCCTAAGCAAACCAAGCAGATTTTAGTAGCTATACACACAAAAAAAATACAGACTTTACAAAAAGTCACTAAACAAACAACAGCAACATCATCAAACCCTGGGGAGGGGACAGAATCTGACTACCAGAGTTGATATATTATTTTAAGTATCCCATTTCCAAGAAGAAACTATCAGACAATGCAGGGGGGGGGGGGGGGGGCGGGCGGGTAGTAGCAGCCAATAAGGAGATAGAAATTATTTAAAAAAAAAAAAAAAAAGAGCTATGTGAAAATTCTGGAGTTGAAAGTCATGATAACTGGAACAACAACAACAACAAAAAATCACAACAAATTTGAACAGATAGAAAAAAAGATCAGTAAACCTGAAGACAGGTCAACTGAGATTACCCAGTCTGAGGAATAGAAAGGAAAAAGAATAAAGAAAAATAGAAAAAACCTAAGCATATGCACAAGGCAAAAAAGGAGAACAAGAAAAAGAACAAAAATATTTGAAGAAATAACAGCTGAAAACTTACCAGGTTTGATGAAAAACAATCCACACACCCAAGAAGCTCAACGAACTCCAAGTACAATAAACTCAGAGAACCACACCTAGACATGTCATCATCCAACTACTGAAAGCCAGAGCCTCAAAAGCAGCAAGAAAATAGACTCATTGCCTATAAGGGATCCATGGAAAGATTAACAACGGGTTTCTCACCAGAAACCATGGATGCCAGAAAGCCTCCAATCAAAGTGCTCAAAGAAAAAGACTGTCAACCAAGAATTCTCTACCAACAAAACCATCTTTCAAGAGTGAAGGAGAAATTCAGGCATTCACAGATACACAAAAGCTGAGAGAATCTGTTGCTAGCAAATATATCCTATGAGAAATAGAAAAGGAGGCCTTTCAGCCTGAAGGGAAAGGACACTAGACATTAACTCAAATATACATGAATAAAGGGAATATGGGTAACTGCATAGGTAAATATAAAAGGAGGGCAGCCCTGATGGCCCAGCAGTTTGGCACCGCCTTCAGCCCAGGGTATGATCCTGGAGACCCGGCATCGAGTCCCACGGCATCGAGTCCCACGTCAGGCTCCCTGCACGGAGCCTGCTTCTCCTTCTGCCTGTGTCTCTGCCTCTCTCTCTCTCTGTCACGAATAAATGAATAAAATCTTAAAAAAAGGGAGGGGGGCAATATAAATATACTGTTTGTAACACTTTTTCTCTAATCTGATTTAAAAGACTATGCAAAGCAATAATTATAAATCTGTGTTGATGGGCCTATCCTGTATAAAGATATAATTTGTGTGACAATAATAGGAAGGAATAAGAAGAAAATAGAGCTTTTATCAAAGCAAAGATTTTTGTATGCTCTAATTATTAAGTTGGTATTAATGCAACCTATGTTGTTATCAGTTAAGGTGTTAACTGTAACACTCAGGGTAGCTTCTTCAAAAATAACTCAAAAAAAAAAAATAAAAGTGACAAGAGAGTAAAAATGTATAAAAAAAAACTATGTAACACAAAAGAAGGTAGCACTGCAAGAACAAAGAAACAAAACAGACATGATCTAGGAAACAAACAGCAAAATGACAGACACAGTATCAGTAATGACGTTAAATGTAAATGGATTAAACATCCCAATTAAAAACTGATCCAACTACATGCTATCTATAAGAGACATTTTAGATTCAAAGACACAAACAGGGGTGTCTGGGTGGCTCAGTAGGTTAAGCATCTGACTCTTGATTTCAGCTCAGGTCATGATCTCAGGGTTGTGAGGTAGAGCCCCATGTTGGGCTCCTCGCTCAGTGTGGATTCTGCCTGGGATTTTCTTTCTCCCTCTCCCTCTCCCTCCACCCCTCCCTCAGTGCACACACCCCTCTCTCAGTGAAATAAATTCTTAAAAAAAAAAAAAAAAAACAGGCTGAAAGCAAATGTATGAAAAAGATACACCATGCGACAGTAACCACAAGAGTCCTGGAATGGTTATACTATCAGACAAAATAGATTTCAAGACAAAAATGGTCACTAAAAACAAAGAAGGAAATTTATGATAAAAGGGTTCATCCATCCATGAGTGCAGATATAACAGTTATAAGCATAAATGCATCTAACAGAGCCCAAAAATACATGAAGCAATAACCAACACAAATAAAGGGAGAAACTGACAACCCAACAATATCAGAGACTTCAATATCCCACTTTCAATAATGGGTAGAACAACTAGACAGACAAACACGGAAAAAGACCATGGTCAACATACAAATCAACTAGACCTAAGGGATCCACAGAACACTCCACAGCAGAACACAAGTTCCTCTCAAGTGCATAAACAACACTCTCCAGCGTAACCATATGTTAGGTCATAAAAAAAAAGTCTCAACAAATTTAAAAGAACTGAAATAAAACAAAATATGTTCTCCAACCATATGGAATGAAATTAAAAATCAATAACACAGTGGTGGGTCTTAGACTTCTGTCTGTTCACAGTCTCATTT
This sequence comes from Canis lupus baileyi, assembly GCF_048164855.1. NCBI lineage: Eukaryota > Metazoa > Chordata > Mammalia > Carnivora > Canidae > Canis > Canis lupus. The sequence goes on along the minus strand of NC_132839.1, from coordinate 41,321,720 downwards.
TATCTTATTTTTCACTTCTTTGTGTCCTTCCCACTCACTGTTGATACAGTCTTTATATAGTAGTGCCCTTTTGTGGATGATCATTGCCCTTATGATCTGTTAGGAGCTTGGAGACTGAGCCATCAAAGCAGAACAAAAAGCTCCATATAAAACCACGCAGGGCTCTACCTTGGAGAAACAGCGTTAGTGATCAGTGTTTGGAGCACCTTATTCTGGCCAACTAGGGGCCTGCCTGGTTCTCGGCCAGGTAAGGTTAACAGCTCAAAGGCATGAGGAAGAAACCCCTAGACACAAGTCAGCTCTATGACAACCAGCATTAAGAAACATTATGTCTTCCATTATTAAAGAAAAAAATTCCCAGGCTTCTCACAGAAAAATGTTCCACATTCCTTTATAAGCCAGTCAGACGAACAAGGAAAAATCTTCTCTTTTTTCATATTTTGCTCTAACTTCCCAAATTCCCTTGATGATATACCTTCCTCACAAAGAACATCACTGATCTTACCCCTTCCCTGTACGGTTTTATCTTTAAGATTACTATCACGAGGGCAGCCCCAGTAGTGCAGCAGTTTAGCGCCGCCTGCAGTCCGGGGTGTCATCCTGGAGACCCAGGATCGAGTGCCATGTCAGGCTCCCTGCATGGAGCCCACTTCTCCCTCTGCCTGTGTCTCTGCCTCTCTCTCTCTCTCTCTCTCTCTTTCTGTGTCTCTATGAATAAACAAATAAAATCTTAAAAAAAAAAAAAAAAGAAACCTTTCCCGCTTTCATTGGTAATGATCATTTTCTACTCGAAATGCCTTCATTACTAGTCAAATGTTCAGTTAAAATAAGAAAAGCAAGATCTGGTTGCTGGTCACCCAGCTGTGTTCTGTTTGTGAAAATCCACCGAGCTCTACACTGACTGACTAATCTGTGCACTTTTCCATAGGTATAATATACTTCAGTAAAAAGTCAAAAATAAAATGAAAAGATTAGGTCAACTGTCTTTATGTTCCCTTATTAAAAGAGTGGTATAGTATTTCATTTGTTTGCCTAAATAAATTGTTTCAAACTTTTCAATAATGTTTCTCAAAAAAATCTTGTGTGCCTTTGACTTATAACGCCAAACTCATGTGAAAAGGGGGAGCCGGGTTTGCATGCTCCACCTTTCCAACAGTATTAACAGCCTCAAGGCCCATATTCTTGCTCTGGGCTGGGAGGTCTCAGTAAGCATTGAGGAGCATTACTAAAATCATCTTATAGTTTAGTCTTCTATATTGCAACCACAACTTCTTAGTATGAAAATGAAGTATTTAAAGTATTTAAAGCCAAAATGCCAAGGTCACAAAAGACAAAGAGGCTTGCGCAAACGGTCCAGCCTGCAGGTGGCTTTGGAGGCATGACAACCAAATGCAATCTCTAGGCTGGGTCCTGTGATGGAGAAGGGAGAAGGGAACACTGTTACATGGGACTGGACTGCGTCAACAGGGAAAATCAGAATATAAATGGTAGGTTAAAGTTTCCATGTTGAATTTAAACTCTACTGTGTTTATATAAGAGAATTTCCCTATTCTTAGTCAAAACACATTGATGTTAAAGTAAAGGGCTACAATGGTAAGATGGTCTTAAATGAGGGGCAGGTCTATGTCCCTGTACGCAGGGATGGGGGAAGACACTCAGGAAGAGTGGAAAAAGATAATGGTATAAAATGTTAACAGGTTAATTTGAGTATAGGGTATATGGATCCTTTGTGCAATTTTTTTTTCTGTGAAATTAAAATTATTTCCAAATAAAGTTTTTTTAAAAGCCACATATTGGGATGCCTGGGTGGCTCAGCAGTTGAGCGCCAGCCTTCAGGCCCAGGGCGTGATCCCGGGGTCCGGGATCGAGTCCCACATCGGGCTCCCTGCATGGAGTCTGCTTCTCCCTCTGCCTGTCTCTGCCTCTCTCCCTGTATGTCTCTCATGAATAAATAAATAAAATCTTTTTTAAAAGCCATATATTAGTAAATAGCCACCAATAATAAGTCAAGCTTAAAAATGAATCTGGATTTTGATTATGACAGTTGTTTCTTTTGAGCCATTTTAATTATGTAAGTGTAATCTCAAGGCATTATTTTAACTTGAAAAAAAAAATTTACACCTTCCAGCTAGATTTATAAGAGCTAAATAAGCACCTTCTGAGACCCAAAGCTTATTAACATAAGTGTCTTTAACATAAGACTCCACCTCAATCATTTCTCATAATGTGAGCTTTAATGGGGAAACTAGATTTACAGGAAGTTCTCATCCACTGGAGGGATTCATCTTGCCTGAGTGGTGAACACAATGATAAATCCTAATAACAACTTAGGTTAAGAGCACTGAAAGCCCTACCAAAAGAAGCAAAAGAAATCAAAGGTCTAATAAAATGGCACATGTCCCCATAGAGGTAATTCTTAAAAATGAGAAAGATGAAGAACTGTGTATGAAAGACAAAATTTTAAATATGCAGAAAAATATCTGGAAGATCATTCCTGTCACCCAAGAGAGGGGAGAATTTCTTATCCAAGACACACAAAGCACAAACCAGAGAGGAAAAGAAAGAAATTTAAGACTACACTTTAAATTCACAAGCACAAACCAGAGAGGAAAAGAAAGAAATTTAAAACTACACTTAAAATTCACAATTTGCATGTGAATACCACATTTAAAATGAAAAGACAAGCCACTTTGGGGAGAAAATAATCTCTCACAAAAGGAGCTCCCAAAAGGGCAGTACCTAGGAAAAGCTGTCACCGTGAGGCATTTACACACATGAAAAGCAGTGGGGACACCACCCAAAGCTGACCACCCCCACACTGCCCACACTTCTTGGGAGAGCCTAGGCAGGGACAGGGAACCACCCAGGGAGCTTCCTCATCCACCAGATCCCTTTACTTATTTAATAAGGTCATTTACAAGGTGCCTCTAGTCAAAGAAATGGCTCCTGGTGTCCAGAAAGGATGATTTCCAGCATCCCAACTTCAAGCCTTAGAGAATTTCGGCTATTACAAAATAACAGGGGGAAACAGCCCTAAAACTATCTCCCAACCCCTGCAGCCCCAGGACAATACTTTCTAACAACATCTTGGCACTACTGCTAGGTCAGAGTTCTTGATAAACAAGAAATTGGCTCTATTGCTATCTACCTAGCAGTATTTAAGATACAACACCGAGGCACGTATTTTTAAAAATTCTCTCAGGGATCCCTGGGTGGCGCAGGGGTTTAGCGCCTGCCTTTGGCCCAGGGTGCGATCCTGGAGACCAGGGATCGAATCCCACGTCGGGCTCCCGGTGCATGGAGCCTGCTTCTCCCTCTGCCTATGTCTCTGCCTCTCTCTCTCTCTCTCTCTCTGTATGACTATCATAAATAAATAAAATTTAAAAAAAAATTATCTCAGAAGGTTGGCCTATCTGTTACAATTCCAGCAGGAGGGCTAGCTTCAGAGATCAAAGGTAGCATAAAACATTCCAAAATACACAAGGCACTACATGTTTTAACCATAATGAAACATACTAAGGTTGTAACTGCTAAATTAAAAATGGGGAAAATGCAGAAACACTGCCTTTTGTATTCTGCTTGAAACCTAATGACATCCCCAAAGAGCTTTCCTCCCTGCAAAAATCCATGACGACAGAGATCCTCCCGATGCCCCCTCCCCCAATCCAGTGACCAATCTTCCCTGCAGGGGCAGGGGTGGGGATGTGGAGGGGGAAGAGACCCACAGAGATCAGAGGTTTCACTCAAATTACATTTGGGATTTAAAAATGTTTCTTTTATAATTAGAAAGGAACATGAAAACTACTTCCTGTATTCTTGAAAATGTTCAGTTCCCTAAGAGTTCCAACGAAAAAACAGTTATTAGGAAACCTTTAAAAGCAAGTTGGGGGGGGGGGGGGGCGGTGAGGGCAAGTACTGGCAAGAATACTCTTTCTTCACTCAGGCCCTTTAGAAAATTAAATCCCAACAAAAGCTAACAGTTTACATCAGAAAGTATGTTTCTTTTTCTCGGGCAAAGGTCTAGAAATTCCCTCTGTTCCTTATAACTATCAGTAGTTTATCGATCTAAACACAACACAACCTAAATAATGTTTTCTACTCTGACTAGTATCAGATCCTGTAACTGCAGGCACATCTGCCAATAAAAACAGAGAAAAGTCAAAAGCTAACTCATGTTCTGGAGAACATTTAAAGAGAAAGCATCTACAAGTCAACTTCCTACAAAAAACTGCACTCATCTGTCAAGGTAACTCAGATTGCCTACCAACTATTCAATAAAGAACAACCATATTGCAACTTACCAATTACAAATTAACTGTCTAAAAAGTCAAGGTTTAAAATATATGCAAAGTCAAATGCTATTGGCTTTTTTAAAAATATCATTACTCATTTTATGAATTCTAAACATGTCAAGTTTTAAAACTGTGTGGGTCAACATGACCAGATAAGAAAAGTCAGGCCTTTGGGAGAAGAGGGACAGGGAATGTTGACACACTTGAAATCACATCTGCAGAATCAGCAAAAGTCAGATTAGATGAATTTTCTGGATAATCATGAAAATATCACCGTTACCTACAGTGAACTATAGCGTTTCTTTGGGCTCCAAATGCCATTACTAACTAAGCTTTCAGGACAAAAGTACAGAAGGTATGTCCTAAAAATGAAGGATAAAAGGTGCTAAAGGAATTCAAATTATAAAAACTAAGGTAAAAATGTGCAATAACTTCATTACCAACTTCAAGCCTTAAAGAAGGCTTATATTATCAGTGGTTTCCTATGATTGGTTAGCAACTAATGATGAAATTAACAAAATTTTTTTTTTCTGTTCTTACCTCATAAGACCAGACACACTGCACCCCCGCAAACCTCCGGACACATCTTCCCACCTCCACGTCCTCATGAGTAGTGTACATTTCTCGGAGACACTTTCCAATGTGTGGTACCATTCTCCGGAGAACCTCCCGGCTCATGATCACACCGGGTCCCCCCATGCAGAAGTTCTCACCGGGTTCCAGGGCCAGTTTCCCCATTTCTTCCGTAGTGCCCAGTCCTGTCTGCCCAAGAAAGAGGGGCTCACTGCTATTCAAACTCCTCAGAAAATTCTCCAGACGGTCTCCTTTGATATACACGTCATCGTCTGCTCTCATAAACCATTCATACTTGTCCAAGTAGTGGTCATGCATGTACTTGAGCATCATGAAAGACTTCTTCTGGGGTGGGTAGGAGTCGTCCACGCCCCGTAGTGGCACTATTGGAATTGGTATCGATGTGTCTGAACCCTCACTAGAGAAGAATTCGACTTTCCCAGGAATTGTCTTGGACCATGTTCTGGAATTAAAATAAGTACCAGTGAGAGAACAGTTTATTTCAAGCTTCTCATTTCCAGAAATTCATGTATCTACTCATGTTAAATCACTGTGTGTTCAACAGGAATGATAAAAAAGCTACTTGACCTGCTTCCTTTCCTTTAACGGCAGCCCAGGCTACGAGGTATTGCAAAGCCCAAATTCACTTTCAAAAGAACCCCAACAAAAAAGAATGATGAAGTGTTAAAATTTTTCCAGGATAACTAAGTTTCAGCTGTGGCTGAAAACCAAATTGGCAGGGTACCAAGGTCTGGATCTCCAGGTCAATTTTCTGATACTATCAAGTCCCTACCCACAAACTCCTCCACTCAATAAGACAATTAAAAAATCAAATTCTTTTATTTTGGCCTCCCTTCCCCTATGATCCTGCTTTGTTTCTTAAATTCCACATATGAGTAAAATCATATAATTGTCTTTCTGATTGACTGATTTCACTCAGCATAATAAAACAAGACAAAATTAGAGAGAGACACAAACCATAAGAGACTCTTAACTCTAGGAAACAAACTGAGGGTTGCTGGAGGGCAGGTAACTGGGATGGGCATTAAGGAGGATACTTGATGTCATGAGCATTGAGTGTGATACACAACTGATGAATCACTGCACTCTACCTCGAAAACTAGTAATACACTATATGTTAACTAACTGAATTCAAATAAAAAATAAAATTATTTTAAAAAAATCAAATTCTTCAATGAAGTTTCTCTGACTTCACATCAAGTGCCAAGTATGTGCAAGGCCAGGGGGATGCATGCAAAACACAGACACCGATTCATGGAGCTGTCATTGGGAGAGACAGAGGTTTATCAAAGCAGTCACATGTCACACGCAAGTGTACATAATGGTAGAACTAAAACATGCACTCTGAAAGAAAGGCACCCAGACTGACTTAAAGAGCAAACAGAAAGAACGCAAACTAGACACATAGCGCAGAGAATGCTTCGCCGAGACAGAGGTGACTGTCAGGCTGCATGAGGGGAGCAGACACCCTTCGCGCTATACAAGCTATGGAAGGAATGGGGTAGAAGTAGATGAGAGGGGTGCTTTCTGCAGTCCTCCGGGGTGCCGTGGAGGAGAGGCCTGAGGCCACAGGTGAGAACTGCTTTGACAGCCCAGGTGACAAGTGTCTTCAGGGGGTGCTGCTCCTCCCACTGCTGGAGGAGAAACTGGTGATGAATGAGAAAGAAACAGTAAGCAATCCTGCTGCCAAACACCTGATTGAAGGCCATCGGGTTATCTTTTCTTATGCTTTCTTCATACTCATAGTAGTTCATCTAAAAAACGCATTTACACAGGTGACTTCTAGGATAAATTGATCACAGAATATAAAATGAAGCAGTTAATTCAGCCCTAATATTATAAAAAAGAACCCTTCCCAGGTGCTATTCTTCCCCAATATATTTTTGTTTTACTTATCTGTCACAATTATACATATTGTGGTGAAAAGTGACCTTGAAGTGTGAATGAAAACCACACACATCTTAAATGTAAAGTCTTAGGAAGAGAAAAAGATACAACCAAACCTCTGGTGAAGGGGTACAGAAGTAGGGAAATGAGAATGGCGGGGGAGGGGATAAAGAGAACTTGATCTCTTTATTCTAAGTGTCTCTAAATTGAGAAAATTTTTATAAACACAATATATTACTTTTTTGGAAAAGAAAATTTAACGTGAAACTTATCATTTTAACCATTTTTTTTAATTTTTATTTATTTATGATAGTCACAGAGAGAGAGAGAGGCAGAGACATAGGCAGAGGGAGAAGCAGGCTCCACGCACGGGGAGCCCGACGTGGGATTTGATCCCCGGTCTCCAGGATCTCCCCCTGGGCCAAAGGCAGGCGCTAAACCGCTGCGCCACCCAGGGATCCGATCCTTAACCATGTTTTTAAGCATAATGTTCAGTGCAATTAAGCACATTCACATTGTTCTTAACATCAACACCTTCCTCCATCTCCAGAACCTTTACATCTGCAAAACTAAATTTCTACTGCAAGGCATTATTTTTTAATTCCATAAACAATCTACAATGAAGCACTTAAAAAGCAATTATTGGCTTTTAATTCTCTTCCTAGCCCAAATATTAGGAATACAAAATGACTTCAAACTTCTCTCATTCAATGGGGCGCCTGGGTGGCTCTGTTGGTTAAGCATGTGCCTGTCTGCCTTGGGCACAGGTCATGATCTCAGGGTCCTGGGATCCATCCCCTGCCTACTCAGCCAGGGAGTCTGCTTCTCCCTCTTTCTCTCTGCCCCTCCATTCCATGTTCTCTCTCTCTCTCTCTCTAATAAATACATAAAAATCTTAAAAAAAAAAAAAACTCTAATTAAGCAGAGGAAGAATTCAGTGAACTTTTTGTCAAACATGCTTCTTCTTGAAAAACCAAGGACTAAATATACATCATTTTTCATCAAAACTAGAATGTTAACTGTAAGATACACCATTGTTTTTTGTACCAATAAGATAGAAAAAAAAAAGTGCCAATCATAACCACAAGATGCCAGCAACTGTAAAATGTATCCTGATTTGAGATGTTAAAATGTGGGGGCGGAAATGTGCATCTTCAAATGATGGAAGACAGCAGCAGTAATGTTTTCCCCTTAATACCTATGGATTTAAAATGGGCCTATGGAGTCTTATGCCATGTACAAAACTTTTTAACCAAGAATTCGGTATATATGGAACCTGATGGGACTCCAGATGCTGTACCAGGTACTATATACTTCATTTTCAGAAAGCATAAGCTCCTGAAGAAAAAGGTTGAAAAGTAAATGTGGCAGGAACAGGGCAATTAAAGAGAAACCACCCTTTCCATTAAGAGACAAGTCTTTTTAAAGATGAGAATGAACTACAACCTACACAGAATATATAATATAACCTAAAGACCCCCTTCTAGCATGCTAATCTAGAGGGGAGACAACCTCCCACCCCCAGGAACTTGGTGACAACAAAGGTGTTGAAGACATACTAAGAGGACCCCCATTCAGGTCAAGGAGCCCGATTCCTTCCTTCAGTAGAAATTTTTGTTTGGCGGTCACAACAATTATTTGAAAAAGTAAATAATTTCAGTAGTTGGCACATAAGTGAAGTCAAGACATCCTGCTCACTTAAATGAAAAAAGTGACTTAAAGTGTTGTGTGTGTGTGCACGGAAACCTGCAGAAATCATTTCTGAGACATTTCCAAGTGAGTTTATCACTTTCCATAAGACACACTACCATTTCCTACCATTCCTACATGCAGAAAGAACCTGATTTAATCAAACCACAACCAGAAAACAATTACTAAGAGGTAAAATTCACAGGCCTGATGGAGTTAAAATATACTACCATTCACAGTACTTCTGAAATGTAATTTAAAGCTAAATAGTCTGTGTTATCTCATAACTGATTACACATGGATAGTGAATAAAATCAACTAAACTTTAGCTTCTACCCAATTGCTTCTGAACTAAAATGTGATTAATACAAAAGACTAAGTTCAAAACAGCAACTATGGAAGTAGCCAAACCCCAGAAGCTGTTAAGATCCTAAAACACCATGACATTCCCTGAGATGTGAGGTGGGTAAGCCAATGTCTGCCTTCAAAGGAACCACCTATTCAAGAGACGGCACAGTACGATGGTTAAGAGCATGGGTTCTGGAATCAGGCTTTTGGGGTAAGAGTCCTGGCTTCACTCGGGGTAAGCCTCTGTGTGCCTCCCCCTCCTTGTCTGTCAGCTGGGGACAATCATGCTACCTGCCTTACAAGGTTGCTGGGCGGGTCAGATGGATTCAAAATCTACTGTGCTCAGACATCAGCCCAGCACGCAGTAAGCATTATGTCAGTGTAACTTATTAGGGAAGACAGGAATGTGCAAATAAGACAGTGAAAGAGAAAGTGTGGGCTGAACCTGAAGCAATCGGTCACAGGATCACACACCACTGTGGAGGCATTACAGAAAACGTCACTTCTCACATTTCTGGCTAAAAACCTGACACTCAAGCTATCTGCAAGAATTCCGATTTACTGTCAATCTTAGACAACGTTAGGGTGGAAGTCTAGTAAGACCTTAACTTTTAAAACCGTTTTCACTTCTAAACACTGGAATCCTTCATCTCAGCCTGAGCATCAAAATGCATTTTCGTCTGGATTCCGACATGCCCCAGCAGACACTCAAAGGAAGTGCTAACAGAACAACCATCACTGAAGCGATTAATGCCTTAACTGTGACTTGAAATCATGTAATTTGTCTAAGAAGAGAAACCAATTAATTTTAAAAACAGACAATCTAACCTCAAATCATCCTTAAAAGCCTCTCTGCAGTTTTATGGTAACTCCACCCAATTATTATCTTTTCCTTTTTAGGTAACCCAGGGAAAAACCTCAAGCTGGCCTCTTCTGTTCTAAATGACTGGTAGTTTGAGGGAAATCTCTCAAAATGAAGTTTCTGCAAATCCTCCAATCTTAAGAAATTATGATCTTTTCATTTACGGTACCTTTGGCTTCAGGAGCTCTGGAAAGTTAGAGTATTCTGGAACAGAAATCATGATTCACCATCCTGGGGGACTTGGGGGCGTGCCTTAATAATGGGAAAGAAGTAAAGGAGACACTGCAGAAGAAGCAAGACCGGCCTTCTTTCCGTGACAGAAACAGGTCAAGCTCCTTATTTTCATAAGCAAATGTCAACTTTGCCGTCGACACATTTGTTACCGGGAGCAAAGAGTTCTCCCTTAATTGAAACCACAGAACATTTGCAGAGGCCCTTGCCAGCAAGCTCAATTTTCAATGCACTGATAACCAACTCTTGCTAAAGCACAGATAAGACAATTGAAATTGGAGAGAGCCAAGCAAGCTATCATCTTTTCCTCCTGGCCTCTAAATGCTATCCCTACACCAAGTTAAATCACAGTTAAGTGATGCAGCTGGACAATATTAGCTTTGCTAAGGAATGCCTTTGCTGACTCAGGACTTCTCATAGTCTCCCTTTCTGTCTGGTTATTGTTTTCAGAAAAACTATGTAAAATACACTTCTGTACAAAAGTGCATCTATAGCATGACTCCTGTCTGAAGGACACATTCATAATACATGGACAAATTTAATAAGCAGGCAAGAGTACATCCTTGTGACGTGTACTATTAAAGGAACAAAAGTACACATACAAAAATATTGTACAACTTTAACCCAAAAGTGTTTACTATGATTATTTTTGGATGGAGGACCAGAAAACATTTAATTTTCTTCATATTTTCTACATTTTCTGAATTTTCTGCAACAGATAGGTATATTTAGAATTGAAAAAAAAATTTTTTTCTTAATCTAGTAAAAACTTTAAGCTAAAAAGGATCCAAAGAAATGAAAAGATTTGACATCAGAAAATTCTACTTCTGTAATAATTTTTATTCTATCCAATGGACAAAAACTAAAGAAAAATAGAGTAAGATTGAGTACTTTCTTTCACATTTTCTGATTTTTAATACAGTGATTTTTATAAGTAAGAGAGAGAGATCTTCTGTGATTTTCCCCCAAAATCACAGTTAAATATATTGTCAGACAGTTATAGTGAGAAGTCTGAAAGGACTCATAGGATCCAATATCCTCAGAATTTGGAGTCATGGAAGGAAGGGAGACTATCATTTTTTCCCCTTGTAGAACTGACAGGTAATAAGAATGTGTGTGTGTGTGTGTATACATATATATATACATATACACACACGCACATATATTTGTATTCTTCCCTATAATAGAAAATATTTAAGATAATGTAACCAAAAGGCATATAGAATGAAAATGTGAGCAAGAAAATTAGGCCAAAGTAAAACAAAAGTAAGGAAGTCAGAGCAAGGCAGGACAGTGGTACCTGTACCAGGGCAGGTGAAATCCTGGTAGGAGCTGCCTGCTCAGCTCTGTGCTCACAGGAAACATGGAACCAACCAGAGATCTCTGCAAAGACGCCACCCTGACCAAGGGAGCCACATGGTGAGACCAACCGCCATCACGTGGTCTGTCTGTCTGCTAGCGGTGAGACCCGATCAGCAGGCAACCACAAGATGCTGCAGGACTGTGTTTCCCACTGCTCGGGGTGAAGTGAAAGGAGGATTCTAGATACTAAGACCTGACAGAAATTTCTGCCCCTGGGGCCCATGGGACGGAAAGCAGGGCAAATACAGTGAGTTTCCTTATAGGAATCTGATGGAGCAGCAATCTTAGCTCATGCTCCCAAAAAAGTACAGAGGACAGTTCTTTGCTCCCAGTCAGAGCAGCCATGCACTGGAACTTCATCAGGCCTTGGGAAAACTCCAAGGTCTTCCAAGGCTCTCAAGTGATGATGACTCAAGGCCTCTCCTGGAGCTGAAGGAATGCCCTTTGTCAGGATGCTATAAGCATTATTCAATCCATTATCTCTGTCCTGTGTGGGTATGAGGAACAAGTGTACTTAGCTGGTTACCCTTCCCCTTACGTGGTTTCCGGATACCAGTTTCCTCTTCTAAAGTCTAACTGTCTTACTGGGTAACCTTATGACGTGAGCAATCTCAATTCTTTCTGGAAGTAGGTGGGGGGAATAGAACAGAAATCACAAATCATGGGGGAAAAATTTTTCAAGAGAAATCAAATTATATTCCTTACCATTAATCCTAAAAAGTAGACTTAAGGTGAAAGCAAGCATTAAGACTTTTTTTCTCCTGAATAAAGCTGTTGGTGGATGGATTACAGCTTCCCACCTCAACAATGGCCTGGGCACTAGCCCAGGAGGCAGTTCCAAGGTATTAAGGGCTAATAGCAACTTGCCCTTTGAGCCCAGGTTCACAGCAAACAATGGAAATACTCATCAGTACAGACCACAAAAACGCCCTTTTTGAAACCTAAGAATTAAAATTTGGACTGTTAAAAACAGAAGGCAATTTCTGGTCTCGTGATACATTTCCGAAGCTTCAGATCTTGGAGAGCTACCTCATATGGTTTCTATTTTGCTGCTGTACACCTAAAAGTGTAAACATTCAACTAATTCTTAATTGTGCATAAACAAAATTTGTTTTCAAATTTAATTTTAAGCAAAACAAAACACATGTGCGCACACACACACACACAGCAACAAAAAAGTGTTGTTTAATGCAAACAATAAAACCACCCTGAGCCTATGCTGGCCGACCCCTTTTGCAAAGTCAGTCTTCCTGTGTCAAGGTACTTCCTGGTACAGACCCGCTTAGCAGCTCTCCACAGCCACCCTTCAATAAAGCAGTTACCCGGTATGGAGTACTAGGCTGAGGGCATTAGAAACTCAGCCTGTGACAGTCCTATGCAGTGCGTGAAGTATAGTTACCCACATTATAGTTACCCACATTTTACAGATGAGGAGACTGAGGCACGGGCCAGATAAATAATTTCCCAAGGTCATAAAGCTAATAAACGTAGAAGTCAGAATGCAAACGAGGTCTGACTTCTAAAGCTTCTGCTGGCCAGCTAACTGGCTTCTCCATCCCGCACACTTATTTCTAGGTTATCACCCACATTTCCTTTGCAGTCCTTCCTCCACTAAAAAAGCTGAGAAAATAGATCCCAGAAAAGGAGAGTAGCCTTACACCCAACCCACTTCAGCCACTTCCACTGTCTCGCCTGGCAGAAACCTGCCTGTTGAGGACACCTCTTCAGAGTCAAAGCCGGATTTAATTGAAGGTCAGAAGACTATTTAAAAGGTAGCTTCTGAAACGCTCATTCCCTTTGGGTCCTTTGGTTTCTATAAATCCTGCCTGATTATTTTCCAGCAATAGGCTAGGAAATACACAGAAGAAAATCCCAACAAAAAAGCAGCCTTCACACCTGGGCTCAACTTACAAAGCAATTGTTTTAATGGCACTAATTAACTATATTTTCAATAATCCTCAGGTTTTGCAAGCCCAGGGTGGCTATCAAATCAGAGCAGAATACACCTTTTGTTTCAAGATTTTATTTACCTGAGAGAGAGAGAGAGAGAGAGAGAGAAAGGAGAGAGAGAGAGAGAAAGAGAGAGAGATCATGAGCAGGGGAAAGGGCAAAGAGAGAAAGAGAAGCAGGCTTCACAGGGAGGTGGAGGGGTAGGTCTCAGGAGCTGGGATCAATGACTTGAGCCGAAGGCAGATGCTTAACTGACTGAGCCACCCAGGCACCCGAACACTTTCTTCTTTGTAATCATCCACAAACCAAGGTCATCAGTTATAGAGCCAAAACCATAGCTATACATGTTTCAGAAAGGACACTGAAGTAAGGTGAGCAGATGAACAGCTTTGCAACTTTTTTTTTTTTTTTAAGATTTTATTTATTTATTCATAGAGACAGAGAGAGGCAGAGACACAGGCCGAGGGAGAAGCAGGCATCATACAGAGAGCCTGACGTGGTACTCGATCCAGGGTCTCCAGGATCACGCCCTGGGCTGCAGGCGGCGCTAAACCGCTGCGCCACCGGGGCTGCCCCTTTGCTACTTTTAGGGGCTGCCCCTTTGCTACTTTTAAATCGTAACCAAGTTTCTTGTTCCCCTAATTCCATCCACAGGCGCAACAGATGGAGACACTGAATATTTACATTAGCATGTGGAAGCTAGGGCCTTCACATTAAAAATGCTGTCACCTAATTCTCCCAAGTACTACCTGGAATTGTGAAGTTAAGGTAACTAAGGAAAATACATTTACAGTAACCAAATACTTTATCAGGACAGGATTAACTGTTACTTACTGAAACAAGAATGACCTGGGACCCAAGCCCCAGGGTGCCATCCGTGCCCAGCAGTGTTGCAAGACCCTAAGTGCTCAAAACTGCACTCCCATTTCCTTCCAAGCGCTGTCCTCTCCTCCTTTTTTTTTAAACTGTAGCTCTGTAGCTTTATTACAAAACAATTGTTCGCTACAAAATAATTCAAAAGTATAGAAAAGGGCCAAGAATATGAAAAATCATTCAGCATCGTGTGTATATTCTTTCACACTTTCTTTTCTCTGCTACACAAACACATGAGATTATTTTGTTCACTTTAAACAAAAGTGACCTCATACCGGGCATACAATTTTACTTAATTTAAATATATTGTGAATCTCTCTTCATTTCAGTAAACATATTTCAGTTGCATCATTTTTTCGTGTCTAGAGAAGCAGACTGCAGTATGGACGAATCAGTGAAATCAATTATGGTCCACAGTTCCTAAAGCAGGACATGAAAGATAACCTACTTGGAATTTCCACTTTGTACCTACATCTTTGAGCACATCTTTAAATCCCTTTGAAAAATTCCAGAGGAAATGCTAGATTTCAGATCTCAGACTCAAAATGCACAATCCCATTGTTCCTTCACTACTTCCCATGTTTCTACGAATGTGTTGTCTCTGCCTCAAAATTCCTATTCATTGAGACTAAGTGAGGGAAAGGGGGCAGGGGTGTGGGTGAGGCCTTTCCCGATCCTCTTCATAAATGAGTACAGGCCTCCTTTTCCTGTGTCCCAGAGCAGTTAGTCTAGGCACCCTGTGAGCCCTCATCACCAGTATTACCATTTCTTTTCCTCCCTAGATGACAAATCCTGCAAGGATAGATTAATCCGTTTTCAATAGAGAGCAGCCTAATGAATAGACCAGGGAAGTGAAACTAGCCATGTGATGAAAAACAAAACTGTGTATAAACTTCTGCTGACAACCACAGCTATCCTTGGAATATTCTAACTATTTGAGGGCATCAATATCCGGAACCATGACACAGAAAACTAAACTCATATTGAGGACTGCATACTCCACCAGTCATCTTATACAGGGAATTCAGAACATGAAACGGGTTGTGCTCCAAAAAGTTAATTTACAGGTCAATTATCCAGATTATAGAAGGCAGTCAGTAAGTTTTTGCCAAACTGAATTCTATTGAGAAAGAAAGTACTGCTCTAAACAGTTTCAAGATAAGTATGGTTTACTGAGTTCAAGAATAAGGAAAGGAACCCTGAGATTTGCTCATTAAGGCTGGTAAAAGAGCAGTGTGCCTTCACTGAAAGCTTTCGGAAGAGGCCATTAGCTGCTACAACAACATCTTGCAACAAGATTCCTCTATCTACAGCTAGTGTTTCTGAAACTTTCTTCCCACAGTTCCCTACAGACTGATGCTAATCTTTAATGGTGCCCTTTATCACTCCTGGGGCAAAGAAGGGAAACCATCCAGCTCTTTCTTCTGAGAAAGTAAAGAAAGAACAAAAACGGTTCCCCATCTTCAACCCAGGGGAGGTAAGAAACAAGACAAAAAGAAAGTGTTGGATTAGCTGAGCATCCTGGGCATAAGAAAGGATTAAAAAGCCAAGTATGTATGGTTTTTTGTTTTGTTTTGTTTTTTGTTTTTGTCAAACTATTTATTAAAAAGAAAATCCAAACGGTATCAAAATGCTCCCAGCATGAACAGGTAAGTGTAGCCAAGAAATGTTTGAAACAGAAGAGGAACACAGAGGAATTTGTCTACCGGATATTAAAAAATTATTCAACTTCCAATAATTTCAATGGGTGGTACTGGCACAAGAACAGAGAAAAAGATCAGTGGAACAGAATAAGAAGTCCAAAAACATACCCAGGAATTTTGAGTATAATGAAGATGGCATTTCACATTGGTAGGGAAATGGGAGCTTATTCAACAGATGGTGCTAAGACAATATACTATTTGGGGGCGGGGGGGGGATGAGATTGAGATGATTTCTACCCCTTCTAGAATTAGATTAAAAATTTTTTAAAAGTTGCTTTTCAAAATCTCTCCAGGGCAGTAACTTTCTGAGCTTGGGATAAGGAGGCAGGGGCAACCCTAAAATCAGAAAAGCCTGAACTACAGGAACTTCTATATATCAAACTAAAAACAAAGAAAAAAAATAAGGAAATAATACAAATTGTAGCTAGTAACAAAAGACACAAGGAACACAGGGGTTCTGATGACCTGTTACTAACTGGCATAATAAATCCCTTTGGAGGAATCAAGGGACCATTTTGAAGTGAAATTACCAAGAGTACAAATACTCTAGAGGAGTCAAAACAAATTTCTTTATATATTTGTAGAACCCCAGGTACCCAGAACCCTCAGGCAATTTAGTTTAAGACAGCATCAGAGCTCCAGCACTGTAACCACCTCAGATGTAAATCTTTTCTCAATTTCTTTGTATGTTCATTACATTTATGAAGCTAAATGATACAGCCACCTGTGTGTCTAAACACCACCTTCAAACTTTCCCTGTACAAAACCAGACCTGTTGACTCACATCCTTCCCCATATCTCAATAAAGAATACAACCACTCACACTGGTCTTTCCAGGCAAGATCCTAGAAGGCACTATTGACTTTCCTTTGCCTTACCACTCACCTGCATACCTCAGCTGCAGCACCTACCCCAGAACTCTCCACTTCTCTCCATGACCACTGCTACCGCACCAGTCCCCGCTGCCCAGACCACCTCCTAAAATCTTGCTTCCCTACCATCCATTCTCCACACGATGGGCAGAATCAACTTTTAGGACATAATGCCATCACCTCCCTTTCCTGTCTAAACCCTCCAAAGGCTTTCTAATTCACCTAGAATAAAATTCCACAAGACCAGACGTTATCGGGCCTCGTCCAGTTTCTTTTACTGGCCTTCTTTTATTCCCTTCCAAGTTGGTTTCTGCTTGTAACTTACCAGCTCTTCCCTCTGCTCCCTTGCTCATCAATGATATTCACCCAACCAATTCCTCACCAACCCATTGCAGCCTAAATACCAAGTTCTCTAGAATACCACCCCACCCTTTCCTCACCCTATTTTCTCCATAGTACCCATCATTAACTCTTTTCAGTGCCTTGCCTCTCACTAGAAGAGAAGAGCCATGAGAACAAGCATCTTCACTCTGAGTCCTCCACACTCAGAGTCTGGACCCACAGGAGCCATGTATGTACTGGCTGAAAAAAGGGATGAATCTTAACTGAGTATTTTTATGAACCAAGATCACTCCTATGAACCTAACAGCTATGGTGTCGCTTGGGGCCCATGGAAGAAGTTAGCCCTGGTCGGTCTCTTATCAGCTACACTTGGAGATTTATTTTGCCTGCTTCTTAAAATCTGTTTCCTGCATGCTATTAGCTGTTGCTGCACTGCTAACATTCCTTGGTGGCCCCTCTCCCCCCCACTTCATGCATTTGGCAGGCTGGAAAGTAAAAATCTGTAATGGGGCTGTTCCATCATTAAAGTGCACTAACTTTAGTGCAGACAGGCATATCTCACTGCATTTCCCAAAGGCTTAGCTCCTTTCTAGACCTCAGACAATTCCTGGTCCCCAGACCTAAATTCTGACATTTCAGTATCTTAGCATAAAAGTACACCGTATTAAGAAAAAAAAAAAAAAAAAAAAAAGTACACCGTACTGCCATCTTATTAAAAATGCTGGCATCTCCAAACTGTGGAAGGAGCCTCGGTGTCCATTGACAGATGAATGGATAAAGAAGATGTGGTATTTGTATACAATGGAATATTACTCAGCCATTAGACACAACGAATACCCACCATTTGCTTCGACGTGGATGGAACTGGAGGATATTATGCCGAGTAAAGTAGTCAGTCAGAGGACAATCATCATACAGTTTCACTCATACGAGGAATTTAAGTAGTAGTGAAAGTGATTATAAGGGAAAGGAGAGAAAATGAGTAGGAAATATCAGTGAGGGTGACAGAACATGAGAGACACTTAACTCTGGGAAATGAACAAGGCGTAGTGGAAGGGAAGGTGGGTGGGGAGTGGGGGTGACTGGGTGACAGGCACTGAGGGGGGGCAACTGACGGGATGAGCACTGGGTGTAATGCTATATGTTGGCAAATTGAACTCCAATTTAAAAAAAAAGGGGGGGGGGAATGCTAGCATCTCCTTAAGCCCATAAGCCAAATAGTAATTTCATTTAAACAACAACTAAAAAAAAAAAACAAAAAACAAAAAAGTTTTTCTTAAGGTAAAGAATTATTTGTCTTTTAGAGGAGAAGTAAAACTGAGCACACCCAGTGCCCAACTAGATAGAGTTCTACCTAGCACTGTAAGATTCAAGTCGACTCGTAGGCCAAACGGCATGCAATTTCCATTTTAAGAGCTGAGTGTGGAGTTTCAGCTGGGACTGCAAAGCACAGCAGGGCCATAATCATAAGTTACACACTGTAACCTCCATCCCAGTTCAGGCCTTCCCCTAAAGTTCCTCAAGACTAAAACCGTCCTGTATCATCTCCTGCAACTGGTCTAAACAGAGGCTCATGGAACAAGCTAAGTCCACTTAATGGAAAACGGAAGTTCATCCCCAACTTCAAGCAATGGGACTTCTTAAGATCAAGGAGATAAAAGGCTCAGTCGGTTAGGCATCTACCTTCTGCTCGGACCATGATCCCAGGGTCCTGGGATCAAGTCCATATCGGGCTGCCTGCTCAGCGGGGAGTCTGCTTCTTCCTCTGCCCTACCACCCCCCCACCCGCCATGCTCGCTGATGTGTGTTCTCTCTCTCTCTAGCACAAAATAAGTATTTTTTTTAAAAGGTCAAAGAAATAAAAGGAAAAGAGCTCCAGGAAAGCTGACAGAATCCCTGAATGGAATACACAGTTTCCACGTAAGGGTTTTCCCTTTATCAGAAAGGCAGAGTTGTCACAGAGAAGAACTGAGGCCAGAGGGCAAACTGCGTTTCTACCTTCCATGAAGTGTCTAAAAGAAAATAAACAATGAGATAAAAACCCTACATCCAAGACAGATGAGGCAGGAGATTTGGAAAAAGAGACCAAAAGTAAGAGTGTCAAGGATGGGCTTAGGAAAAAGATCATCTCCAAGCGTAAAAGAGTAGGTCCAGTTTGCATTACATTTTCTGATTGCAGCTGGTGTCCCAGGACCCCTACTGGTTAGCATAGACTGATACTGAATCCACGAAAATACATCTGTTTGGTGGGCAATCTAGTATTTGAACAAAATACTTTGGTAATTGTCTCCAAAGTTGTGATTTCACGGGTCTTGTCACCCAGTGGCAGTCATGTGGACTTAGTTTCAAAACCATTCTGAAAACAATTTACACAGCTCATCCTCAATTTCATATGTGGCCATTTCTCTTGGAAAAAGCACAATCTGCATAAAATTCCAGGTAATTCATGAGAGATCTGGGAGAAAATCTTCAGCTGGGGATTCCTGAATCACTACTACAGCCTAAAAGTATACTAAGTGGCTACATTCTAAGCTTTTCAGGCACTCAGGATCCTTCCTGGCAGAACCTGGGCTGTGGACTTAATAAAAAAGATCCTCATGGGGATCCCTGGGTGGCGCAGCGGTTTGGTGCCTGCCTTTGGCCCAGGGCATGATCCTGGAGACCCGGGATCGAATCCCACGTCGGGCTCCCAGTGCATGGAGCCTGCTTCTCCCTCAGCCTCTCTCTCTCTCTCTCTCTGTGACTATCATAAATAAAAATTAAAAAAAAAAAAAAAAGATCCTCATGGAAACGTGTGAATGCAGGATCAATGAACTGAAAGCGCTCACATTCTCTGTGGCTCTTTCATCTTGTTTCTCAATCCTGTACTTCTTCCCTTAGAGGAACAAGGATTCATACGTGTTTTTCCCTCCTATCTAATGCCTGAACATTCAGACCAAGACTAAACATAAAAGCCGAAGTTTCAAAGGTATTGGTTATAAATTAAGAATCAACAGCAACCAGCTTGGCCTTGCTCATCACGGACTGCTCTTAAAAGTTCCTTATCGGAGGACCTCCCTGCATTGGTTTGCTCTGTTGCTGGATGAATCTCAAATCTTATCCACACGGTAGGCGTTTCTGGACTCCATGTGTATATGGCTCCATTAAATCCCTTTATCGAATCCACACTTCTACCTCAAATTCACTCCAATACAAATCTGCCATTCCAAAATCATCGCCCTTCTAAAGATTACTTTAATCCCTTAGTTAATCCTGAACATGATTCAAACCACTTTTATGACTCATATGGCCAACTAGGACCCAGATACTGGATAACACACTCACATCCCTAAACTGCTGAGCTGGTTAACCCTGAATGTACCATGGGCTGCACTGGAAATACTTGCCCCGAGGTTCTCTTTCCATGAACTCCCCAGACCGGTGGGGTCGAGTGAACAGCGGGCAGCCTCTTTCATGCACAAGAGGGCTTCTTCCACCAGTGAACTCTACAAGTACGCTACGGAAGGGCTCTGACCAGATCAACTAAACTCGGCTCTGCAACAGCAAAGGGGCGTATTTCAGAGGATCAAACGATAACCATCACTGCCACTACTGTCACAGGTATCTTAGCTAAGAATTTCCCCCATCCACCTTACGAGGGACATAGATGTTCGGTCAGACCCATTTAACAAAGAAGAGGGCTTGGACGTGGAAAGCTCAAGTGCCCTACGCAAAGTCAGGCTGAGGACCACACCCACGGAGGCCAAGCTGATCCACCTGACCCCAAAGCCCACGGTCTTGGGCACTGCATTCACCATCTGTCTCTGACCTTTGCTTCCAGGGTCCGACATCCGTAGCCCAAGGGCACCCCGATCCCCCAGGAGCCCCGGGAGCTTCAGGTCTGGAAAACGGGCAACGGCTCAAGCCACGGGAGTCCCGGTAGGGCCGCCCGCTGGGATGCCGGACACGGGAGTCGGCGCCCCGGCAGCAGGGGCTCACCTGTAGGCGGCCACGGCGCGGGTCTGCAGGTATTTCTGGGCGGTCATGACTCCCACGAAGAGAAAGTTCTTGTCGCGCGGGCCCCCATCCGAGGCCGGGCCGTGCGGCCAGAGCTGCGCCCCGCGCGCATCGCCGCGCGCCCCGCCGGCCTGCGAAGCCGCCGCAGACTGCCCCGGCCGGCAGCCCTCGGGGCTGGCGCGGCGCCGCGGGCCCGCTCGCTTCAGCTCGGAGGCGCGGGGCAGGACGAGCCGCGAGGCCAGCACGAAGCCCAGCACGAGCCCGAGCAGCACGCTGAGCCAGGCGCGCCGGCCGCGCGCGGCCATGCCCGTGCCGCTCCGCCCGCCGGGCCGCCGCCGCCGCCGCCGCCGCCGCCGCCGCCGCAGGCTCCGCGCGCCCTCAGCCAGCCGCCCCCGCCCGCGGAGGCCAGCCCGCCCTAGCGCCGCGAGGCTCGGCCCGGGCAGCGCCGCGGCCGCCGCGGGCCCGCCGCGCCCATCGCGGCCCCCGAGCCGCCCGTAGGCCCCGCGCCGCCGCTTTGTTCCGCACGCCCGCCCCCACCGCCGCGGCCTGCGCCTTTAAGACGGGACCATGCCCGGCGCGCGCCGGCAGCGGCTCGAGCGCGACGCGGCGGCGGCGGCGGCAGCGGCGGCGGCGGCTCTTCCCGCTCGCGCGCGGGGGCGCGGGGCCAGCGCGACGGCGACAGCGACGGCTGAGGCCACGGAGCCCGCACCCGCGTCCCGCCCCGCCCGCGGCTCTCGGCTGGCTCGGCTCGGCTCGCGCTGCGCCCGCCCCCGTCCTCTTCGTGGCCGGCGCCGCAGCCGCAGCAGCTGCACATCCTCCGGCTCAGCTCGCCATTGCAACAGGAGCCCCTCACGTCACGCACGGCGCGTTATGAAGGGGCCCGGCGGCAGCGGAGCCTGGCCCCTCTCGGGATCCGTCCGCGCCGCCCGATTGGCGCAAAAGTGAATGGGGGGCGGTTCACGTGGCCAAAGTTTGGCAGAAAAAAAAAAAAAAAAAAAAAGCCCTCCCGGCGCTCGCGGCGCCCGCCCCGCCCCGCCCCGCCCCGCCCGCGCGGTCTGCGGCTGGGCCGCCGGGGCGGAGGGGGCGTGGGCCCGGGCTCGGCGCCGGCGGGGGCCCGGACCGCGGCGCCCCGCCGCCCGTTATCCGCCCGGCGGCCACGCCCCTGGCCGGCCGCGCCCCGACGGCGTCCCCTCCCGGACCGTGCGCGCCGGCGGCCGCGTTCTGCACGGCGCACCGCGGGCCTGCGTCGGAAGAGGGGGCTTCGGGGTCCCCGAGCCGTGCGCGAAGCGCTCGTTGCCTCCGCGGAGTCTGTCCTGGGATAACCCGGAGCGCACGCCCTGCCTCCAGCCGGCCGCCCGCAGCGGCCTCCCCGCGCCCCCCGCCGCACACTGTACCTTTGTTCCCGCCGCTCTGCGGGCAGGAGCGGGCGCGTGGGGAGCCGACGGCTCGGGAGCCGTTTGAGACGTGCCTGCGGGCAGGGTGAGCCGTGAATTCGCGGACCTGGTTCCCAGTCCCTGGTCTCTGCGCTAAAAAAAAAAAAAAAAAAAAAAAAATCCATATTTAACGTCCACGCTCCTAACAGCGCTAGCATTTCATGGATGTTGGAGAAATGGTACGTGATGTTAATACTCTGCATGGTAAACACTACTTTTATTTACATTTTTTTGTGGGCAGATAGTCGGCTGGGAGCCCAGCCTACCTGAATCCTTGTCGATATTTCCACATAGCTCATCCATAAAAGTGCCGTGGAGTTCTAAAGACAGGTTTTGAATAACGGATTCTCCGGGATGGATTTTAAATGCTATACATTTCCTCTTCAAAAAAAGAAGGAGACTTCAAAAAAGAAAAAAAAAAAAAAAAAAGGAAAGGAAGAAAGGGAGAAAAAACAGAAGGAAAGAAAAAAAGAAGAAACAAAGGAAAGAAAGGAACGGGGGAAAAAAACGAAAGAAAGACTCAGCTAAGGTGACAAAAGCCAACAAAAAGTGTCCATACAACAAATGTTTGTATAGAGTGAATATTAGTCTTGTTACTTAGTCGCCAATATGTTGGGATTTTTCTAATGAAACTCCTGGAGGGCAAAGTGTTTTCCTGGGCCTAACAGGTTTGCTTCATTTCATCAAATGAACCTAAGAATTAGAGAGTAAGCATGTTTGAGATAATCCTTTGGATCTTTCTTCGTTGTTCACACCAAATGTTTGAAATATTACACGATGGAAAGCGACAAGTTGTGGGAGATACAGACACATTCTCTGCAATTGAGTGGCGGTCACTGTTGTTTTATTCTTTGGGTATTAACCACTTTCTTTGGCACTTATTATTTATGTCGAAAATAGTCCATTACCCGCCTTCCCCACAGACTCCCTCCCTAAGAGGTGATCCACATCTAAAAATAAAATACTCATTATACAGTGAACACAGGACTCCAGCAGTAGTCTTGGGAAAAATACAGAACATATAACCATGAATTACAGGCTCGAAAACCATCCAAAGGGGTTTCCAGTAAGACCATAAGCCACAAATGCCAAGTAGTCACCAGATGCCCCAAATTCAGCAACAGTCCCATAATTCACAATGAGTTCCATAAAGCATGAATCTGGCAAGACACAGATGTTCAATTTGGTGACATACTTAATGAGTTCAGTATTTTCTAACCTTTAAACGTCTCTATATTTCCTCTACTAGACTGAAATCCGATGAAAAGTAGACAGACGTGATGGGACTTAATGTCATGAGGATATTAAATGTTTTGTCCTTAATTGCTTGGTTCCTGATGTCCCTAGACTGATATCCTCACCTACCTCATCTGGAGACTCAGTGGAACGGTCTCCTTCATGATGCAGAGGATTCCCTATTGTCCATAAAACCTGAACCTGAAGGTTTAGAGTGGCAGGACCAGGAGAATATGACATAGGTGAAGTCCTCACAGGAAACACAGGAGAATGCCTGTCCAGGGGCTGGTGAAACAGGAGGGGAGCCAAGGTCCTGTAGAAGTCAGCCAGGGGATCCAGGACCCTCCATACTGGGGAAGGGGCCACTTCCCAAGTGCAGCCTGGAGATAGGGAGGGGACACTCCAGCACAGCTGCAAGCAGCAGCTGGATGGTCAAGCTGAGACCATTCTCCTGGGGAGGGATCCAAAGGTGTCCGACCCACCGACGGTCCCTGCAGAGGCCTCAATCAGGAGGCAGAGCTGTCCCGGTTGGGGATTTCATAGCTGGAGGGTAAGGCCTACAACCAAGGACCTCAGTGACAGCCCAAGGCCCAAAGGGCCAAATAGAGTTGGTAAGCCCAGAATGGAGGCCTGCCTGTCTATAGACACTAGCCCCATCGGCCCCTGAACAGCCATTACCAGCAAAGATCTAGGGAGGATGGCATGTATCTGAGACGCCTGCCTCCCCATGCACACATATGCACCCTTCTCAAAACAACCTCTGGGCCAGGCAGCAACTCGAGCCCTATGTCTCCCTCTCCTAATTTTGTCTTTAAAGGTGAGAAGTCAGATTCATCAGATTTAAAAGGCATTTCACCTTAGTACACTGAGGAAAGAACTATTTCTCAAGTTTGTGGCACTAGGAACCCTCTCAAGTTGAGAGACCACTCATTGACCATTTTTTCTTAAATAACTTTTTAAAAGACATGTTGGGGCACCTGGGGGCTCAGTTGGTTAAGTGTCTGCCTTGGACTCAGGTCATGATCCCAGGGTTCTGGGATCAAGTCCCAAGTCATCAGGCTCCCTTACACAACGAGGAGTCTGCTTCTCCCTCTGCCCCTCCCCTCACTGGTGCTCTCTCAAATAATTTTTTAAAAGTGTGCTGTTAACCACAATCAGAAAAACTTGTAAGGGAAACCCTAAACTAGAGAGTTATCCAAGGATGAAGGCTCCTGGGGCACCTGAGTGGCTCAATGGTTGAGCATCTGTGTTTGGCTCAGGTTGTGATCCTGGGGTCCTCAGATCAAGTCCCACATCAGGCTCCCTGCTCTGTGAGGAGCCTGCTTCTCCCTCTACCTGTGTCCCTGCCTCTCTGTCTCTCATGAATAAATAAAATCTTTAAAGGAAAAAAAAAAAAAAAAGGATAAAGGCACCTAAGGGCACACGCCCCACGTGAGTGGGGGTCCAGGCTGGATCAGGTACCAAATACAGAGTGGGGGTTCAGGTCTTCCTTCTACATGATGAAATCCCACCACGACAAGCTGTGTCCCTCTCCACAAGGTTTCAGTTTTCTGGGGTTCAAACGGGTCTTTTCACAGATCGTGTTAAAAGTTCCTTCTCAGTGAGTCTAGACTGGCATTTAGAAATGTGTTCAAAAAATACCACATTATCTAACTTTCTGTTTTATGCAGTGTGATTCTCTATGACATGTAATTAAAATTCATCTCCACCAACGTTACTGAACACCTTCTCACAAATTCCAACACTGTTCCCACATGCATTACATTTTTTTCTCTTGCTAATACATTGAATGCCTGTAACAGGTATAACATTTCATATAATTTGCAGCAATTTCTTGGAAACCTTTGGTAAATACCTCAATTGTTGGTTGGCAGCAAGCCTTGAGCAACTGACAGAGTTCCCTGTAAGGGCTTCTTTAAAGAGGCAGCTCCTGGACTCCTGCCGCAGACAAGGAGCACTGCAAAAAAGTGGTAATCATTTAAGACCTTTAGAAATACCTCTTTTGAGAAACAGCAAATGCAGAGGAGAGAGTTGTAATAATCCGTCTTTTCAGAAGGTTCTGTTCATTGCCTGCAAAGAAGAAAATCTATAATGACCATTTTGCTAAGATTGCCACTTAACCTCTATTAACCCAATAAAACTTTGCTTTATTATTAATGCTGCCATTAAACTGGCCTTTAAGGTCCTCATTAGCTAATTACTTTTGCTCTATATTTCCTTCTGTTTGCAGCATTTCCAGGCAGATGCAGGAAAGGACAAGCCACTAGAGCTTATGTTCTGGCTTCCAGACATGAGTGGATCTGACACTGGTTGTGCTAGAATGTTCTTCATACTTCCTTGGTCTGCTTATCAGCTTTGTCCATTCTTTCCGTCAGATACTGAGTCATTATGCATGTGTTTGAGAGACAGAAGAAATTCAGCACTGCTCTGGGTGCTGGCAGGATGGGACGTAATCTTACTAACTAGAAAACATTGGCTGACGCCGGCATAGGCGGTATTGAGAAAGAGCCTGAATGTTCTCTGGGAGATAACCTCACTGCAGAGGCTGGGGACAGTTTGCTTGTAGGCTAAGACTTAATCCTTGAATAGCAGAGAAGTTTGCCTTTCCCATCCATTGCCAAGAAATGCCATTAATCTTTAGAGCAGTGCCAGAGTTTCCCCCAGCTGAAAAGTTTGCACAAAGACAAAGCTTCCATTCCACAGGAGGGAGAGAGTGCCCCTTCCCACCACCACCACCATCAGAACCCAAGCACTGATTAGCTGGTCAGCAGCATTGCCACCTGAGCTACATCCCGTGGGCAGACCTGGGTACCTTGTGGAAATCTCCAGATCAATGTGCAACTAAGACTGTTTTACTCATGGCCTAATGAAGCATGAAATTGCTTGGGGAAATTCAAGTTGTAGGGGAAGGTTTGAGCTATGAATTGAGGCAGCAGAAATTCAGATGCATGAACAGAAATCGTAAAGCCAGAATAGGGAACATCCATGACATAAAACCTGCTCAAATGACCCCATGTTATTGATATTTCACATGCCCTGTTGTGCTGGGATGCCCATGCCATGGTCATAAACACTCATGTCACCCATCTGGTGAGTTACAAGGATATTTATCCAGACCTGGTATTAAAGCCTCCAAGAGAGTTCAAAATGAAAAATGGCACAATGATGCACTCTGTTGGCAAGTCTGGAGAAAGAGGCTTTCCAGCAGTCTGGGGGCAGTCATACAACCCACTTAGAGGGCGATATGGTCAAAATTGCAAGTGATGAGTGCATTGACTTTTGACCCAACAAAGCCACTTTGAAGACTTTGTCTTCCAGCTACACCCCTTGTACCTGGTTATTCTCTGCCGCATTGTCACCTGAGATTATACCCAAGTGCCCACTTCATTTCGTGCCCACTTTATTTCAATGGAGAAATAAAGAACAGTGCATCCATCAGAGAATGAACTAGCAAGGCAGGGCTCCCTCGCCACTGAGATGGAAAGGGGACAACATGGTACAGAACAAAGAGCAGACAATAAGGATTTTGGTAGTGTTTTTTTTTTTTTTTTTTTTGGTAGTGTTTTTATAACAAGACACCAGAAGGATGCACAAGGAATAAGACAATAAAACCTCCAGGTTTGGGGGACACCTGGGTGACTCCGTTGTTTGAGAGTCCAACTCTTGGTTTCAGCTCAAGTCATCATCTCTGGGTTGTGAGATCCAGCCCCGCATGCTTGGCAGAGAGTCAGCTTTAGAATCTCTCCCATTCCCCACTCATGTGCTTACTGTCTTGCCCTCTAAAATAAATAAATCTTAAAAAAAAAAAAAATCAACCTCCGGGTGTGGGGCTTGGTAGTTGAAAGGAAAACTGTGAGTGAGATTTCCCAATGGAGGCTCCAGTCTTCAACTGATTTTTTTGTTACATGGTTGTATTAGCTACTGAACCCTCCCGCAAAAAAAGGGTACCAATTTCCCACAAGTTGAAGCCCTAGGATGGTATTAGCAGAGCATTGATCACTAAGACCATGGGTTCTCTCTGACACCTTATTTGGTGCAGCTGCTTTTGTTTAACAGAAGTGGCAATGGGGGCCCAGAGACATGAAACCAGTTAGCCAAGTGGGTGCTGCCACCAACCAATTATCCAATACCCCAAAGCCCAGGATGCCTCAGGTTCTAAGCAAGAATCCCCCAATTTTTGCCTCTCACACCTGAGTGACCAGTTAAAATGAAAGTTTTAGAGATCTTATCAAGCTTTTACTATCTACTTTCCCTAACACATCATTATAAGTGCTGTACCAGTATGGAAATGCCATTTAGAGCCTTCTCACACCATCAAACTGCCTATACTTTTTCCAGAATCTATTTCTCCACTTTTTTTCTTTATCCTGCTTCCTCCTTGTACTTTACTCCTGGTTCTTCCATAATCTTAGGGCCTCGTGCCATGTTTTTTTGTGTGTATGTACCTTTAAGCATACAAAAGAAAGAATCAATCTTTCAAATTGTTCTTAAACCAGCCAGCATAGTATTAAACCCCACATAGCGGGCTGGAGCTGGACCAGAACATCGTGACAAGACTGCCCTCTTGTGGTGTGTAGCTACTCCTGTTAAGTGCAGATCTATAATCTTGGACTCCAAGAGAATAAACGGTCAGATTTCTTTATTTTATGGTTAATAAACTGTTTCTTTTTAAAACTTTATTTATTTATGAGGGACACATGCAAAGGGAGAAGCAGGCTCCCCATGGGGAGCCCGATGTAGGACTCGATCCCAGGACCCCAGGATCACGTGGAAGGCAGGCGCTAAACCGCTGAGCCACCTAGGAGCCCCTAATAACGTGCTTCTAGTTACCATCTCTATCAGAATTTTCCAAGGTGATACTCTGGTCTTGGATTTGCGGCGAACTAGCGGATGAAACTGTAAAATGAGAGGAGTTGAGCTAAACAGCCAGTTAGGATCGACGCCTAGGTCTTGAAGCTGAATGAGAAACACGGTAAGTGTGACTCTTGTTTTAACAAGCGCCCTGCGAGATTCTGTTACTCAGTTTTGAGAGCCATGGATCTCTGCTTCTGTGTGGGAAGTGGGTCAATTTCCCCCACCAATGAAAACTACCAGCCAGTGTAAACTGATTGCATGTGGCAGTGATGCTAAGGGAGAATGTGTGTCCTGCATCTGCCTGGGATCACAGCTGTGAGTTCATGCTGGACGAGCTGTCTGACAGCCCTCGAAACAGATGTCTGAGGTCCAAAGGTTTTCTTTGCAATTCTCCTCAAAATGCCACCTTTAACACGCTTGCACTTGTATGAACTGTCGGGGACATGGTCATCAGCACCTACTGTTTGCCTTTGTTGTGCACCCCTAAGAAAGGCCCCAGTCCCCACCCACACCTGAACTCAGAGGGCACTCTGAAAATGTGCCCTCCAGACCAGCAAATAGAAGAGAAGACTCAAAAATGATGTGCTTTATTATCACAAACTGGAAGTGGTCTTTTAAAAAATCATTTTATTTGTATTCATTGTGACAGGTGTACTCTCAAATCCCCTATCCCCCATCCTGCCACCCACCTCCCCTCTGGTAACCATCAGTATGTTCTCTAGTTAAGAATCTGTTTCTTGATTTGTCTCTCTCTCTCTATTTTTCCATTGCTCATTTGTTTTGTTTCTCAAATTCCACATATAAGTGAGATCATATAGTATTTGTCTTTCTCCAACTGACTTATTTTACTTAGCATTATAATTTCTAGCTCCATCCACGTCTTTGCACATGGCAAGATTTCATTCTTTTTCATGGCCAAATAATATTCCATTATATATATAATATAGAGAGAGGCAGAGACACAGGCAGAGGGAGAAGCAGGGAGCCTGCTGTGGGACTCAATCCTGGGACCCCAGGATCACACCCTGAGCTGAAGGAAGATGCTCAACCACTGAGCCACCCAGGTGCCCCATATCATACTGTTTTAATTACTACTACTTTGTAATCTAACTTGAATCTGGAGCTGTGTTTTTCTCCAGCCTTGTTTTTCTTTTTCAAGATTGCTTTGGCTACTCGAGATCTTCTGTAGTTCCATACAAATTTTAGGATAGTTTGTTCTAGTTCTGTAAAAAATGCTGTTGGTATTTTGATAGAGATTGCATGAAATCTGTAGACTGCTTTGGGTAGTAGAGACATTTTAGCGATATTCCTTCTTCCAGTCCATGAGCTGGAATGTCTTTATATTTCTTTGTGTCATCTTCAATATATTTTATCCATGTTTTATAGTTTTCAGAGTACAGGTCTTTGACCTCTTTGGTTAAGTCTATTCCTCAATATTTTTTTGGTCTTGGTGCAATTGTAAATGGGATTGTTTTCTTAATTTCAGTTTACGCTACTTCATTATTAATGTATAAGAATGCAACAGATTTCTGCTCATTGATTTTGTATCCTGCGAACTTACTGAATCCATTTATCAGTTTTAGTAGTGTTTTGGTGGAGTCCTTAGGATTTTCTGCATATATCATTATGGCATCTGCAAATAGAGTTTTCCTTCTTCCAGTTTGGATGCTTTTCATTTCTTTATATTGTCTGATTGCTGTGGCTGGGACTTCTAACACTGGTGAATAAAAGTGGTGAGAGTGGACATCACTGTCTTGTTCCTGACCTTAGGGGAAAGGCTCTGTTTTTCACCATGGACTATGATGTTAGCTGTGGATTTGTCATATATGGCTTTTATTATGTTGAGGTATGTTTCCTCTAAATTTACTTTGTTGAGGGTTTTTATCACAAAATGGATATTGTACCTTGTCAAATACTTTTTCTGTATCTGTGGACATGATCATATGATTTTTATCCTTTGTTGTACTGATATGATGTATCATACTGATCATTTGGTGAATGTTAAACCACCTTTGCATCCTGGTAATAAGTCTCACTTGATCATGGTGTATGATTTTTTTAATAAATTGTTGTATTTGGTTTCCTAATATTTTGTTGAGGATTTCTACATCTATAGTCACGAAAGTTATAGGCCTATGGTCCTCTTTTTTGTTTATGTCTTTATCTGGTTTTGGAATTAGGGTGATATTGGCCTCATAGAATGAACTTGAAAGTTTTCCTTCCTCTTGTAGTCTTTGAAATAGTTGGAGAATGGGTATTAACTCTTCTTTAAATGTTTCGTAGAATTTGCTTGGGAATTTGTCTGGTCCTTGACTTTTGTTTGTTGGGAGTTTTCTTTTTATTATTATTAACTCATTTTCTTTGCTGGTGATTGGTCTGTTCAAATTTTCTACTTCTTCCTGCTTCAATTTTGGTAGTTTATATGCTTCTAGGAATTTACTCATTTCTTCTAAGTTGTGCAATTTGTTGGCATATAGGTTTTCATAATATTCTGTTGCAATTGTTTGTATTTCTGTGGTATTTGTTATATTTCTCCTCTTTCATCAGTAATTTTGTTTATCTGGGTCCTCTCTTATTTTCTTTTTTTTTAATTTTTATTTATTTATGATAGTCACACAGGGAGAGAGAGAGAGAGAGGCAGAGACATAGGCAGAGGGAGAAGCAGGCTCCATGCACCGGGAGCCTGATGTGGGATTCGATCCTGGGTCTCCAGGATCGCGCCCTGGGCCAAAGGCAGGCGCCAAACCGCTGCACCACCCAGGGATCCCTCTTATTTTCTTTAATGATTCTTGCTAGAGGTTTACCAGTTTTGTTTATCTTTTCAAAGAACCAGCTCCTAGTTTCATTGGTCTATTCCATTGTTTTTTAAGTTTCTATATCATTTGATTCTGATCTAATTTTTATTATTTCCTTCCTTTTGCTGGGTTTGGATTTTGTTTGCTCATCTTTTTCTAGCTTCTTTAGGTATAAGGTTAAGTTGTTTATTTGAGATTTTTCTTGCTTTTTTTGAGGTAGGCCTGTATTACTATAAACTTCCCTCTTAGAACTACTTTTGCTGCATCCCAAAGATTTTGGAGCATTTTATTTTCATCTTCATTTGTTTCCATGTAATTTTTTATTTCTTCTTTGATATCCTGGTTGACCTGGTTGATTCATTATTTAGTAGCACGTTATTTAACCTCCATGTGTTTGTGGTCCTTCCAGATTTTTTCTTGTGGTTGATTTCTTGTTCCATAGTATTGTGGTCAGAGAAGATGCATGGTATGACTTCGATGTTTTTTAATTTGTTGGGGTTTGCTTTGTGGCCTAATGTGTGACACATTCTGGAAAATGTTCCATGTGCACTTAAATGTGTATTCTGTTGTATGTTCTGAATATATTTGTTAAATCTCTTCTCCAGTGCAACATTCAAAGCCACGGTTTCCTTGCTTTCTGTTTGGATGATCTATCCAACAGTGTAGGTGGGGTGTTAATGTCCTCTACTGTTATTGTATCACTACCAATTATTTCTTTTATGTTTCTCATTCATTGTTTTAGGTATTTGGGTACTCATATGTTAGGTGCATAAATATTTACAATTGTTAGATCATCTCATTGGATTGTCTCCTTCATTATGGTATAGTATCCCTTCTTCGTTTCTTGTTATAGTCTTTGTTTTAAAGTCTATTTTGTCCAATAGAAGGATTGCTACCCCAGCTTTCTTTTGGTTTCCATATGCCTAATAAGTGTTTCTCCATCCCCTCACTTTCGATCTGCAGGTGTCTTTTGGTCTGAAATGAGTTTCTTGTAGGCTAGAAATGGTCTTAAGTTTCAACTGGCCCTGCTGCCAGACAGAAGAGTTCAATCATTTCAGTGAAGTTTAAAACAATGGAGAAATTCTACTGACCTAGTATAATTTGTTTTCTTCTCTACATGTTCTGGGCTTCCTGACATTTTCCAGTAAATATTTTATTTGGTTAAATGAGAAAAAAGGAAACATCTATGCCATTGCAAAATCCATTTTATTTCTAAGTATTTCTTAGTAATAGAGCCAAGTGCTTTGGCTAAAAGAGGGCAAACATCAGAGGCAATGGTGAGAAGCTGTGTAACTTATGAACAGACAGGAATTGCCCATGACACTTGCCTGGAACATACATCAGGCTCAACCCACCTCTACTTTACTCCTTTGTGAAATTGTGTGATGTTAAGAGAGCAAAGCTGACAGAAACTTAAAGATCCTACAGAGAACTCTGATCTCGCGCTGGAACCACTTGTGTCATAAGGGGCCGGTCAGGGGCCAAAAACTTTGCCAGTTATTTGAACAAAAAGAATTTTTAAAAACAGTCTTATTTCTGTTGATGAACAATAAACTGCACATATTCTAAATATACAATTTGGTAAGTTTTGATATACATATTAAATGCCTCACTGCTATGGTCTGAACGTGTCTCTGCCAACACCAAATTCCTATGTTGAAATCCTAATCTCCAAGGTAGGTATTAGAAAATGGGGCCTTTGGGAGGTGATTCAGTCATGAGGGTGGAGCCCTCTAGAGTGGGATTACTGTCCCTATAATTGGGACCCCACAAAGCTCCCTAGAATCTAAGTGAGGACACTGGAGAACATATCAAAAGGTTTGAGATGTGGAGGTGGACACTCATCCAGCCATTCTGGCACCTCGATTTCAGACTTCCAGCCTCTAGAACTGTGAGAAATAAATGTCTGTTGTTTATAAGCCACCCATCCTGTGGTACTTTGTTATGGCAGCCCAGAGGGACCAAGGCAACTACAATCAAGATAGTAGACTTATCTATCATCTTCAAAAGTTACTCCTTCCTTGCCCCCAACCCCTATCCCAGGCAACCACTGATCTGCCTCAGTCACTATAGGTTAGTGTGCATTTTCTAGAGCTTTGTATAAATAGAATCATACAGTAAGTATGTACTTTTCTGATCAGGCTTCTTTCACACACACTAGTTATCTTAAAATCCATCTATGTTACTGTGCATACCAATAGCTCATTCCATTTTATTTTTATTTTTTTTAAGATTTTATTTATTTATTCATGAGAGACACAGAAAGAAAGGCAGAGACACAGGCAGAGGGAGAAGCAGGCTCCCTGCAGGAAGCCTGATGTGGGACTCGATCCTGGGACTCCAGGATCACGCCCTGGGCCGAAGGCAGATGCCAAACCCCTGAGCCACCCAGGGATCCCAGATCATCCCATTGTATTGCTGAGAAGCATTTATCCTTTGAGCATACCACAGTTTATCCATTCAACTGTTGATGGATATTTGCATTGATTGTAATTGAGACTATTACACATAAGGCTGTTATGAGCATTCACATGCAAGTCTTTGTATGGACATATGCTCTCATTATCCCCAGGCAATACTTATGAGTGGAATGGCTGGATCATATAGTAGGTGTGATTTAACTTTTTAAGGAACTTTCAAACCATTTTCCATTTTATATTCCTACTAGCACTGTGTGAGAATTCCAGTTCTTTCATATACTTGCCAACACTTGTAATATGAGTCATTTTAGCCATTCTAATAAGTGTGTAGTAGAAACTCATGGTGGGGGATCCCTGGGTGGCGCAGCGGTTTAGCGCCTGCCTTTGGCCCGGGGCGCGATCCTGGAGACCCGGGATCGAATCCCACGTTGGGCTCCCGGTGCATGGAGCCTGCTTCTCCCTCTGCCTGTGTCTCTGCCTCTCTCTCTCTCTCTGTGACTATCATAAATAAATAAAAAATTAAAAAAAAACAAAAAAGAAACTCATGGTGGTTTTAATTTGCATTTTCTTCGTGACTAATGATTGTGAGCATCTTTTCATATGCTTGTTGGCCATCTATATATCCTCTTGGTAAACTGTTTAAAGCTTATGCCTATTTAAAATACTGAGTTTGTTTTCTCTTTCTTTCTTCCTCCTTTTCTTTCTTTTTTTAATTTTTATTTATTATTTATGATAGTCACAGAGAGAGAGAGAGAGAGAGAGAGAGAGGCAGAGACACAGGCAGAGGGAGAAGCAGGCTCCATGCACCGGGAGCCCGACGTGGGATTCGATCCTGGGTCTCCAGTCCAGGATCGCGCCCTGGGCCAAAGGCAGGCGCCAAACCGCTGCGCCACCCAGGGATCCCTCTTTCTTTCTTTCTTTCTTTCTTTCTTTCTTTCTTTCTTTCTTCCTTCCTTCCTTCCTTCCTTCCTTCCTTCCTTCCTTCCTTCCTTTCATACTTTCTCCTTTTCTTCTTTTTTTTTTTGTCTTTAATCTCTCTGGTTAAGTTTATTCCCTGGTATCTTATTCATGTTGATGCAAGTATAAATGGGATTGTTTTCTTAATTTCTCTTTTTGCTATCTCATTATAGTGCATAGAAATGCAACTGATTTCTGCATATGAATTTTGTGACCCACAACTTTACTTAGTCATTTATTAGTTCTAGTAGTTTTTTGGTGGAGTCTAGGATTTTCTATATATAGTATTATGCCATCTACAAATAGTGCAAGTTTTACTCCTCTCTTACCAATTTGGATGCCTTTTATTTCTTTTTCTGTCTGATTGCTGTAGCTAGGCCTTCCAGTACTATGTTGAATAAAAGTGGTGAGAATGGACATTCTTGCCCTGTTCATGATCTTAGAGGAAAAGCTCAGTTTTTCCCCATTAAGGATGATATTAGCTGTGGGTTTTTCATTTTTGCCTTTATTATGTTCAGATATGTTCCCTTTAAACCTACTTTGTTGAGAGTTTTTGTCATGAATGGATGTTGTACTTTGTCAAATGATTTTTCTACATTCATTGAGATTATCATATGGCTTTTATCCTTTCTCTCATTAATATGATGTATCATGTTGATTGATTTGTGACTACTGAACAACCTGTAGGAGTGCTGACAACACTGACTCCATCTTTAGCCCTCTATCTTGTTCATACCCACACAGTGACCTCCCTTGGGGCTATGTCTTCCAGGTCCCTTAAACATTAATGTCTGCCCTAACCAGAATGAGGGAAGGTTTGATCTGATCTTCCCTAAAGTGGCACAAAGAAGGTGCCACTTTAGATAACTACCCTTTGGCCTCACTACCATGATCCCCTCATCCTATAAACCTGGTGGATAAGGATCCAGATGGGGGTAGAGAACAGCTATGTAGCATCTGGAACATCATCCACCTGATCCCCCCTGTCAATGAGTTACCCTGAATATAATCCTGTGTAAACAGTATGGAGTGATTTGCTTCATTTGTCAGTCTCAGAGTGCTCTTTACTGTCCCTTCTCTACCTTCTAATAATTAGTGACAAATATAAAACAAGCGTGGGTAAAGGGACTGGGCAGGGGGGAAAGCCCAGCATCTGTGGGGATATCTAGGGCAGCCAACCATCTATGTATGGAGCCACGTTTTTTTAGCATTTTGGACTAGTGCATGAATAAACCAATCCATTGCAACCATAGCTGCTATGGTGGCTGATTTAATGAAATTGAAAGAGTTTGTCATAAGGGAAATAGGTTGAAAACAGAAAAACAAAGTGTCCTGCCGATGATAAAATGGTAGAAAAGGGTCTCATCAAGGGCTCTTGTAAACAATTGTGGCAACATCTAGTATTATCTGGGATCCTGAGAGAAAATATGGACAAACAACGCAATTGGGTCTGGCTAAGTCTATAGATGGCATCGCTCGAAGGGCATCTCCTAGTCCCACAGTTTGTCATGGGACGGTAGGTTGGAATAATGGATATTGCCAGAGGATGCGATGTTTTATCATTATACAGATGATGTTATGTAAATTTGTGATGATTTTTCCTCCCCGCGTCAAGCAGCTGTGTCATTACAGGCATACCTAAAGTCACAAGAATGGCAGTAAGTACTGACAAGATCCCAGGCCTGGGTCAATCAGTAAAGTTGCGGGGCTGTGACGTGGGCAGGTAAGACAAAGGTGATGCCAGAGGCAGTCATTGATAAAAGACAAGCCTTCCCAATCCCTCAAGTAGTAAAAGAATTATAGGCTTTTGTTGGTTTATTGGGTTACCTTTTGTTCTCCATTTGCACATTTTATATACCTTAGTTTAGAAGGGAAGCAGATGGGATTCGGGTGCTAACCAAAAGGAAGCTTACTTGAAGACAAAAATGGCAGTTAAACAAACAGAGGCCCTGTAGATACTGATACCAGATGTGAGTTGTGAACTAGACATAAATTCACATCCAGAAGGGTTTGACTGGGACTTGTGGCGATGACAAAATAGGAAACAAATCCCATTAGGATTCTGGTCTCGATCATGGAAGGGAACAGAAACCAGGTATGGTCTCATCAAGAAACAACTAGGAGCTGTGTATCTTGCATGACAACAGACAGAAGACTGACTGGCCGCCCATGGTGCTATGAAGGTCCCTACCAGTAGGAGGATGGAATTAGGACATGTTCAGCAAACCCAAGAATACCTGTGCCCAGATAAGCACCTTACAGAAAAGGCACGCTTCCCTATGGCAGAGGAGTGCTCACAATGCCAGCCCGCTGTCTCATGAACTGTACTTGTTACCAAGGCTTGTAATTTCACATTGACCCAGCCCAACTTCCAGAAGTTGCCAACATGTGGCCTCTTCCCCTCCCTAAGTAAAGGAAGGAGTGATACATGGATGGCAGTTACTGGGCAAGCCCCCCTATTTGGCATTCCTCTGCTGTCTGACTGGATTCTTGTAACTGGAGCCCAAGGGTGCAAGAGCTCCTGGGTCGGGGGTGTCTAACAGACTAGGTTTGGCCAAAACAGGCCAGGTTTGCTGACAAAATCCGAAGGCAGAGAGACAAGGAAAGGAAAAAAGAAAGGAATTTATTTCAGTGAGGCCAATACCGGGAAGACAGCAGACTAATGTCTCAAAGACTGTTTCCCACGTACTGAAAATACTTCTAGGTTCATATAAGGAGAGTAAATTGTCCTTATATATTCCTCATATAAGGAGAATTGGGAACAAAGGTTGGTGGGTATGTGCAAGTGGGAAGTGAAGATCAGGTCATTGTCTTGGGGTCAATCACACAGAGTCTTGCTGGCATCAGGGCAGTTGTTGCGGTTCCCATCATGGGATGCTTTGCCCACCAGGTCTTGGAGTTTAAGATAGGCTGGAAATAACTGAATCCATTAGAAAGTACAGACTCAGGTCAGAATGGAGGTAGCTGACATCCTCTTTCATTCTGATGTACTTTGGTTCAAAGAAGGAACTAAACAAAGTAGCCAGTGAGCAGAATTGAGAGCAGTATGGATTGCATTGACACGTGAACACTTGCCCATGGATTTGGCCACTGAGAGCAGAGCAGCGTGGAAAGGGTTGATACCATGGATGCCGCAATGGAATAAAGAATGCTGGGCCATTCTAAATAGACTCCTGTGGGGAGTGGAACTGTGGAGAGATTTTTGGGAAGTATGCATTAAACCCTGTGCAGCCATCCAAGTATGACATGTGTCCATCCATTCCCCATCCACACAGCTGGGCAATCATGAGGCAGATGCTCTAGATCTGGTGCAAGCCCTTCTGCTAGAGGCATTGCCTACCTCACCAGAGATAGCAGAATGAGTCTACCGTAAATCTATTTGGGACATAGTAAGAAGACTACATTTGCCTTTAAAATATTCTGATCTACAAGCTGCTGACAAGGACTGGCCCCCAGTGCCACCTCAGGCAACGGCTGTTGCACTATACCTGGGGCATATCTGGTAGACTATTTCTTGCTGAAAAATAGATTACATAGGCCTCTCACTGGTATCAGAAGGGCACAAATATAGGCTGACCTGCGAGGATATGCCCGCAGGATTTGTACAAGCCTTTGCCTGTAGAAGAGCAATCAGGCTGCAATTATAAAGGGATTAATAAAACTAGAGGGCAAGTATGGAACACCATCTCAAATAGTGATCAAGGGACACATTTTACTGGCCATGATGTCCAAGAATGGACAGAGGGCTGGGATATATTCTGGAGTTTGCACCTGCCATACAATCCTATTGCTGCAGGTCTAATCAAAAGGATGAGTAGGCTAATAAATAACACATTAAAGATGTTGTCACCAGATGGCCCTCTCAAAAGATGGTCTCCACGGCTAACAGAGGCAATTTGACTCCTTGATGCCACACCCACAGCAGGACAGACATTGGTATATGAATGCCTAACCATCTACACCCCCACAGCTCAGGTCCAATGGGTATATATACTGTCAGGAGGTTTGAGGCCTATCTGATGGGAAGACAGACTCGTTTTGTGATTGCCACAAGGCCTCCCACCTGGTAAGACTTTCAACTCATTGGAAATTGACTTGGAGTACCCTCCTCCCCTAGGTGGCTCAGTGTCCTAATTCCTTGGGACCAAAAGCTCATATCCGTATTACTCTTTTTTTTTTTTTAAGATTTTATTTATTTATTCATGAGAGACACACAAAGAGAGAAAGGCAGAGACCCACGCAGAAGGAGAAGCAGGCTCCATGCTGGGAGCCCGACGTGGGACTCGATCCTGGGACTCCAGGACCACGCCCTGAGGGAAAGGCAGATGCTCAACAGCTGAGCCACCCAGGCGTCCCCGCATCTGTATTATTCTTAACCCCTTGTTCTACATTGGTCAAAATCTAAGACACATTCAATTAACTGCTTCTGAACCTCTGACTCTTGGTACTGATGTAGGGTTGTTAGTGTGGGTGCCGATTGAAATGCCTATGTATAATATGGACACACCTTCTGATGATGTTAAGGGTCAAAATATATGGTATCATCCCCAAGGCAAGATACCTAAGCCAAGGGTGATATTGGCTCATGGGGACCAAACTGCTACTCTGTAGTTGCTAAATGAAATTTTGCCATATTTATTGCCTATAAAACATTTGTCTTATTGCTTCAGCCTCGCATTGTTGATGCTTCTGTTGCATCAGGAAACATCATCCTGTCATGGGTCATCACTTATGCTGAAGTTCACAATCACTCCATCTGTAAGGTCTACAGAGAGAACCCCTTTATAGGGTTGCTGAGGAACCATAGTTCTAAGTATTTCCTTTGTCTTATAGGGATATTAATATTGCTATTGTGGCATAGGGATACAAGTCCCCTCCTGGCTCTATAGTCATCATGGAAGAATGGCATGTAAAGATTATAAGAGCCATAAAGATGGGGCGGGGTGGGGAGCGGTAAGTGCAGAACTACTGACAACACTAACTGCATCTTTGGCCCTCCATCTTGTTCAAGGCCATGCAATCTCCCTTGGGGCTAATGTTCTAGGCCCTGT
Organism: Canis lupus baileyi; assembly: GCF_048164855.1. Classification (NCBI taxonomy): domain Eukaryota; kingdom Metazoa; phylum Chordata; class Mammalia; order Carnivora; family Canidae; genus Canis; species Canis lupus. Next base: position 41,281,973 of record NC_132839.1, on the reverse strand, counting down.
GAGGGGTAATGTATGCCCTGACCAGAATGTGAGGAGGCTTGTTCTGATCTTTCCTAAAGTGGTACACAGAAGGCACCACTTTAGATAACAACCTTTTGACCTCATCACCATAATCCCTCACTCTATAAAAGCTGTGGGTTTAGGGTCAATGTGGAAGCAGAGAATAGCTGTGTAGCACCTGGATCATCACCCACCTGATCCCCCTGTCAGTAAGTTACCCTGAATAAAATTCGGTGTAAATAGTATGAAGTCACTTGTTTGGTTTCTCAGTTTCAAAGTACTTTCTTGGTCTGGAGGATATTTTACTGTGCCTTTCCTACGTAGTAATACCCCTGCATCCCTAGAGTAAATCCCACTTGATTGTGGTGACAATTTTCTTAATGCATTGCTGGATTCTGTTTATTAATATTTTGAGAAGTTTTGCATGTATGTTCATCAGTTATTGGCCTGTAGTTCTCTTTTTCTGTGGTGGCTTTATCTGGTTTTGGTATCAGGGTAATGCTGTCCTCATAGAGTGAATTTGGAAGCTTTCCTTCCTATTCTATTTTTTTTAATAGTTTGAGAAGAATAGGTATTAATTCTTCTTTAGATGTTTGGTAGACTTTTGTTTGGACTTTTGTTTGTTGGGATTTTTTGATTACTGATTCCATCTCATTGCTAGTAATAAACTGTTCAAATTTTCTATTTCCTCCTTGATTCAGTGTTTTTTTTTTTTTTGATTCAGTGTTTGAAGATGATATGTTTCTAGGAACTTATCCATTTATTCTAGGCAATCCAATTTATTGGCATATAATTTTTCATAATATTCTTATAATCCCTTGTATTCTTGTGGTGTTTGTTGTCATTTTTATTCCATCATTTCTTTTTTTTTAATGGAATTTTATTTTATTTTATTTTTACTATTTTATTTACTTATTCATGAGAGAGAGAGAGACACAGAGACACAGGCAGAGGGAGAAGCAGGCTCCACGCGGGGAGCCCGACATGGGACTCGATCCCAGGACTCCAGGATCGCACCCTGGGCTGAAGGCGACGCCAAACCGCTGAGCCACCAGGGCTGCCCTATTCCATCATTTCTAATTTTATTTATTTGAGTCTTCTTTTTTTCTTGATGAGTCTGGCTATAGGTTTATCAATTTTGTTTATCTTTTCAAAGAACCAGCTCCTAGTTTCATCTGTTCTATTTTTTTTTAGTTTCTATGTCATTTATGTATGCTCTAATCTTTATTATTTCCTCCCTTCTCCTGGCTTTGGGATTTGTTTGTTCTTTTTCTAGCTCCTTTAAGTGTAGAGTTAATTGTTTGAGATTTTTCTTGTTTCTTGAGATAGGCCTGTATTGCTATAAAATTCTATCTTAGAACAGCTTTTGATGCATCCCAAAGATTTGGGGCCATTGCATTTTCATTGTCTCCATCTATTTTATTTCTCTTTTGATTTCTTGACTAATCCATTCATTGTTTAGTAGTACGTTATTCAACCTAATGTATTTGTGTTCTTTCCAGACTTTTTCATGTGATTGATTTCTAATTACATAAGTGTTGTGGTTGAAAACGATGCATAATATGATTTCAAACTTTTTGAATTTGAAACTTGCTTTGTGGCCTAACGTGATCTATCCTGCGGAATGTTCCATGTGCATTTGAAAAGAATATGTATTCTGTTTTGGGATAGAATGTTTCGTATGTATGTGTTAGGTCTATCTAGTCTAATGTATCATTCAAAGTCACAGTTTGCTTCTTAATTTTCTGTCTGGATGGTCTATCCATTGACATAATTGGGTGTTAAAGTTCCCTACTATTATTGGATTACTGTCAATTTTTTCCTTTATAGCTTTTGATTGTTGCTTTATGTACTTAAAATGTTAAATCCCATCTTAGATGCATATTTACAATTGTTAGGTTCTCTTGTTGGATTGTTCCCTTTATTATTATGTGATATCCTTCTTTGTCTCTTGTTACAGCCTTTGCTTTAAAGTCTATTTTGTCCAGTATAAGTATTGCTACCCTGGTTTTCTTTTCACTTCCATTTGCATGGTAAATATTTTTCTGACCCTTCACCTTCAATCTGCATGTATCTTTAGATCTATAGTGAGTCTCTTGTAGATGGGTCTTGCTTTTTTATCTATTCAATGTATTTTGATTGAAGCATTTAGTCCATTTACATTTAAAGTAATTATTGATAGGTATGTACTTATTGCTATTTTGTTACTTGTTTTATAGGATATTTTTATAGTTCTTTGTTCCTTTCTTCTCTTGCCCTCTTCCTTTGTGGTTCAATGGCTCTCTTTAGTGTTATGCTTGGATATGCTCTTTTATCTTCATTTGTGGTGCATTATAGGTTTTTGATTTGTAGTTACCATTTGGTTCATATATAATATCTTAACTATATAGCACTGTATGTTAAACTGACAGTTGCTTAAGTTTGAACCCATTCTAGAAGCACTAAATTTTTACTCTCCGCCCGCCCAAGTTTTATGTATATGATGTCATACTACACATCCTTTTATTCTGTGAATTCCTTATTTTTATAGGTATCCTTGATTTTACTACTTCTGTGCTTTAACCTCCATGCTGGTTTTATAAATGATTAATCTACTACTTCTATTATATGTTTGCATTTGCCTATAATTCTTCCCTTTTGTAATTTTCTTACTCCTAATTATGGCCTTTTATTTCAAACCAAAGACCTCCTTTTATCATTTCCCATGATGCTACTTTATTAATGATGAACTCCTTTAATCTTTGTCTGGGAAACTCTATTTCTCCATCTATTCAGAATGATAATCTAGCTGGATAGGGTATTCTTGATTGCAGGGCTTTTTCCTTTCATCACTTTGAATGTATCATGCCACCACCCCCTTCTATCCTATAAAGTTCCTGATGAAAAATCAGCTTTATGGGGTTTCCCTTGTATGTAAACTGTCTTCTCCCCTCTTGCTGCTTTTCAAAATTCTTTATCACTACTTTTTTCTTCTTTTTTCTTTCTTTCTTTTCTTGTCTTTTTTTTTCTCCACTTTTTGCCACTTTAATTGCATTGCTTCTTGCTGTGAACCTCCTTGGGTTAATTTTTTGGGGGATTCTGTGTGCCCCCGGATCTTCCCAGATTAGGGAAGTTTTCAGCTATTATTTCTTTAAATACATTTTCTGCCCCTTTTTCTCTCTCTCTTCTCCTTCTGGCATTCTTATAATGTAATGTTATCATGCTTGATGATATCACTGAGTTCCCTTAAACTATTCTCATTTTTTATTCTTTTTTCTTTTTGTGTTTCAGCTTGGTTTCTTTCCATTACTGTGTCTTCCAGATTGTTGATCCATTCTTCGGGATCCTCTAGTCTGTTATTGATGCCCTCTAGTGTATTTTTAATTGTAATTATTGAGTTCTTCATCTTTGACTGGTTCTTTTTAGAATTTTCTCTCTCTGTTGACATCTCACTGATATTCTCCACTCTTTTCTCAAGCCCAGTGAGTATCTTTGTGACCATTACTTTGAATTCTTTATTAGACATACTCCTTATCCCCATTTCACTTAGTTCTTTTCCTATGGTTTTATCTTGTTCTTTCTTTTGGGATATAGTCCTCTGACTCATTTTATCTAATTCTATGTGTGTGTTTCTATGTGTTAGGAAGGTCAGCTGTGTATCCTGATCTTGAAAGTAGTAGCCTATGAAGAAGAGGTTCTATGGTGCCCTAGCACACTGCCCTTGTCTGGAGCTGCCATAGTTTTATAGTCAATCAGACCAGGTGCCTGCTGTTGGTTCATCTGCTAGATCTGGGGTCACACAAGACTGCAGGGCACTCCCTGTGCCGCCCACTGAGAGGTTTTTAGTGTTAGGCAGAGCCAGCAGTCGGACCAGATAGCTACTGCCTCCATAACACACACACACCAGTCTGTCTATTGGAACTGCAGTCATATAGAGTAGGGTGCTCTCCCTGTGCTGTCCTTGGATAGTGTTTGTTGTGGGTAGGGATGGCAGTCAGACCAAATGTCTTCCCCAAGTCTGTCTGCTGGGGCTGCAGTTACACTGATGGGCAGGGTGCCCTCTCTATGCTGTCAGTCCCTTATGGGGTTGCTTGTAGGGTTTTGAGAGCTGCTTTGGAGGGATGACTGTCAGGTGGGGCAGGTTGTACAGGATGGATCCAGCAGGGAATATGGGGTGGGGTGCACAGTGCTAGCAAATAGGTGTAGTTTTCTGGTTGGTTCCTGCAACTTTCCAGCTATCTAGAGCTAGAGAGGTTGCTAGGAGAGAAATGGCACCCACCCCAGCACTTTTGTTTTTTTTTGTTTGTTTGTTTGTTTTTTTAATTTTTATTTATTTATGATAGTCACAGAGAGAGAAAGAGAGGCAGAGACACAGGCAGAGAGAAGCGGGCTCCATGCACCGGGAGCCCGATGTGGGAATCGATCCTGGGTCTCCAGGATCGCGCCCTAGGCCAAAGGCAGGCGCCAAACCGCTGCGCCACCCAGGGATCCCAGCACTTTTGTTCTTAAAGAAGTCTCCTACAGATCCCTGTCCTTTCACTGCATGTTCTGGGATAGTAAATAAATCTCCTTTATGTATACTACAGTTACTTTTTCAAACTGCTGCTTCTATGCTGTCTCAACTGGGTTGTTTATTATGCTGGCTCTTTAAAGGTGGAGACTCAGTTTCCTATTGCCCTCTAGCACTCTCTGAGCTAGATCTGCTGATTTTTAAAGTGCCCAGAGTTAAGCACCACTGATTGTGAAAACTCACAGACTTAAGCCCTACTAGATTTCAAAGCCAAATGTTATGGGGATTCATCTTCCCAATGTGGGTCCCCCATGCCTGGGGTACCTGGTGTAGGATCTGATCCTCTCACTCCTCCATGCTTGTGGCATCCCTCTGTTTGTGATTAATCTCGCCAGGGGTCTGGCTCTCAGCTGCATCTCTGCCCCCCTACCCTTTGTGTTGTGGCCTCCTCTCTACAGTTAATGGTTAAAAGTCTGTTCTGGCAGGCTTCCAGGTCATTTTCAGAGTTAGCTGTATGTATACAGAGGTTAGCTCTTGTCTGCAGAATGACACACTTGGCTTGGGATCCTCCTACTCCACCACCTCCCCAGATAGTTGTTTTCTTTTTCTTGAGCCTTGAGAGTTTATATATTGAGTTTTGAGGGTTTATATATTCTGAAGATGAGTCCTTTATCACATATATGATTCGCAAATATATTCTCCCAGTCCGTGGATTATCTTTTTGTTGCCTTAACAATATCTTTCAAAGTGCAGACACTCTTAGACTGTGCTTTTCCTGCTGTAGCTAAGAAAAATTTGCCTGACTCAAGATTATAAAGGTTTTTCTTATGTTTTCTTCCAAAGTTTTATACTTTTAGGGTTTGTATTTAGGTCTATCAACTGTAGGAGATTTAGACCAAAGCTCATTTTCTCGTAAATAACATCAAGTGTTTTCAGCACAATTTATTGAAAAAGACCAGCTTTTCTCCACCAAATCGCATAGACTTTATTAAAATTAGTTTTCCATATATATATATGTGTGTGTGTGTGTGTGTGTGTGTGTGTATGTTTATTTCTAGATTTTCTAATCTGTTCCATTGATCTATTTATCCATCTCAATACCAACACTACTCTATCTTGGTTATTGTAGCTTTGTAATAAGTCTGGAAATCAGGTAATCTTAGACCTCCAACTTGGTGTTTATTTTTTAACTTGTTTTAGCTATTCTAGATAACTTTATATTCTATATAAATTTTAGAATCACCTTGTCAGTTTTTACAATGATGCCTGCTGGAATTTTGATAGATAGCACCTTTAGCTCAATTGGGACAGAAATGTCATCTTAACAATATGAAAAATTCTGACTTATGAACATAATATATCTTATATAAGTCTTCCTTAATTTCCCTCAACAATGTTTTATAGTTTTTAAAATACAGGTATTGGGACGCCTGGGTGGCTCAGTGGTTAAGCGTCTGCCTTTGGCTCAGGGCATGATCCCAGAGTTCTGGGATGGAGTCCCGCATCAGGCTCCTTGCATGGAACCTGCTTCTCCCTCTTCCTATGTCTCTGCCTCACTCTCTGTCTCTCATGAATAAATAAATAAATTCTTAAAAATAAAATAAAATAAAATACAGGTTTTTATATGTTTTGTTAGATTTAAGTATTTTTTATTTTTGATAATGAGAATATAATTTTTAAATTTCATTTTCCTGCTTTTTATGGGTAGTATATAAAAATACAATTGACATCTGCATATTGATCTCATGTTCTGCAACCATGCTAAATTTACTTAGTAGTTCTAATAACTGCAGTTCCATCTGATTTTCTACACAGATGATCATGTCATCTGCACATAATGATAGTTTACTTCTTCCTTTCCAATCTCCATAGTACTGATTTCCTATATTTATTTTGTTACACTTGTTACAACCTCCAATGTTGACTAGAAGTGTCTGATCTTGGGAGAAAAGCGATCAGTGTTTTACCTTTAAGTGTCCTGTTAGCTGTAGGTTTTTGGTAGATATACTTTATCAAGTTCAGGAAGTTTCCTTCTATTCCTAGTTTGCTGAATTTTATTAGGAATTGATGTTAAGGGGTGTCTGGGAGGCTTAGTCGATTGGGTGTCTACCTTTGGCTCAGGTCATGATCCCAGGGTCCTGGGATCAAGCCCAGCATGGAGCTCCTTGCTCAGCTGGGAATCTGCTTCCCCCTCTTCTTCTGCCCCTACCCACTGCTTGTGCTCATTCTCTCTCAAATAAATGAATAAAATCTTTTTTTAAAAAAAGGAATTGATATTAAATTTTGTTAAGTGCTTTTTCAGTGCCTATTGAGATGATCATATGATTTTTCTTTCTTAGTTTTTTAATATAGTGAATTATACTGATTTTCAAATATTAAACCAACCCCACTTGATTATGATATCATGAACACTCTACTTTTTTAAATTATAGAATTTATAAAACTCAACTTCATAAAATTTTGTTTAGAATTTCTATATCTATGTCCATGCGGGGTGTCTTGAGATATTGGTCTGTAGTTTTTCTTTTGTTTTTTTGTGATTTTCATATAAGGGTAATACTATCCTCATAAAATGAGTTTAGAAATATTCCCTCCTCTTCAATTTTCTGGGAGAGTGTGTGTAGAATTTTTTTCTCTCTGGATCTTATTTTGGATTATTTTTATGGCCCTGCCTTCAAGTCCACTATCTTATCTTCTGCAATGTCTAATCCCACCAAGTGTTAACCCCACCCAGTGTATGCTTTTTCTCAGACATTGTAGTTTTCATCTCTAGAAATTCTGTATGAGTCATACATATATGACTCATATATATATATATACACACACACACACGCACACACACATATATAATCTTCCATGTCTCTACTTAACTTTTTGAGTATATAAAATATAGTTCTAGTAAATGTTTTAATGATCTTCCTGTTAATCCTAACATCTCTGTCAATTATGAGTCAGTTTCACCTGTTTTTTCCTCAGTATGGGTCATGTTTCCCTGCATCTTTGCATGCCTGGAAATCTTTGATGCCAGAGATTATGAAATTTGCCTCATTGGGTCCTGATATTTTTGTATTCCCATAAATCTTGAGTTTTAGCCTGGGAAGCAATTAAGTGCCTTGGAAGTAGTTTGATCCTTTTGGGTCTGGCTTTTATGGTCGTTAGACAGGTTGAGAAGAGTGCTTAGTCCAGACTAATTATTTTCTGCTACGAGACAAGACTTTCCTGAGTACTTTACCCAATATCCTATTAATTACTACATTTACCCAATATCCTATTTTTCCTACATCCTATATATCCTACATTTTCCACTCTGATTGGTAAGAACAGGCACTTTTCCTGGCCTTCTGTTAATATTTGAGGGGGACCCTCCGCAGATTTCCAGAATTCTGTCTATAGTTCTCTTTTCTAGGGGTACTCTGTCTTGCAAACTCCAGTCACTTGAGTCTCCCCCAACTTTCATTCAGCCTCTTCAACTCTGGGAGTCAGCCAGGTCCCACTTGGGCTCATTCTTCTTGTTTTCTCTTAAAGATTTTATTTTTTAAGTAAACTCTACACACAGCATGGGGCTCAAATTTGCAACCCTGAGATCAAAAGTTGCATGCTCTACCTACTGAGCCAGCCAGGCACCTCCTGGGCTCACTCTTCTATATTGTACCTTGGAACTCTGAAATCAGTAACTAGAGGAACCATATGACCATCTTGCATGTTCCCATTTATCTAGGATCACTGCCTTTCATTATCTGATGACTAGCATGTTGAACCGTTATCTATTTGATTTGGTTGTTTCAAGTGGGTGGGTAAATGCAGACACTGCTATCCCCATTGTGGCTGGAAGTGGAAATCCAAAAAGAGAGAGCTTCATATAAAGAATTGTTTACTAGGTACAAAGCTGTTAACTTGTTCACCAAAGAGTAAGGGAAACGCTAAGATACCATGGAAGGAGTAGCTATGGAAGCAGCTACTATTCCTAGGACTGAGCGAACAATGGTAAGAGGTTAGGATTCTTACAACTTAGAATCTTAGAGGAAGGGCCCCACTCAGACATCTGAGGAGGGGACCCTGGACAGTAGTAAGTGGTAGTCTCTCCTGTGTTAGGGAAAACTGAACCCCATGAGCTACTGCTATAAGGAACTGCCTCTGCTGGAGTGAAGAAGCATAGCTGGGGTAATGCTCATAGGAAAAAAGAGGCAGACAGGAGAGAAAAGCCCCTTCACCACCCTTTTCAGCCTTGCAGCCTCCCTCTAGCACCTCCACCATTGGTAGTGGCTAACAAGGAGCTGCTGGCCAAGCAGAAATGTGGTTTGCCAAGTCCCAATCTATGCATCACAACCACTACCCACAGGAGAGTAGGACTAAATCTAACAATTAATAACCAGTTCACCAACCAAAGGAATAGTGAGTAGACTTCTCAACAAGGTGGAGAATGCCAATCCTTCTGCATACTTGTTTAGTTTCTAGAGTATGAATCAGCCCTTAATGTTAACATATTATACTGCACTGCAGGCATTATCAGAATATGTAATCCAATTATCCACAAGCCATGGCTGGCAAAAACTTGGCTAGATTTACTGCAAAAATATATCATGGCCTGATTATAACTGCAAGAAGATGAAAAAGTCTAGATAGCCAATAATAGGGGAATGGTTAAATTATGGTAGAGACAAGCAATGGGGTAGTATGATATTCTTTTATATTACATGTTATGTTGTGATATGTTATTTTAACAGTCGTAAATTTGCTCACATTTTTACCTCTTTTGTTGTTCTTCATTCCATCCTGCTTCTCCAACTTCCAACCAGGATCATTTTCCTCTATATTGAAGAACACCTCTTAGAATCTCCCTTGGTGCAGGTCTGCTGATTGTAAGTTCCTCAGTTTTTGTCTAAAAATGTCTTTATTTTGCCTTAATCATTGAAAAATAGTTTTCTTGGGTAGAGAATTCTAGGGTGGCAGTTGTTTTCTTTCAAGTCACTGTAGATCTCATTCCAGTGTCTGCTGGTTTCCAGCAGTTATTATGATAGAAGCCAGCTATCGATCTGACTAATCATCAAGAATAAGCTCCTATAAAGATGTTGTTTCCCTATGGCTGATTTTTAAGTTTTTTCTTTGTCTTTGGTTTTCAGTAGTCTTTTTTTTTTTTTTAGGATTTTATTTGTTTATTCATGAGAGACAGAGAGAGAGAGAGGCAGAGACACAGGCAGAGGGAGAAACAGGCTCCATGCAGGGAGCCCGACGTGGGACTCGATCCCTGGACCCGGGATCACACCCTGAGCCAAAGACAGATGCTCAACCACTGAGCCACCCAGGTGTTCCAGTTTTCAATAGTTTTACTGTATTATGCTTAAGTGTCTTCTTTGTATTGAATCTGATTGGGATCTGTCAGGTTTTCGAGTCTGTGGATTGATGTCTTTTATCAGGTCTGGGAAATATGTCTACCATTATTCCTTCAAATAACACTTCTGATTTTCTCTCTCCTCTTCTACTGTGACTACAATTCCAAATACGTTAGAACTTCTCTCTATATCTATGATGTATCAACTACAATCTTTACCTTGTCTTCTGTATTATTCAGCAGTTTTATTTCTTTGCTTCATTCCAGAATGTTTATTTTGACCTATCTCACAACTGATTCTTTCTTTAGTTTTGACTAATCAGCTATTAAACATGTCCATGAACCAGTATTTTCAGTTACCAACTTGTTTTCAACCCTAAAATTTATTTTTTTTTAAAGTCCTATGTCATTTTTTGATGTTTTTCACTTCTTTGACAAACATTTCAATCTTGCTTTTTTATCTCCTTGTACACGATAAACATCTCTGTTTACAGCATATTTTGTGGTACTGGGAGTTTAATGTCTTGGATCCCTGAGAGTCCATTGCCTGTTGTCTTTCCAGTTCTCCCTTATGTGGTCTTGTTCCCTCATATGTCTAATTATCTTTGATTGTGAGCTGGAAAGTTATGTGTGGAAATAATTTGAAGTCAAGGATAGGCTTGCCCTCCTTCAGAGAAGACTGTGATTGCTTCCGTCAGGCATCTGGGAACAGTTACAGTCCACGTTCATTCCGGTACCAGGCTGAGATTTCTCTGAGCCACCAAAATGATGGGAAGCCAGGCTGCAAACTCCGCTCAGGCCTTTAAAGTCAGGGTTGAGGGATTTACCAAGGTTCTCACCCTTGGCAGGCCCCTAATTCAGACAAGGTTTTCTAGTCTTGAGAGGCCAGAAATGAATGCAGCTCAGTCTCTCAGATATCTCTAGTACACTCACAAATGTCCCAGGACAAAAAAAATGGGTACCAGTGTTCTTTGTACACCTTACAGTGTTACTGTACCCTATGCCAAGATCTTGACCTAATGATTGCATGATTTAAAAAAATGTGAAACCTGGGCAGCCCTGGTGGTGCAGCGGTTTAGCGCCGCCTGCAGCCCAGGGTGTGATCCTGGAGACCCGGGATCGAGTCCCACGTCGGGCTCCCTGCATGGTGCCTGCTTCTCCCTCTGCCTGTGTCTCTGCCTCTCTCTCTAGCTGTGTCTCTATGAATAACTAAATAAAATCTTTAAAAAAAAAAAATGTGAAACCTATCTTGAATAGTTTTTTAGTTTCTTTTAGAAGGAAGCCTGGCCTGAATCACAGTAGAGGATGCTACTGAAAGCATCTTTTCTCCACTTGAGGGTCAGAGTAGTCAATGCCAATTGTGAGGCATATACAATGTAATCTTTTAAAAAGATTTTATTTATTTTACAGAGAAAGAGAACACAAGCAGGGGGAGCATCAGGCAGAAGGAGAGGGAGAGGCAGGCTTCCTGCCGAGCAGGGAGCCTAATGCGGGGCTTCATTCCAGGACCCTGGGATCATGACCTGAGCTGAAGGCAGATGCTTAACTGACTGAGCCACCCAGGTGCCCCTGTATGATGTAATTTCTTTTTAAAAAAATTCAAGTTGTTTTGCCACTTATTAGCAAGTCACTTTACTTTTCTGAGTCTGTTTCTTCATGGATCAAATGATAGGAATAATCTATTTTACAGGGTTAGAGTAGATGACGGATGTGAAATTGCTTTGGGACAAAGGCAAAAAACTCAAATACTATTATTTTGGCATTTTCCAAATGTAATTTTGCTTTTTACTAATAAAAATGAAGCTCTAGAAGTAAGTGGTTGAAGTATCTTTTTCAAATAAATGAAATGTTTATTTGAATTAGTCAAGCTCTTGAAGTTTGTGTATGGGTTCATCTATATTTTTTAAAGATTTTATTTATTTTATACAGAGAGAGGGGAAAAAAAGCAGCGGGGGGGGGGGTGGGGAGGGACAGGCAGAAGGAGGGGGAGAAGCAGACACCCCATTAAGCAGGGAGTCTAATGCAGTCTTCATCTCAGGACTCTGGGATCATGACCTGAGCTAAAGGCAGACGCTTAACTGACTGAGCCACCCAGGGGCCCTGAGTTCAATCTACATTTAAAATAGTTTTGGGGGATCCCTGGGTGGCGCAGCGGTTTGGCGCCTGCCTTTGGGCCAGGGCGCGATCCTGGAGACCCGGGATCGAATCCCACATCGGGCTCCCGGTGCATGGAGCCTGCTTCTCCCTCTGCCTGTGTCTCTGCCTCTCTCTCTCTCTCTCTCTGTGACTATCATAAATAAATAAAAATTAAAAAAAAATTAAAAAAAAAAGAAAATAGTAATTAAAAAATAAATAAATAAAAAAAATAAAATAGTTTTGGGTTCTTGGTTACTTGGATATGATCAGCTTCTAAAAATTTATTGTGCTGTATCCACGATGTGTGGATTTTGTGTATATGATTTTATATTTCAATAAAATGTTTAAGAACCAAAAATTTGTATCTTATTTGAATAGGTAATATATGCACATGGGATAACATTTGAAAGGTAGAAGGGGGTGGAAATATAGTTTTTCTCTTATCCTGATCTTCAACCTTTCAGTTTCACTCCTTAGCAGCTACCACTGCTGGTTTCTTTTGTATTGCTCCAGGGATTATATTATGCATATCAAAGCACATGTGTGTATATACATGTGTGCATACATGATTCTGTTTTTTAAACTCAGTGTCGGCATCTTATACATGTGGTTCTGCAGCTCGCTTTTTTCACTTAATATAAATCATTCTGTAGCCATACTTACAGATTCACTTACAGTTATAGGTACTTGGTATTGTAGTGTATGGATATTCCATGATTTGTGTACTCATATGATATGCCACCCTTTTGTACTACGTGCCCAAGAATATTACTTATACACCTTTCGTGTGAATGTATTTTAGGATACATTTCTAGAAGAGGAAATGCTGATTTAAAGAGCGTGTCCAGGAGTGCCTGGGTGGCTGTTAGTTAAGCATCTGATTTTGGCTCAGGTCATTACGTCATGGGTCATGAGATGGAACCTTGTGTGGGACTCCATGCTCAGCAGGGAGTCAGCTTGAGATTCTCTCACTCTGCCCCTTTCCCAACTTGTGCTGTCTTTCTCAAATTAATAAATAAATCTAAAAAAAAAAGTGTGTCCATTTAAAATTCTGATATATCCAGATTGTTTTCTGTAGAAGTTGTACTCTGCACTCCCATCAACAATGTATGAGATTTAAGGGTGTCTGGTTCCCCATACCCTTGCCAATATGTTAAGCTTAAGTTATTGTCTTTCCATTTGCTAGTTTGATAGGAAGAAAAAAAAGGAAAACACAGATATTGCCTTGTATTCCTTCAAATGGATGATGGGCAGCCCGGGTGGCTCAGCGGTTTAGTGCCGCTTTCAGCCCAGGGCGTGATCCCGGGGTCCTGAGATTGAGTCCTGCATCAGGCTCCCTGCAGGGAGCCTGCTTCTCCCTCTGCCTGTGTCTCTGCCTTTCTCTCTCTGTGTGTCTCTCATGAATAAATAAAATATTTTTAAAAAATAAATGGATGAGGCTGAACATCTTTTTCATATGTTTAGAAACAATTTTAATTTTCTATGAAGCTTATCATTTTCGTTTTTAGTACATCTTCCTATTGATTTGTTGGTCTTCTTTTTATTGGTTTGTGGTTTGCAAATCCTTTGCTAATTTGTCCTTTAACGTTGTGGTTGTTTTAGCCACAGAAATGTTTTATTCTTATGTGGCTGTATATATTAATCTTGCCCTTAGACATAAAGATTTCATAGTATAAAGATGTTGATTCTCACAAAATTACTTTTAATAGCTGAATATAAACCCAATAAAAATACAAGTGACCCTTCCGTCCCTTCTCCCTCCCTTCAAAACTAGATATCTCCCTAGACCCTGCCTATCCTTTTGTATGCAGTCTCCTTATTAGCCTCTTCTTGATTACCCAGTTCATGCAGGCCATCTGTTTCCAGCAAGACCCCATCTGCTAAATACAATGAATGTCCTGGGAGGGGTCTAGGAAACAGACCCTCAAAATAAGATTGGGGACTGCATTGTTCCCATATTTAAGAAGTGAGTAATGGGACACTGGTAAACCATGGCATGCAGTGGCATCTCAGGCATTCAACATGTCACTGATGATGTCATAGGAGAGGAATGCAAAACAATGGGAGATCTAAGGGCTGAGAAACACACCTTGTGGCAACAAAAGGGACAGGAAAGGCAGTGAGGTCACCTGGCCACTTCTGATGGTCCCTGAGTATAAAGGGAGAACAGGGAAAAGGACAAACTGAAGGTAATTATTTATGGTCAATGCAGAACCCAAGTGGGAAATCAAAAGCCCAGATGGAATTCCTCGCTGTCTATAGTTGCAGGAGAAATGGCTGCCCCCAGGACCTGACTGCAAAGGTTGCAGAGTTGCAATGCCAGTTAAACACTCAGCCTTGTCTGGTCTTTCACGCTAAGGACACTGATAGGAAAGAGGGGGACCCTGAGCTATGGGTTGATGCAGAGGAGGCTGAAAACTTTGACCTCTAAACCCCTTTGCCTCAGCCCCTGCCAGCTTTCCCTGCAGGAGCGTCCTTCCATGAACACACCTGAGGCAGCTGCCTTTCCTATGGATCCCGATTACAACCTCAGGACTCACCCTCTCCCTCTCCTCAGGGCCTCCGGGCCACAATAAGAGTTTGATCCCACCACGTCCCAGATGGAAAAGTTACCAGGCCTGCCATGGGAAGGCAGAGCTCCACACTGATATGTGTGGCAGGACCTCATCCATCTGTGCTGGCAGGAGTCTGGGAAGCATAATAGTAATGGACTCCAAGGGTGTCAGAAGAACAATGAATTATCAAAGGCTTTCTGGAGCCAAACTTCTCAAAATGAAATCCAGGAATTTATGTGCTGGCTGGAGCCCTGGGGAATGGTACTCAAATCTGCTAGATTTCTCATTTGAAGCCTGTGGTCCAAGTAGCCTAGAGTCAGCACCCTCAGATGCTGGCCTGAATGGACTGCCATTTATGGCTCCCTGCAGTCCATATTACAGTTCTAAAGGGAAGAGTCCAAAACTGAAGTGTCTGCAAGGCCATGTTCTCTCCAATGGCCCTAAGGGAGGGTCCTTCCTTGTCTTTTTTAGTCCTGGGAGCCCCAGGTGTTCCTTGGCTTGGGGCTGTTTCACCCCAATCTCTGCCTATTTTCACATGGTTGTCTTCTGTCCACGTGTCTCCTTGTAAGGAAACCAATTAGTAGGAGCTGAATTGTGTTCCCAGAAGTCACATGTTGGGGATCCCTGGGTGGCACAGCGGTTTGGCGCCTGCCTTTGGCCCAGGGCGCGATCCTGGAGACCCAGGATCGAATCCCACGTCAGGCTCCCGATGCACGGAGCCTGCTTCTCCCTCTGCCTATGTCTCTCTCTCTCTCTCTCTCTCTGTATGACTATCATAAATAAATTTAAAAAAAAATTAAAAAAAAAAAAAGAAGTCACATGTTGAAGCCCCAACCTCCACTACCTCAGAATGTGACCACATTTGGAGAAAGGGTCTTTCAAGCCATAATTACACTAAAATGAGGCCTTAGGGTGGGCCTTGATCCAACCACACTGGTGTCTTTAAGAAAGGAGATTGAGACACACAGATAAAGGATGCATGTCCACAAAGAAAAGACCATGTGAGGAGGCAAGAGGGCAGCCATCTCTGAGATGGGAGGAAAGCAAGCCTCCAGAATTATGAGAGAAAAAATTTCTGGCAAGCCACCCAGTCTGTGGTGCTGTGTGATGGCAGCCCTAGCAGACTGATATGCTAATTACACTGCGTTAGATCCTACCCTAATTCAGCAGGACCACGAATGACCTCATTTTAACTTGATCATATCTGCAAAGACTCTATTTAAATGAAGTCACATTCACAGGTCTTGGGGGTAAGGACTTCCAACATTATCTTTTGCAGGACATATTTCAACCCACCAGAGCATCAGTTGACTAGTTTGGCTGATATTATATTGTCCTCAGGGGCCCCAGATTTCAGCTGAGCTCAGCCAGTGGGAGGTACTGGCAGGGAAATGGTGGGTGGGAAAGTGGGATAAGAGTCTTTATTCTGGTTCCTTCTCACTGTTAAGTGAGCATTGGCTCTCTCTACTCCAGGCCCGTCTCTGTCAGGCGGCTTTCTCCATACAGGCCCTCTACAGGTTCTGGTAGTTGTTCTTTTTGTGGATCTTCAGGCTCATGGGGTGGGGAGAGGGCGGAGGGGTGGCGGCGTCAGTGGCTCCTCAGTATTGCCAGCTGCCCCCTCTTCTATACCTTCCCCTTATTGGATTCCTTAAACCCCATCTACACCTTTGCAGTTAGCTCCTTTACTGACTACCCATCAACCAGTTGAGTGAGGCATGTCTCCTGCTGGGCCCTGCCAATTACCAGGGCATGTTCTAGGCTTTTAGGATTGCGGCATGGTATATATTTATCAGAGCAGGATTCTTCCCCTTTGCCAGGCAATTCTCTTGATTATAAACTTGGGGATGGACCTTAAGGATCAAGTGGGGGCAGCCTTGATCCAGACTGGGGATTTCATAGGCTGAAAGATGGACAAGACTGAAGAGGATTTACAGTATGTCCACTGCAAATAGCAAATTTCTTTCCCTTCTCTGCATCTCGTGTATGGTTTTTGCTTCTTCCATTGAGAAGCAGTCTTCTTCCACCCTTTGCATTGGGCTGGATTTAGGGATTGCTTTGGCTGATGGGATGATGGCAAATGTGAAGCAAACAGACTTGGAAAGGTTTAGCCCACTATTCTTAGAACCAAACCATCACGTGAACAAGCCTAGTTGGGCTGCCAGAGATTGAAAAATGCATGGCCTGTCACCTGCTGCCCAGCTGAGAGCCAGCCAACCAGTGAGTGTCCATCTGTGGTATCCACAATGCCACGAACATTGGTCACCTTCTTGCCTTTTCTAACTTCTGACTAACTATAGCATTTAGTGGTCAGGGAGATAAGAAAAAAAAAGCACTGAGGAATGGCCAGAAAGGTAGGAGAAAACCAGTCACATGTAGAGTCCTAGAAATCACGAGACCAGGGTTTTTCAAGTGTTTTTCAATTTTCAAATGATCCTCGCTTAAGGCGAGTACTGAGAAAGATCCATCAGACTTGATACCACAGGTGACCCTGAAGACGACTTTGGTGAGGAAGAGGAACAGGAGAGAGAAAATTTGTTCAGGGAGGAAGTTCACAAAGGGAGTGGTATAGGCATTCGTGGAAGTAAAACACAGTGTGGTGTTAGGGCAGACAAGAAAGGGAGGATTGCGTGGGGAGGGAGGGTAAGATGTGACCAAGCAGTCCACCAGTTTGCAATCTGATGACCCAGTGAGAGCCTGGCCAGCGTGAAGCAGAGGGTAGGGAGAGAGGCAGAGAGCAGGCCAAGCCAACTCAAGGCTTGAGCTATAGGGAAAGGCACGAGAGGGAGCCTGGGCTTGGTTTATTTGACATGGTCATGTTCTTGTTGGAATGCAAAGCATGTGTGAATATTGATGAAGAGCTAGAAGAGATGGCAGGGGGGAAGGGAGAGGATGGGGAGGCGAAAATGGAGTCTGGGGAAAAAAACATATGGGATCCAAATGACTGTCTTTCTCCTCATGTACAGAGGCAGGTGTACTGGCCAAAGCTAGAACTCCACCTACCAGTTTCAACTAATGATTCATGTGTATTTTTGCCCAAGAACCTACTGACATTGCTCCGGAAGGACTGGATCACACATTCGTCACTGAAAACTTATAGCTCCCAAGTATCTACACACCAGTTCCAAGCTGCCATCCCAGCTGCAGCCCTTCCACGGAGGGATGAGGCAGTGTCCTGTCCGGTTCGACATGGCTCTCCTAGCCCTGGCCAACTCCCTTCTTCCCCACAGGCCTCAAGTTCTGGCCCCACTTCTTTATCCATTCAAGAGGAGAGCAAAACTCACCTTCCTGGGCTACCTCTGTCTACCCTTCTGGAATGCTTCCCGCCCTAGGCTTGTACCACACAGTTTTCACCCCATTATTCACTATTCCACACAACTGTTTCAGTAGCCAGATCAAGCTCCCCACCCTGGTTATCCATAGCCCTTGGCTGTTAGGAACACAAGGGTGAGGTTGAGGGGTATCCCTGGGTGGCTCAGCAGTTTAGCGCCTGCCTTTGGCCCAGGGTGTGATCCTGGGGTCTCGGGATCAAGTGCCGCATCAGGCTCCCTGCATGGAGCCTGCTTCTCCCTCTGCCTGTGTCTCTGCCTCTCTCTCTGTCTCTCATGAATAAATAAAATCTTAAAAAAAAAGAAAAGAAACAAGGGTGAGGTTGACCATGGTGATCAAGGCTCAGAATTCAAGCATTATTCCTTCCTGTGTGCTCGTGACTAATTTCTAGTCATGAATTATGGAAAAAAGAGGCGTGAGGAAAATGAGTCACATTTCAGAGTAGATTAAAACATGTCCTTCTACTTCTAAAATGAATCACAGAGAAGAACTAAACACAAGTTTTCAGCTACAGAAAACACATGAAGAAAAAAAAAAGAAAGAAAGAAAACACATGAAGGAAAGAATTATTAAAGTTCCCTTAGAGACCACAAGGGAATCTCTCTCTCCATGCAAACAACAAATCTGGATGAAATACTTTAATCCAAGTCTGAAACTTCCCATGTTATAAACCTTCTATGCTGGTAAAAAGCCAATCTAGTTAACAATTGGAAATTTTGATCTCCAAAACCTCACAAGCCCCACCCTTGTTTTCACTGACCCTCTCTTCTGTCTGGAACCTCCAGTGTTCCCCCACCCAAAATTAAACTCGAATGTCTCTAAGATTCAGTTCTTAGTCTGGACTATTCCAACCTGTTTGTTTGTAAGTACACTGTTCTTCAAGTGTCCTGGTTATTGCTCTCCCCAATGCTCCCCAAGAGACTGTAAGTTCCACAGGAGCAGATTATATTTTTTCCTTTATATATAGCAAGGAAGACAACCCCAGAATACTTCACACATATCAGATACTCAATAAATGTCAACCAATGTATACATGAGACCACTCTAGAATATTTTTCTGGCTAATTAACCTGCACTATTTTGTTTCCTTCTTATGATCTTGACTTGACAGCAGGATCAGTAAACTACAGCACATAAGCCAAATCCAGCCCATGAGCTGAGAATTTTTTGGTTTTCAACATTCCTTTTAAAAAAAAAAGGGGGGGGATCCCTGGGTGGCTCAGCAGTTTAAGCACCTGCCTTCAGCCCAGGGCATGATCCTGGAGTCCCGGGATCGAGTCCCACATCGGGCTCCCTGCATGGAGCCTGCTTCTCCCTCTGCCTGTGTCTCTGCCTCTCTCTCCCTCTCTCTGTGTATCTCATGAATAAATAAATAAAATCTTTAAAAAAAAAAAAAAAAAAAAAGGCACAAACCCAACACTATGCATCCTGCACAGCCTGAAATTTTTACTGTTTGGTCCTTTACAGTGGACTATTGACAAGAATGTTAACAAATGAGTCCTGGTGCAAGGGGAATGACCCATAGGGCCCTTGTCTAGAGGTTTATCCTAGAATTTAGCAACTAGCTCTCAGCACCCGATTCTGTGGACAGACTTCAAGGGGCCTGCCCACTCTGGGAATCACTGTAGCTGACCGTCACTCCCCCTGCTCACCACAGGTGAGAAACAGTGAGCAGGAAAAGTAAGTAATAAGAGGAGGTTGTGGCATGATAGAAAGCTATTTCAGGTTTGGTAGACATATTCAAGTTCATAATGAAACGTCCTTGAATTTAATAAAGGTGCTAAAAATGTTTTTTTGTATTTTTTTAATATTTACAGTTTCTTTTTTACAAAGTTCTGTACATAAAAATAAATATACAGAAACAACCCCATCAACTGTCTGCATCAGTAATCCTCGCTGGTGGGCTCACCGTTTACAAGGAAGACATCATTCAACGCAACCTGTCACAGAGACTGTCCTACCAGCAACAACTTCTAACTTGAAGAACCATTAATTTTATCAAGATTGTTAATCACCTGGAGGGCTTTATCTACCACCTAGAAATTACCCATGAATCAATGAATGCAGTCACTGGCTTTAGTGAAGTGTGACCAACTGTCACTACTGCTAGTGGTGCTATTATCCTATGCTGACTTCAACCAATAAAGATGCATGTGTGGTTAAGAACAGAAATAAACCCCACTCCCCTTGGCTAGTCACTGTGAAAAGCATGCGCGTAAGGCAGTTGAATTGAGGGTTACGGATTCATCTTGCTAATGTCCAAAGTGACACTAACAAGATTCTTAGCCTCATCCACCAGATGACGGGCCTCTGCGTCCAGGTCTCCAGGAGCAGGCTCCACCTCCTTCACCAGACAGTGGGTTGTAACCTGGGATGAGGGAAAGGAAGCAAAACACTGGGCACATTCTGCATCAAATATAAAATTGCGAGCCTGACATGCAAAGCTCTATTCTCACAGACATTTTCATAAAACTTTTAGCTACCATGTGAAAAAAATATTCTGTGATTACACTTTGAATGAACTTTCTGGGGGAATAAAAGAAGTCATCCAGCATTTTGGTCTTAACTGCTCAAAAATGTAAAAATTCCCCCAAAACACACAAGAAATTTGCCCCAACAAACCTCTCAAGATGGCTGGATTTAAGTACATGAAGGCTTCTACAACAGTGCTTAATAAAATGTATACATTCAAATAAGGACAGTGCAAGCTACAGAAAATAAATTTAAAAAATATCAAAACAGAATGGAATTTGCCCCTACTACTGATCAGACCTGGGTAACATTCATGCCCTCACCCTCACTCCTAATCCCACCCACTCAGCTCCCAAAGTTAACAGACATTTGGTGACCAGGTTGAGTGCTCAGGCTTTAGGCCAGTGAGACCTTAACTGAGGTGGTTTTGCTCCTTACTTACTATGGGATCTTTGGGCAATAACTCCCTGTGCTTTGGTTCCCTTATTTGTAAAACCAAGCTACTCAGAGAGCATCTAGCTCAGGATCATTGGGAACACTGAAAGAGACCATGCACATGAGCACATCAGATGTTACGTTTTCTACAATGTCCACTCTTCTCCTAAATATCACCACTGTTTGTTCTACAAAATATCCTTTCAGAAAAATTTTTTTAAAAAAGATTAGAGAGAAAGAGACAGAGAACAGAGTGCACAGGCATGCATGTGCATGGAGGGGGTAGGGCACACGGCAGAGAGAGAGGGTGAAAGAATCTCAAGTAGACTTCCCGCTGACTATGGAACCAAATTCAGGGCTTGATCTTATGACTCTGAGATCACGACCTGAGCTGAAACCAAGAGGTGGACGCTTAACAAACTGCGCCACCTAGGTGCCCTGATAAAGTTTTAAAATAGCATTTTCTTTTCGGATAGATCACTCCTCTAGCAAGCCAGCTTTGGGTTTCTGATGCAAAAAGGATGGGGCTCAGCCTTTATGGACAACCCAGCTTCTGTCCATGCTGCCTTGGAGCCCTCTTTCCAGTCTCCCTGTTGTCCTCCCAAGACGCCAGCCAGCCTTCCATGCCTCTGCCTCTTGCAACACCTCTGTGCAGAAGAAACCTTCTCCCCCAAAGGAGAAAAAAAGTATTCAGCCCAGATTCCTCCACAGTGTTCTGGTATCTTTGCCCCCTCCTCCCTCAGGATTAATGTGGAACTGCTAGCAGATCACAAACATTACTTATTTTCATTTGTAAGTCATGTCTTCCCAAAAGGATGTGAAAGACCTCAAGAATGGGATGGAAACAGACAGCGACCGTGTCACCTAGAGTGCAGGGGTCAGGGGTTGCACACAGAAAAAAGCTCTGGATGAACACCTGTTCGTGTCTCCTTGAGAGAGTTATTTGCAAGAAATAAGGTGGCCCTGGCTGGGAAGACAGAAACCATGGTGTTCTAGCCTCGTGACACTCATTCGCAAAATGTGCAAACTATCCTTTGCCCTACTTAATTCTCCCCTTCCTGTGTGGGAGCAGGGTGAGAGGCTTAAATACGAGAGCCACCATGCCAGTTACTCATGAGGGCCTTGACTGACCACCCCTTCCTATTTCTTAGGCAATGTTTACTTTACTGATTGGACATGGAGGCCTAGGAGGTTACAGGCCTTCTGGAAGCAGGATCTGCTCCCATACCCTCACCCTGGGATGCTGGGCAACAGGGACATTGGGCTCACCAGGGACATTGGGCTCACCAGGTTGGCAACCTCGAGCCATTAAGGGTTTCTTTTATTTATCCCATAATCCCAAGCTAGGAATTAGCTTCAATTTATAGATAATTAAAAAAAAAAAAAAAAAAAAGGAAGAAACAGAATCTTGTTTTTAAAAGGTAAACCTACCCTGTAATTGCACAGAATACGTTAATATCTGGTACTCACCACCTCCCCGCAGAGGCTTTCGATCAGGTTTCCGTTTCGGCAGGACTGATGAAGTAGAAGGCCCAGGACTGTCTTCTTCCGGATGCTTTCTTGCATTTCCTTTGTAACTTTTCCCTTCTTGCATGCTATCCCACATTTCAATCTTCTGTCTCCTTTTTTGTTCCTCAAGCTAAGAAAGAATTGCACATTAATTCATAAGGTGCCATCTTTCTCAAAGAAAATGCTAATTTTGGCAATTTTTTCATTTATTTTTTTTTAAAGATTTTATTTATTCACGAGAGATACAAAGAGAGAGAGAGAGAGAGAGAGGCAGAGACACAGGCAGAGGAAGAAGCAGGCTCTATGCAGGGAGCCCGATGTGGGACTCGATCCCAGGTCTCCAGGATCAGGCCCTGGGCTGACAGCGGTGCTAAACTGCTGAGCCACCTGGGCTGCCCAATTTTTTCATTTAAAAGTCTTTGAAACCAAACCTTCACCCGAATTTTCTTTAGTTAATTATGTTGCTGTCATCTAGTGGTATAAGTTTGACTCACACAGAAATTTTTTTTTAAAGACTTTACTTATTGGGCAGCCCTGGTGGCTCAGGGGTTTAGCACTGCCTTCAGCCCAAGGCCTGATCCTGGAGACCCAAGATCAAGTCCCACGTCAGGCTCCCTGCATGGAGCCTGCTTCTCCCTCTGCCTGTGTCTCTGCCTCTCTCGCTCTGTGTCTCTTGTGAATAAATAAATAAAATCTTAAAAAAAAGAAAAAAAAAGATTTTATTTATTTATTTGGGAGAAAGAGAGACCATGAGCAGCAGAGAGGGGGAAATGGAGAAGCTGGCTCCCCATTGAGCTGGGAGCCTGATGTGGTGCTCGATCCCAGGACCCCAAGATCATGACCTGAGCTGAAGGCAGACACTTAATTGCCTGAGCCACCCAGATGCCCCTGTGTTTATAAACTTTAAAGAGAGCAAAAAGTGTCATAAGAAAGAAAATACCAATTCAGTTCTTCTAAAAGTTGCCCACAGTAGGACATTTTTGTGACATGGAAGAACTCTGACTTGGAATGGGTGAGTGTGGCTGCCAGGTCTGTTGCCACTTGGCTGAGTTACCTAAGGAAAGTCACTTATTCCTTCTGCTTTGCAGAATGAGAACGGATGTGATGTCAAAGTGCTTTGAAAGTCCAGTACTACTGGAAACATAAAGGAAAACTAATCTCAGCAGAGAATTGTACAGAACAACAAGCACTTGAGAACGCTTGCAAGCATAGAGTGAGCAGGCTCCCAAGGCGGGAGGGAAATGTAGTGCACTGGACCTTTGCCTCTGTCTGCCACTCTTGGAAGAGCAACATCCCCACCAGCAATCAGGAACCATGCCTTATGTGCACACAAGCTAATGTGCACTACACATTTCTCATTCCCCATGGAATCCAGATTCAAACTGCTGTTCATTCTGGTTCCAGTTAAACTGTGACACCAGAAGGATATGTGAGAAATCTCTGGAAGCACATCCACAAGATTTCTCCAAGGCTTTCAGGGTCCACTGCTCCTAAACCCCAATACCTGTTACCCCATGCTTCCACTGTCTGCAAGGACAAGAAGTCAAGGAGGA
The DNA here is from genome assembly GCF_048164855.1 of Canis lupus baileyi. Lineage (NCBI taxonomy): Eukaryota > Metazoa > Chordata > Mammalia > Carnivora > Canidae > Canis > Canis lupus. The sequence goes on along the minus strand of NC_132839.1, from coordinate 41,258,168 downwards.
AATCATCTCTTGACCTGCAGGCTATTCTATACTCCTGGCTGACACACAGAACACCAGGATGGAACACAGCTGACAGATCCTGAAACTGTGAATAGGAGAGCCGATTCAGCTGTGGGCCAGGCAGACTCAACCCATTTGTTATTATTACTATGCTTGTAGTACAGGAAACAGAATTACATGTGCTGAAACAATCTTAAAACCAAACATGGATTTTTGTCCCTTTCCCAATTTTAGGAGGCTCACACTGCAATTTTACAAAGATTTTTTTTTCAGCTACTTCAGCAAACTGCATAAATGATCAAGCTATTTTATAGACACAAACTCAGACCCTGAAGTTGTCAATTCTGACATGTAAAAGGAACTCAACTTATTCTATGGCTCTTGGAACAAAATAATAATAATTAAATGGTTGGAGATCAGTAAACATTAAAACAGAATGGATCAAAAATGGCATCTAAAAAAAAAATGGCATCTATGTATACTATGCTGCCATTTCAATGAAAAATTCCTTTTTCTTAAAGATTTTATCTATCTATTTATGAGACACAAGGAGAGAGAGAGACTGAGGCAGAGACATAGACAGAGAGAGAAGTAGGCTCCAGGCAAGGAGCCTGATTTGGGACTTGATCCCAGACCCCAGGATCATGGCCTGAGCTGAAGGCAGATGCTCAACCGCTGAGTCACCCAGGCGTCCCTCAATGAAAAACCTCTATGGGTATTTATATATGAACAAATATTGCTGGAAAAATACCTAAAAATCCTAATATGGAATGCTGGGCAGCAGGAGGTAGAAGAACAAAGAGATAGGAGACTTAATTTTCATGGTAGAGATTTTTTATAACAAACAATGCAATTTTTTTTTTTTTTACTTTGTATGATTAAAAAAATTGAGCAACAGCAATGTGCGAGTACATTCTGGTTAGTGATTGCATTTAAGTGGAAAACATGCAATTGAACACTGAAGAAGGTTGCTGAGACAGGGTGACCAAGGGGGAGGAACGTATGGAGTAGGTGTGCTGTTGTTTTGTCCTCCTGGGCTCCAGCCAAGCTGGGGAAACCAGCCATGTACTAGATGACTGTGCAGAAACCACAGGAGCCACTAGCAGTGGCAGAGAGGCACAGAACACTGAAAACACCACAGACACAAGCAAAAGCAACAGGAAGACCAATTTCTCTGATGCCCTCGAGCTAGCAGAGGCTTTCTTCTAAGAGGAAAAAGGGCCCAGAAACATCTGGACTGAAACTTCTTAGAAAGTAAAGTCTACAACTTGGTCGTTTCAGTTACACAGACTAGGTCAAATCTGGTGGGTGGTCTTGCTCCTGAGAAGGGCAGTACAACCCACCTGACCCCTCAAGTCACTTCCAACAGTTGTCATTGGTTCTTTCTTCCCTCTCCCCTTCTACTGCTCCCCAATGAAACCACCTGCCTTTAAAAAATCTTTCAAAACTCCGTCTCCTGCTCCCCATCTCACCCCTGGGTTGAGCCCACTATTGCCCTCCACCCCCTGACTCTCCTTCAATCCACTGAAGAATGACTAGATCCACCAAGCTAGATCGTGTGAGATACATGGTTTAAAACAGACAATGGAGCTAGAGCTGAACGTGGCATGGCACCTGGACACACAGTTTTGGGTGAGAATACAGTGTGAAGAAACTATTGGAAAGCAAAAAAGGTAAATAAAAGAACTTCCTTTTAAAAGAGTATTTTCCCCACAAACAGTAAGATATTGCACAAGAGAAGTGTGCCAACCAGTACTAAGCTAAGAGGAATCAATTCTGCCATAATTAGCTGTTCCCAGTACCCACCCTAACAGGGGGTGGGGTGAAGGAGACTTGCAGGCAAACCTGCTTGTACACACACACACACACACACACACACACACACACACACATTCTTTTGCCCACTAAGCAGCAAAATATTTCTTAAGACCATGTATTCAAACTAAAACCAGCTCGTACCTGTCTTAGTTTTTCCTTATGCTTTTCAACTTGTGCGTTTAATTCTTCTTGCATTTTCAAACGAGCGGCTGCTAGAGCCTCCTGTCGTTTAACAACAACATCAGGTTCTAAAAGGTCAGGAAAAAATTTAATAAAAAAGATTCTTAAGGGTCCATATTATTAGGATACAGAAGTGCAGATGTCAGGCAATACAAAAACACGGACTTCAATATGACAATTCTCCCGTTGTGCATAAATTTTACTGCTTATGAGGGCAGAAGACTGCTCTTACTGCCTTAGTTCTTAGCCCCAAAGATCCAGGGCACCAGAAATCCCTGCTAGAAATGCATATTTCTGGGCTCCCTCAGCAATTCCAATTCACAAGAGTCTGGCATAGTCCCGTGACTAAGGGGTACCTGAGATTCCATTTCACAACCTGGATTTCTAACATCCAGTCTCCAGGCTGACCAGAATTCGAGAAGACAACAAGGAAAGGTAAAATTTTCTAATCATTAGCCACACTTATTTAGCTCCGATCCCTACCACAAAGACGTAAAGATCCTTAGGCATCTTACCCTTGTTTCTACAGAAAAGAAAAATCCTTCCAGTTAGCCTTAATGGAAATAATGTTCCCAGCTTTATCTACGTTTTATCTGGTTTATAAAACAAAACAGAGTTATATAAATATACTGTCAAGTTCTCTATCTGCTCATCTATTCAGACCACCATGTTAAGAATCAGCAAGAGGCATCTACACAGTGGTATGGCTAATTTTTAAAGAAGAAAACAAAGTAGAACTATATGTTCACATCAGCACTATCCAAAAGCATAAGCAACCTGCTAGGTAGTGGAAAGAGAGTACTTAACTGAATCCACATAAAATGGGCCAAAGTAGCACATGTGTATGTGTGTAGTGGTAGAAAGACTGGAATTTTATCTTCAGAAACAAATCAAAATTATAGTTCCACTTCACAGAAATGTGATTTTTGGTAAAATCTGTAACTATCAGGGCATTCTTAAAATAAAATCAAGCACGGATTTTTTTTTTAACCAAATTTTCCTAACAAAGTTGTATAATAGCACAACATAACACTTTTGACTACACATTTACTTTTCGCAGTTCTTCATGAAAAAAAGCCTCTTTTAAAATGCCCAGCCTAAAAAAATAAATAAATAAATAAATAAAATAAAATAAATTGCCCAGCCTATCATCTTATAAACCTATTCTTCAATTGTAAGAGCAGTCTCACACTGCTAACACTTCACTTGGAGAGATGGCTATAACAGGTGACTAAAGCTGTTTCCTAACACCACTGCCGCCCTCTTGAAATCCTGCATCTTATGCAAGATGCACAACTGCAATTTGTAATTTGCTGTCATATGTACAGCTAACAATAAAAAAGACTGAGAGAATGGCAGGGCCACACACAGAGTTTAATGGAAGAGCAGAGAGGTATGTCTGAAGGACATTCCTAAGCCTTTCCGCTAATGACAACTTTTGTGCTACATTTGCTTTTCTCCCCAAACTCAGTAACTCTGGTGGGTCAAAAGAAGGATTTGTATTTAATTGTGCTGCCACTCTCAAAACACTTGACATTTCTTTCTTTTAGATATGTTCTCAGAAACTAGCTTCTATCTACTGAAATGGCTACAGTTTCAGAGGGAATATGTTTTCAAAACAGCCAAGTATAGTTTGAAATCAGAGCTGATGAGGAAGTTGTGAAAATCAAAATGTGGTGGATATAAAGTCCTAAGGCTGAGTTTCTTGTCACTTGCAATGGTTCTAGAAATTTAGTAGGCAGAACCACAAGTAGGAGAAGCTGTGAAGTTTTCATTTCAATCCATCCTATAAGTAAAAAAACATTTAACAAAAAAATGCAGTGAGTGCTCTACACATCATGAAGCAGGTTTTCCATCTCATTAAAATCACCGAAATTTAAGGAAATAAAAAAGCGATTACACGTTCCCCAAAATTAGTTACAGAAGCATAAAAGGGGTTTCCTTTCGTACAAATTAGAATCATGGACTTCTTACTCTTCCTAATATGCTAACTTTTAAATACTAAAAGAAAGAGGTGTACAGGTGTATACCCTCCTGGTATCACGCACTAACCCACGGCTGCTTCAGCCCGGTCCAGCTGCCTCTGCCTCAAGGCCCTCAGCCGGGTGGAAAGCTTCTGAAACACCACGTAGAGAAGGATGCAGCTGAAGACGATGTACCAGCCATAGGTGGCCAGCAGGGAGCCCACTGAAAAGCAGAACACAGTTGTGAAGAAACTGAACATCATGCCACTACTAGACTTTTTCATCAAATTCAACTAAGACGAGGCGTAGCTCCTCCCCTCAAAACCCAGAGTGCAGCCGAGGAAAGGGCCTCTTAAGTAGGCAATTAAAATAGGGGGATCCCTGGGTGGCACAGCGGTTTGGCGCCTGCCTTTGGCCCAGGGCGCGATCCTGGAGACCCGGGATCGAATCCCACGTCGGGCTCCCGGTGCATGGAGCCTGCTTCTCCCTCTGCCTGTGTCTCTGCCTCTCTCTCTCTCTCTCTGTATGACTATCATAAATTTAAAAAAAAGAAAAAAAATTAAAAAAAAATAGGAGCAGCACCATTCAAGGGTCGCCAGGAAGGGCCTTCTCAACCATCTGGGGAGTTGGGGGCAAGTGCGGAGGATGGAGGGCACGGCAGAGTGGGTTTTGGTGGGTGGAGGGAAGCGTATCGACTCGGGAGGGCAAAGGCCTTTGAGACCTCAGGGACATACAGAAAGGGGTGGCCGTGGGGGCCGATGCAGCGCCGGGTGTGCGGTGGGGTGCGGTGGGTGACGTGAGCCCGGGAGGTGAAAGCCCAGCGCCGAGTGGCCACCGTTACCGCAAGCCGGGAAGGGCTTGCTTCGCATAAAATAAAGGATTCGCGCAAAGAAGGGCCAGGCCGGGCCGGGCCGGGCCGCGCAGAGAAGTGCGGTTCCGGGAGGGCCTCCGCGCGCGTTCCAGGTCCGCCTCCCGGACCTGCGTGCGGCGCCACCCGGCTGCCGCCCAGGCCTGCCCAGGCCTCCCCAGGCCTCCCCAGGCGTCCGCAGGCCTCCCCGGGCCCGCCCGGGCGCGCAGCGGAGGACGACCCACCGAACATGGCGGCGCCCGGGGGACAGGCGGTACAAGCCCGCGGCCCAGCGGCCCGCAGCTGCGACTCACCCGTGACGTGCAGGTAGCGCAACCCCTCGGTCTCCAGAGCCGGCCGCGCGGACAGCTGCTGGCCGTCCCGCTCCATGGCTGCGTCTACCCGCGGCGCCCGGCCGCGTCAGAGGGCGTCTTCCCCTTCCGGCCCGCCCCCACGTACACGTGGCGTGCGCCCTGCACCAGCGTCCCGGAGTCCTGGCCAATCGAGGCGCGACCCGGCCCTGGGGCTCGGCCAATCACAGTGAGGGCGTGGCCCAAGGGGGCGTGGCCGGGAAAGCAGAGGGAGGCGGCGGCAGAGCGCGCCGGGCCTACCGCGCCCCGTCATCGTGAGTGAAGCCGCCTGACTTATCTGCCGGCCGACGTCGTCTGGCAGGTTTGCTTTTGTACTGATTGCACACCGAGGTCACGGGGGCGCGGGGGGCCTCCTGGAAACGGCTCCTGCGCCCACATCCTCGCCCCGGGCCCGTTGGGCAGGCGGACTCCCTGCAGGCGAGGGCTGCAGCCAAGCTCCGCCCCCGAGGGGGTGCAGGTGAACCCCTGGCAGCCGCCTCCTCCACCTGCCCGGGTTGCATCTCAGGCGGAGGAAATCCCACCTCCCCTCACGGTTCTCCTCCTCTCGGCTCCGGAGAGTTAAAGCAGTGGCTCCAGCACGTATTGAATCCTCCTAGGTGTCACCAGGCGGTGTCAGTTGTTTATAATAGATGCCTGGCGGCTCCCTCGGCCTGCAAAGACTTCCTCCATCGCCTTCCCTCTGCTCTGAAGCCTTCATTCTCCCTACTTGAAACTTGAAAACTTGAGTGATTTTTGGAGCAGGCTTTGAGGTGAACACGCCTAGCCGTGTCTCGAGAGGAGGGTTGAGAATCAGGAAAACAGTCGTGGAAAGACAGCGAACAGGGGATAACGTCAAAGCTCTTCACCTGGACAATGGGCTCTTGAAACGGGGAAATGGAGGACTCTGGACTTTGTCAGCCACTGATCTGATGAGCTTAGGAGGGAGAAAGGTTATTCCCTTCTTGATGTTTCCCTCTCGCTTGTAAAAGGTGATGTGCCATCACTCTTGGAGGTGGTTTCCCACTTGATCTGGCATCTTGCAGGAACTCGATGTGCTAAAACTGGACTATTCCTTGGGATTATGACTGCAATACTTGATTGAGGATCCGCTTTAAACATGCCTTGTGTATAAATAGTGATAAACTAGTCAAGAGGTTGGGGTTGCCCAACTGGACCTGATACACTAACTATACTGTAGGAGTCACTGCTCATGGAAGCCATTGATGAGGACCTCTCTCTTTTCTCGGAGCATTAATGTCCTGGAAAAGGATCTGGCACAGGTTTTGATTCATGCTTGTTATGTTCATTTTTTTTTCTTTACAGTCACTTAGTGGTTAAGACTGCTGGTAGCTTAGAAAGTTTTTAACAGATAGTTCCCTGCCCCGACAAAAGGCATCAGGTTAAGATATGAAGGCATCAAGCATGTTGCAGTAAACATCATTTCAGAGCTCACAGTGTAGCCCAGGAATTACGGTATTTGGAGTAGCTATGGAGAAAGATCTGACCTTGCAGAGATCCTACCTTACTGGTGCCAGCTTTCAAACCAAGTCAGTGAATTAAGTCAACCTGCAAATCCTAAAAATGCCAAAATGTTGCATCTGGTTAAATGATGTAGAAGAGTTTATTTGCCTTGTTTACCTACCCTTCCCTGCAGCGTCTGCAGGGATGAAGATAGAATAAATTTAACATTTCGTTTCTATCATTTAAACAAAAAGAATGAAGAATTCCTGTCACTCAAGATTTTGTAGAAAAAAGAAACCAGCACAACAGTAATGAAAATTGCGCACATTTTTAAACACCAAGAGTAAAGTGCTTTTGCATACTATTATGAACTAGCGTCTCTGTGTTTACATATGTACTCGCAGTATGATGAATAGTATATTCAACTAAAATCTAATAGGTTTTGATTTGCTAGGATGCAATGGATAAAGAGAGTTTGCTTTAGTTCCTTAGCACATTGCTGTTCTTAAGTTCCCACTGATGGAAGTTATTCTTCCTAGCCAGGCTGATGTGTTACCTTTGTCCCTTTAATCAGGAAGTATCTCACCTAGCTTATTTAGAACCATAAAGTTATTTCAGCACACACCTTGTTCGATACAACTGCTCACAGGTTATTTGGAAAAACAGAACAAAGGTAGTATCCAGAACTCCCAACCAGTCAGACCATTGTAGACTAAATGTCCCCAATTCATCATTCCTTCTTACAACCACATCCTTGCAATAGCCTCAAGGTAGTATTATTTGCCCATCCTTTGACTTTGAACTTGGCCAGGTGGCTTGCTTAGGTTAATGGCAAGTAGGCAGATTTAACAGTGTGTCAGTTTTGAGTATAGGTCTTAAGATTTTAGTGTTTTCTCCTTGTGTCACTGTCCAGTTAGCTGACTTGCCCAAGGAAAATGAGATATGTAAAGCTGAGTCATGCTAGTTAACCCATGGACCTGCAAGGAAAAGCAGAGCCAGGTGTGAGACTAAATGGTGGTTGCCACTTAAAAGCCTGAGTTTTGGAGTGGTTTGTTATGCAGCATCATTGTGGCAATAGCTAACTGATAAATTGCCTAACACTTCACCTTTTAACAAAAGTATAAAACAAGACAGGATTAAAGGTGTTGGTAGCTAAGGGAGATTACAGAGATGGCAGTCAAACAATAGTGTTTCTCAAACTCGAATGACCCTTTCAATGACATTCTTATAGATTCCTACTGTAACATTTAAAGGTTTTGAGACAGAAAAAGAGAGTGAGAACAGGGGAGGAGGAGGGAGCAGACTCCCCACTGAGGAGGGAGCTGGGCTCGGGGCTCCATCCCAAGACCCTGAATCCTGACCTGAGCTGAAGGCACGTGCTTAATTGACGGAGCCACCCAGGCGCCCCCTACTGCAGCATTTAAATTAGGTTAAATATCGGGCAGCCCCAGTGGCTCGGCGGTTTAGTGCCGCCTTCTGCCCAGGGATTGAGTCCCACATTGGGCTCCCTGCATGGAGCCTGCTTCTCCCTCTGCCTGTGTCTCTGCCTGTCTCTCATGAATAAATAAGATCTTTAAAAAATAATTAGGTTAAATATCTACATATATAAAACTATATATTTATGTATATGTAATTATATACATTTCCTAAATGTATAGTTCTTTGAACCTCAAAACCTAATCACATACAAATGCAGTTACAGGATTTCCTTCTCCTTTGGTGCCCATGGTTCTTGGTCACACCATTTCAAAGAATGAAGAGATCTATAGACCAGGAGAACAATGGTGGGCAGCAAAAGTTTATTGAGCCATAGTAAAGTGATAGTACAAAACTCCCGAAGAAGGGGACCCAAGAGGGCTGCCATTGGAGTTTCTAAGTCTAGAGTTTTATGGACTTGTTGGAGGGCTGTTTTAATCTGATTAACCCTCCCTGCACCTGTCATCCAATCGGACTTTTGTCATCTGTCACATGGGAAAGGGTAGAGGGCTCCTTCCAGAGTGGTGTAAAATCGTTTTAAGGGTTGTTTCCCCTTAGGGTGGGGCCCCTTGTCCTGCCCTGCCTCTCTTCAACTATCCTTCATCAATACTATAAAACTACTAATAATCAAATCAACATCTTAATGTAGTTACACAGAAATAAATCTGAGTGTTGCAGGACTATGCCACTGGTACAAGTTGCTACTATAACATGATAGAAGGTATCTTTGACCAAACCTTATGTTCTGCAAAATTGCACACTGAAAACATAGGGCTTCTGGGAAAAACTGGGTGAAGGCAAAACTCATTTTTCTGGTCCTGAGACACAAAGATGTTGGTTGAGCTCTGAGCCAAGGAGCTCTCGCTTTCATCTCATCAATTTTTGAAAAATCCTCACTTGGGACCATGGCATACAGTAGCAAGGTCTCCTGTTTTTTCTTAGCAGCTCTCAAATCATTAACCACAAGTCATTAAACTGTTTAGTACCAAAGTAATCCTGTTTAGTCCAGATCCATTCAGGGGATGGCACGTCTTGTATTATTGCTAAGTACTGCCCACAGTCAAAGCCAGGACCACAGTAAGCTACTTAAGAGGTAAATAAGGAACGTGACTGGAGGGAGGTGAACTGCAACCAATGTTATGACTGAGGCTAGTGACCAGAGGCTTCAGAATCCCCTTAATAGGTGGCTTATAAATGATGAGAGCAGGGAGCCTCCTGACTAGCATGGCAACAGCTTCCCTGGATCTTAAGTGTGGAGAAGAAAAATGGACTTGTTTTAGTTGTCCTATCAGAAACAGAAGTGTTGGGTAAATGTGCATTTACAGAAAGGCTCTGTGAAAGTATAGAAGGCAGCCTCATGGCCACTTAGGTCATGAAAGGTGCTGTAGAAGCTAAATTCTAATCCAGCCCAGGAAGATCTCTAAGACCACCCCCAACCCCACCCCACATCTTTCTGTTCTGATCCCATGTACACCTAGTAACATTCTAATCCCAAAGGGCATCTGGGTGAGGGGCACAGCAGAGCATGAATTGCAGTTATCTTCCTCTCAAATCAAATTCCAGTTTATAAATCCATCTACTGTGTATTTGGGTTAGTTCCTGGGTGCCTAAATGCCCCAGGCCTCAGGCAATCATTAAGAAACATCAAACTCCAAATCTGCTAAGGTGAGAATAAAACAAGAACACAGCAATCCACTCTGGTTTGAGCATCAGTAAGTGGATTACAGCAGACTGTTCTTGAAGGAGTTGACAGGCGCCAGGTAGATTTTAAGGAAGTGGTGAGAGGTTAAGGCTGGAAATCCTCTGGGGAGCATTGTCCTGATGGACAGCAACTGGGAACATACTGGAAGTGCAGCCCCAGGCCCCACGGGATCTTGCCATTTAAAAGGTGCCCTGAAGTTCACAGCACACTGGAGTTGTAAAGCACTGATTTAGGGTCATACTGAGGAAATCTAATGGCCAAGGTTTCCTGATACCCAAGTTCCATTTCCCTTCTGAACGCTCTACCCTCTTCTTTTCTTATAGTTGCTACTGCATGGGGGTTTAGCCCCACAGTGGCCCACGGTCCCATCTTCCCAGCCCGTCTTGTCAGCTCCTTGAAAATCAAACTCTTTCTTGTCTTATCCATCTTGTGCACACTTTATAAGAACAGCCAATCAGCCCATGAGCAATCACTCACAACCGTTCAGGGGTCTAAGAGGAGTGTTTCTCACATTTTGAATCTCCCAGGGAGCTTTAAGAAAAACCCAGAACATCAGATGAAAACATGGATGAAGGTGCTCACCTCCACCACCTTGTTCCTGAGATGAGCCTAAACAGGGTGTGAGAAATATAACAAAGTGTATTTGTATACTGCTTACTAGGCCAAGACACCCCACCCCCACCCCCAACCATGTCCTGCCTGCTGTCTCTGCTCAGATTCCAAAAAGCAGAAGTTGAATTCCCCTATAATTATTCCAATCAGTAATTAAAGACTGGCTGCCGCCTTTAATGAAGCTGTTGTTATTCTTTCTATGGGGAAAAAAATGCACCAGAGACTGCACAGTCTTACTGATAACCACGGGCAGCAAATTATCTTGAGTTTTATTAAGAACTTAAAAATCTAAACATTTTAGAGAGGCCTGGGAAGCCTATCTAGAAACATTGACTTCTGTCATTTCCAACCTCCACATGTCCATACCTCACAGCACTGCACACCCACCCACCCCCGCCCGATGACAGACAGCTTGGCAGCACAGTGAATGTCACATTTTTACTATTTGTAGAAAACTGGCATTTAGATTTCAAAATTTATAGTATTACAAAATTACGGGCAGCAGTCTTAAGCATTTCAACAATGCCTATAAGCTCCACTTTGCTGACTCAAACAAGGTTATTATTCCAAGTTCAAAAAAACAGGACTTGTCCCAAGTAGGCATATTACGCATCCTGCAGATACTTGGGCCACACTGCTCAGGACCCATTTGTGACTGTGTCTTCTTCCATCTCCTCTTCACCATCATCAGTGGGGCCTAAAGAAAAACACAAAGCCAGATGTCATATTGATTTTAGAGCATGTGCTTACTCCATATGCGAGTGGCCATTCTGTGAAGCTACTGCCTGCTAGTTCCTCCACTAGGTACAAAAACCCAACAACACCTGCCCTCAAAGACCTTATAGTCCAGAGACTACCCATCTTTGGCAGGTATGGGAAGGGATGGTCAATTCCTAGGGAATGGGCCACAAAGGTGCTTTATAAAAGTCAAACTCCCTGCCTGACATTCTAATAACCCATTTTGGGTTGATAATTCATTTTTTGTGAAGCTTACTTTGTTTTGTTCTTACCATTACCATAAAATGGCAAAGAAAATGGGAATACTCAGTGCCTTTAGGGTCTCTAAATTAGAGAAAATTTGGCAACAACCAAAGTCTTATATTTGCTCATCAATTTATGACAGACACTCTGGCCAATGTATTCTGAAAAAGGAAATGTTTTAACTCTGTCACGGTTTGGAAAAATTAGTCTTGTTTAAGCCCACTGCTTCTACAGTTAGCCCCAACATCAGTTTTCTTGATACCAAACTACCAAGATAAGAATGTCAGTCAAGTTTTGGCAAACTCAGAAGCCTAGGCCCACTGAAATCTACAGAGTACCCTGAACCATGTCCACCTTCCTCTCCCCAGTTAACTTCCAGATCACAGTGAAAATTCCAAGAGATCCTAAAGGCCCAAATGAAACATATTAGGGAAAACAAATAAACTCAATATTTCTGTCATATGACAATCACAATAAGCAACCTGAAACCACTGAGCCTTGAAAACCTTTGACAGACTTCCAATGCTCTCAGAAGATCGCATCTGTTACAGTCTGCAGGTACCTGTGTGGCCTACTGCATGCTTTCTCTGTTGGCTCGTCTCACCACGTTCTCCCTGTGCCTTGAACTTCACTCATACTGGCCTCTTTCAGTAAAAGTGTGCAAGGCTCCTATTTGCCATAGGTGCTTTTGTCTGTGCCCTTCCCCCACCCACTTTGCCACTAGAATGCCACTCTGCTTTTGTTTAGTTCAGCAATTCACAAACGCCTTAGTTTTAGGACACAAAGAGCTTTTGTTTATGTACATTTATCAATACAGTATTAAATTCACCAACACTGTATTAGACATTAAAACAGTATTTTAAAAAACAGTAATTCGTTAAAAAAAAGTCTCTGCTACACATTAACTTTTATGTTTTTATAAAAAAAAGAACATTTTCCAAAACAAAAATATTAAGTGAGAAGCTTAGTATTATTTTATTTTATTTTTTTGCCTATCTCTGGAATGTCTGATGAAGAGCAGCCAGCTGGACCCTGGTAGGTACTGGCTTCATCAATCCACTGCTGCAATACATTGTTTTCACTGAAGGATATGAAGAAAATCGGCCTCACCCAGATGTGCAGCTAGGAAAGGAAGGAGTATTCTAACAGTCTTTGAGGACAATTGTGGGTTTTCCGAGTATATGCTAAAACTTGACAAAAGTGGTAGTTTCTGAAGGGTTAGTGTACAAGATGGAGCCTGAAACCTTATCAATAAACTTTCCATACTCTTACTTGAAAATCCATAGATGTATCTCATTTTCCTTAAAGTGACGAGTTTACTTCGTGTTCAAGAAGATGCCTGCCTCTCAATTAAAACCACTGCATGAGTGCAAGGAGACAACCGTCCAACTTAGGCATGTGCTCATGCACACCCCCCTCTTGCAACCCAGAATATCAAAAGATGTGCACTTAAAAGGTGGTATTTGATAACATTTATCTCTCTGCTTCACAAGGGAAGCAGTTATCTTACTGAGAGTCCACAGTAGTTTAGAATGATGACTACTAATATCCTTTGGGCCACTGCTTTGACCTGTGCCAAGACACCAGCAATTTTACCCACCACTACTCCTGCACCAGCATTGCAAATGTCAGTAATGGGGGAAAAAGCAAGTAACACACTAGTGTCATTATACAAAGTTCTCACCTCTGAGATGCCTGCAGGCTCAAGAGCTACATAGTGGGAACCACTGGTCTAATTAATGTCTTACTCATTTTTTGCTTCCGTTCAAACATGATTTGCTCAAGGGAACCTTCCCTGAGTTGCCAGGCGAGGTAGAAGCCCTCAGTTACATCCATATCAAAACTTATACTATGTGTTATGTTGAGTAGTTTTTACTTTACACCTCCAACATCCTGTCACAAAGTTGGCCTTCAAATATCAGAATAGCCAACGCTTACCGAAAATTTAGGCTAATGTTGTAAGTGCTATCTATGAACTGTCTTACTTATCCTCCCAAAAACCTTTTGAAGTTGTTACTATATGTTACTTCAAAATTTAAAATGAAGATATGGACTTAAAATTAAGTGAGGATGAAGAAATTCACCTAAAGATAGAGCCGGTGAGGCTAAGATCTGAGCTTCATGCTGTTTGCCCCCGAAGCTTGTGTTTCCAAGTAGTAAGGTATCTATCCTACACACACAGACACACATACACACGGGTCCAAATCTACAAGGTTACTCTAGTGTTCGGTTTCACTGCATGGCTGGGGAATAATGTATGTTTCAACTTTTACATCAAAAACTCTCAGAGTCCTATATCATAATATTCTACATCAAACAACTTCTCTTTGAAGAGCATATAGAGGGATTTCGTGTACGTTGATGCAAGCATTTCTGGGGTCATAGCATCTGAACTGTTTTGGAATCACTTCAAGTATAACATTAATTTATTTGGAAGTCATGTCCTGACCTGATCTGCGTTCTCTGCCAGGTATCTGACCGGACTGTAGCAAGCCCTTCAGCCGCTCCACCTCAGCCAGGGTTGACGCATTTGCTATAGCATTCTGGAGGACAGAAAACAATGGACATGACCAGTTTATTGCATCTAAGTGTCAATCACACAGAAAACCCTACAGAAGTCCACGGCAACTCTGTGAGGTGGACTATTATACAGTTGTGCTGGGGTAAGAATTTTATCGTCATGTTGAAATCAAACCAAATCATAAATTCCCCAAATTGGTAGATGGATGTGGACCCTCTTACAAGAGAGAAAATAATCATTGCACATGTCCTAACAATTTAGTGAATTAAAGCACCTTTTTGGAACTATGTTACTGGATAATCTAGGAAGCAGTATTATGAAATTAGGATTTCCCATGATTAACTAACAGATCTTTCAGACAGCAAATCTTTGAAAAGCTAAGGCAAACACTGAGACAACATGCTAAGGTAATTTAACTATTTAAAAAAAAAAAAATAGATCCTGGGAAAATGACAAAGAACCAGAGCTGCCTCTGCTTTGACTGGCTCATGTAAATAATTCAAGTCAAAATCAGGTAGTAACTTTAAGCTAGTTCCTTCCTTACACGGAACATAGCAGGAACCTAACTCTTGTGGGGTTGTGGGGTGGGGTGGGGTGGGGTGGGGGAAGACACTACAATGTTTAGAATTTGGTCAATTACATATTTCATGTCCTAAAACCCACGGCAACTCTTTCCAGTCCAAGAGTCCTAACCCGTTATTACCTTGATTGCTTCTACATCCCCTGGAGATGGCCCACCTTTCTTTTTGTCAGTTGGCAAACCAGCACCTGGATTGAAACTTGGGAGGGGAAAGGAGAGGGAAGAATGCAACTGTTAAATCCAGACAAGGGAAACTGCTTCTCTTTTACTTTCAAAAAAAGCTTTTGAAAGTAATTCAACCAGTGTAGTATCTTATCTTTGTTAACAAACTGATACAAGAAACTCCCTCCTTCAGAAACACCACCCAGTTCATCTTCCTATAGAGAAGAAGCAGGAAGTATACAATGTCGCATTAAGACTGAACATGGAAGTATTTGCTAACCTGATGGAAATCTCATGTGATGTGTGGACCAGTGATGGTCACGGGGCTATCATCACACGAATTCAATACTGTGTTAGTCACAGGTGTTTTGTTTAATTCTGTAGGAGGGCAAAAAGCCAGACAGATAGTGTTTCTGAAGGTGAAGTGGAGTGAAGTTGGATTATCTGTATCTTACGTTTTGCTTCTCCTGGCAATATCCTTTGCAAGTTGTGCACCCCGTTTGCCCTTGAACATTTTCTCTGCTTCCTGACGCTCCTACAGCAACACCACACACAGAGTTAATGGAAATAGGAATACCACATGCATTTAAATGCATTCCTCAGAAAACATGGAAGGAAACTCTCCTGAAACACTCGGGGCTGGTAAAAATACCAAAAAGCCAATTTCAAATTAAAAGGAGACAAATGGCCTTGCCTTCTCTGGTGAAAGCTCCCTGAAGAAAGTTCCCCCTCCTAGTTTCGAGGAGGGGGTCTGGAGGAACTAAGAATGTTTAAAAAGAAAAAACAAAAAACACAAACCACACACAAACCAAAAACACACCTAGTAAAGAGAAAATCATTCTAACAATTACAGCTGCTGAAAAATGGATTATACTAAGGTCCCCACAGGGGAGTGGATCTAAACGATCTGTTGTTGATGGTGCTCATGGTTGCTCTGATATTGTACTACCTCTGAATGACCAACACTACCATGTAAGACAGCTTTAACTCAAAGTCCTGCTATATAAACTCTGCTATGAAAAATAAAGGACTTAACATTTTCCTTCCCACATTTTTATTACAAA
The DNA here is from genome assembly GCF_048164855.1 of Canis lupus baileyi. Classification (NCBI taxonomy): domain Eukaryota; kingdom Metazoa; phylum Chordata; class Mammalia; order Carnivora; family Canidae; genus Canis; species Canis lupus. Next base: position 41,242,450 of record NC_132839.1, on the reverse strand, counting down.
CCAATAGGAAAACTCATTAGGCAATTAAAAAAAAATCAGTAACAAAAGTATAAAATGAAACACACGAATCTACAATGACTTATAACCCACAGAACAATACTTACTTTTAGTTTCACTTTCTGGAAATCCAGTACTCTGACTTGCGGAACTTTATAAATTACATACAGTCTATAATGCTTCTTGTTTGTTACAGGATTTCTCAGAATACTACAAGAAAAGGAATAACATAATGCCAATCTTACTCACAGTGCAGCATTCAACAGGTCCATTTTAATGGAATCAGATGAGTCAATTTTGTCATGTTGCAGAGTTATTAAATTCACATTGGGGAGGTTTCACATTTTCAGTCCTTGTTTTTCAAAGGTCCTTCTTACTAACTGTTTGCTCTAAGATCAAGGCTGGTAATG